>NC_134160.1:4605555-4912592 GCF_033958435.1 Carettochelys insculpta
ATTCACTGTCACTATGCAGTACATTTACTAATGTCATCCCAACAGCCTACTGTTTGCCAGAAGGAAAGATGCACGTTATCACGGGATGTTACTTTGATGTAGCATTTCTTATGTTGCTGTAGCTATTTGGTCTGTCATTGGAAGGGCTGGTTATAAAATCTAAAGCCTCTCTAAGAATGGAATCGATTTACTTAGATTCTTTTCCCTTTGTCCAGAATAGAGCTGGTGTTCGATGCTGATATTTTTTTAAATAAGTGACAGAGTCGGATAATAAAATATTCTAAATGGGCTTTGGTTAAAAGTAATTGGATTCTGTAATAGCTGTTATCGTAGCAATGTTGTTTGTACTGCTGAAGTAAAGGCTGTTAATAGGACTTACCAACTGCAGTTTTCAAGGGCGCCTTTGTGCATATGACTTTTGTCAACGTTAGTTCCAGTCTAAGACATAGCACATGACAACTTAGCCGAGAGGGTCCCCCCCACAGCAATGTATTTAAGCTATCGATTTAACATTAAATAAAGAGTTGGGGGAGGAGGTGGATCCATCAGTCGTTAATGGGACATGAAGCTTTTCATCTGGAGTTTGAGGGTATCGTTCTTCTGCAGGTTGGTGGAGAGCACACATTATCACTACTTCCAAGCTGTTTGGTGGCCTTAGTGAAGTAAGCTGTTGGGCATGGCTCATTAAGACAATCCTCTTGTTAGCAGCCTGCACCAAGGAACTAAATGATGTGAGAGTCAAACTGTCCTCATCTGCCCTAGAAGTGCAAGAAGTCTTGTGGCACCTTATAGACTAACAAATATTTTGGAGCATAAGATTTCTTGGGCGAAGACCCGCTTCATCAGATGCATCTGATGAAGCAGGTCTTTGCCCAGGAAAGCTTATGCTCCAAAATATCTGTTAGTCTATAAGGTGCCACAAGACTTCTTGTTGTTCTCGAAGCTACAGACTAACACGTCTACCTCTCTGATACTTGCCCTAGAAGTAACTCTCATTGAGGTTTGTTAGCTGAGTGACTGTCTCCACCCCTCCCACACCACCAGACATCCACGGATAAGAAAACCAGCCAGGCTCCTTAGTTCTGGGGGCAGGAAGATAGAATCCCTTGTTAAGGATCCTTGAACTTTTGTGAATGCTGCCACCTGCAAATGTGGGAGGACTGGAGCCACACCACAATGTCAGCTGCCCTCTGCACAGGTCCTTGGTTCTCGGTCCCCTGCATTCCTTATCCTAAAATAAAGAAAGATGGAAACATACCCTGTTATGAACATAAACCTTCTAATGGAGAGAGGAAAAAAGTCCTTCAGACCTTGTACAGGAAAGAAGGACTTCTTTTCATTTTATTTTTATCTTACAGTGAGATTAAAAAAGCAGTCCTGAATGGTTTTGTTTCACACTGCATCCCTGAGTTTAGAGGAAATGGCCAAGTCAAGAAAGCAGAGCCAGTGGTCACTCATCCAGTGGATGACTTTAGATCAGGGGTCAGCAACCCCCAGCACAGGTGTCAAGGGTGGCACGCGAGCTAATTTTCATCTGCACACAAGGTGGGAGCTCAGCCCTCTCCCTCCTCCCCCATGCAGCCAGGGGCTTAATCCACAGGCAGCATGGCTTTGAGCAGCAAAAGACCAGCTAACGCTGCCAACTGCCACCTTAAGCTCTGCATCAATGTATTCATTAATGAAGCTGTTGTAAGTAGGACTATTAGTGACTTGAAAAAGTATCACTGGCCCTTAGACCGTATGTACAGGTCAAAAGGTCAAATTTCAGCACTCCACATGGGAAAGGCTGCTGACCCCTGCTCTAGATCAAGGTTTGGAATGGGGACCTGCATATCTCCTAGCTCATTCCCAAAGTACAAATGCCTCTGCAAGCTTTCTAGCTTGCTCCACTACTGTGGCTTCAGAGCTGTTTGGTGAGAAGGGGAGGCTTTTCCTCTGACTTCCTCTTCTGGAATGCATGCTGAGCGATTTGGAGAACAGTGTGGGTCCTTGAAGTGGAAAGTGGTAGTGGTCGTACCATGCACTGTGTGTTTGCATTCCATTTTCTTCAGCATGGGGCAAGATGCCACAAGAATGGAACAGATCCTGGGATGTCTGGAGGGCAGATTTCTAGTTAAGTTCCCAGAAGGCAGTTTAAAGCCACGTGTATTTGACTGTCACTGGTTGATTTTTCTTACAGGTTTACTGGAATGAGTCTGCCAGCCCCAGTAATCAGCAGTAAAAACTGGCTGCGACTTCACTTTACGTCGGATGGCAACCACAGGCAGAAGGGATTCAGTGCCCAGTATCAAGGTAACTGCTTATTGACCATTTTGGATCATTAACCAATAGTTTTTAATTTCATTCCTTTCAGCTCTAGGGGGAGAAACTGCACAAGAGACTATGTGTGTTGGTTCCTGCCTCCTCCAAGTCTTTCAATGGAGAGGGCCATGCTGGCAGCTTATTGGGAGCCTGAGGGCTGTCTCTCCCTGGAAAATAAGCCTGTATATGTTTAAAATAACATTTTTAAACAGGGGAAGAAATATGCACTTGGGTGCCTAATTTGACTTGATGAGTGTCCACCTAAGAGAGTCTTTCAGTAATGAGCCCAACTATTTCTTTCTGCTTGACTCAGCCCAAATGTGAAAGCCCAGATTTATTTTGACTGATCCCGATTTAGATCTCATGCTGGTTAAATCAAAAGTCAGTAGAATTACCCCGGTATGAAATTTGCATAAAGGAGATCAGAATTAAGGCCGTTGTATTGAGGGCCTGGTGGTGGTAATGCTCTCTGACAGCTAATAGAGGTACCAAATGCCGAAGTTTCATCAGAAGGGTCTGGTGGACGTCATGTATCCGGCCAAAGCAAAAGAGTTTTTTGAACCCTCATGTCATGATGTCCAGCTGTTGTTAAGTAGAATGCTGAGCATGTGGGACTGTCTCTATCAGCCTCTTGAGGCTGAGAGATTTGCAGATTTGTAGATGTCACGTGTGTGATGTCTCCATTCTCATGGCCAGTCCATATAAAGCAGGGGCAGCCAACCATTTAGAGGCTAAGAGCCAAAATAGCTGTGGATAAAGTGTGAAGAACCACACATTATATATTTACTGTCTGTCTGTCTAGACAGATAGCTAGATAAAAATAAATATATAATATGTGGCTCAAACTTCTTTCTCTGCCCCGGCGCTAGGGACCTCCAACCCCTCCCGCAGCTCTAACGCAATGCCTGGGACTCACCAGAGCCACTGCTGCCATGAGCTTCTTCCTCCAGGCATTGGGGTGAATGCACAGAATGGTGGTAAGCAGTCTGGGCACACGGCTCTGAGCAGGTGCCGCATCTCATTGCTCAAGAGCCACGAGTTGGCCGCCCCAGTGTAAAGGATAGCAGCCTGCTGTTGCTGCCAATTCAGTTCATGCAGCAGAGGTTGGAGCTAAAGGTCTAGGTCTCAGACCTGGCAAAACAGCCAGAGTTGGGAACTGTTTCAGAGACCAACGTGGACCACAGTTCAGCACTGGGGTGTGAGAACACTGTCCACTGGTGCCATAAAGGAAGGGGTGTTTTGTTTTGTTTACAGGGTGGTGCCCAATGAGATGAGTTTTTTTGTTTAATCATCGCTGCCAGGAATTAATATGAACAATCCTCAATGGGGTTGTGGTGTTAAGCCTTGTTCAGAGGAACAGCTCAAAGCCCCATTGCTACTTGTGTCCCACTTGCACCTTATTTTTGAAGGTGTAAGTGGGATGTAAGGGGCATGTGGGGTTGAATTTACCCTGGGCTTCCTAGGGTGTTAACTGAGTGGGAATAGTTTGGATCCAGTAGTTAGGGTTGTACCCTGGGATTTCAGACCCAACTCCAAGTCCCTTCTTTGTCACAGAGTTTCTTTGTGTCCTTTGGCAAATCACTTAGTCCTTCTGTGCCTCAATTCTCTGATCATTAAAATGGGGATAACAGCACTGGCCTGTCTCAGAGTATTGGTTGGGGGTATATTACAGATTGGCTGCGCTCTGATCCCATGGCAATGGGAAGTCATATAATTACCCAAGATAAATAGAAGAAACCTGAGCACTTTAGCAGCAGAATAACAAGGTCATGCAAGGTGCTGCAGTGATAGGACAGAATTAATTGCTTTGTGTTGCAGGGTGCTTTATGGTTATTACTATGCAGGAATGTGCACAATAAAAATCAATAAGATAAATAAATGAGGGGAGGTATTTCTCATTGTTAAACGTCTCTGAGGCCCGGGCCCACAGAAATCAGGAGACCTGCTGAGATGTATCCAGACTGCACCACCCTAAGTCTTTCTGAAGCTTTCCCATTGCTGCTAAGCAAATGATGTGTCACTCCTGCCATGGGCAAGGACTTGCTTGACATTAGGAGCGAGGAGGTGATGGTATGGTGGTGATATGGCTCTAGCCATTTGCCTCTGAGGCAGTGATCGTCTCCAGCACGTTACCTGTTACCCAAAAATCTTGACTTAAACCAAAGGGAGCTGCTCCTGACAGGCTTCATGGGGTTTACTGATGTGTCCCCTTCACTCTTCAGCCAGGGCTGTCTCATATAGCTATGCCAGTGACAAGCAGCAAAACCCCTCCAGGTGGTGTGATCACCCAGCCATGAGCAGGCGGAGACCCACACGCAGCTAAAAGGCATGAAGCCTCTCTCAGCCTCTCTCAGCCACCGTGAATGACACAGACACCAGGAAACGACCCCCAGCTTTGCATCTCAGGAATATACCATTTTACACTGCTCGAGACTAGAGCCTGGATGCAAAATTGGTAGCTGCCTCTGCAAAAATGATCTGCAGAGTAGAAGCCCTCTTGCAGCTCTGCTTACCAGCAGGAGTTAGGCTGGAAGGAAGTTCTAGCCAGAAACTTGTTGTAAAACATATTCAAAGAGTATGGGCTGGGCCCTGCACTGGCCGAGAGAGGGGCTCCACTGCAGTCTGGGCTGGACCCTGCGTTGGCTGTGGGAGGGGCTGGGGCTGGCACACTGTGGGTGGGGGCTCCATTGGGGGGGCTGGGCCAGGCCCCGTGCTGGCCAGGAAAGGGGCTTGGGCTGGTACCATGTGGGAGCTCCATCATGGGGTTGGGCCAGCCCTGTGCTGGGTGTGGGTATGGTGGGTTGGGGGGATCCATTGGGAGGCCGGGCCCTGTGCTGACTGGGGGAGGGGCTGGCACCAGCACAATGCGGGGGTCGGGGGGGTGGTAGGGGTGCGGGTGGGCTGACAGGGTAGAACCTTGCCTGGACAGACAGATGGACACAGCAAATATAATATGTATATCTGCATCCACATCCATGAAGAGCTCCAGGCTCCGTTGAAGTGCTGCGGCCGTGCTGCTCTGCCACCCCACGTGGCTGTGAGGGGGGGGAGGAGGCCCCAGTGTCGCGCACAAGGGTGGAGCTGTGGGCTGACTGCCCTAGGCTCCGCCTCTTCTGCCGTTGGGCCTGTGGTGCCTGTCAACTCTCGAAGCGAACTGGACCTGAATAGATGCTTAACAGCGTTCAAGGATTTTATTGGACAGGAATGGATTTAAGCTTGCACCTTCCAGAATCAGACCCTTTGTTAAAAGCTCAGTCTGAGGTTTTCCGAACTCTGAAGGGATGTGAATGAGTCAAACCCCACAATGCCTCTTTGGTGTTACCTACTTTTGTACAGAGGGGAAACTGAGGCACAGAGGGGTTAAGGTCAACTTTCGCTGTAAGCTGTGTGCTTACGTGGCTGCGCAGGAGAGATTCCAGTGCCACCCAGCTGAAGAGCAGGGCACCCACAGCTAGGCTTTTTGTTTTTACTTGTGGTGCACAGTCCATATACTTCAGTGCACATAAAATTTATTTCACACACAGACAGAAAAGGGTAAAGATAACATGGGTGAAGATTTGTTTCTTTGGGCAACAAATGGACAGTAGAACCCAGATGCTTAGACTCCCAGTCCCACGAAACAGATACACAAAAAATCCTTCCCTTTGTATGGCTCCAGAAATCCCTCTTAATGGCCTTTATCTGTGCCTTGATTTATATATCATTTTTTCAGTCCCTCCTCCACCCCACTGCATAATCACAGTTTTAAATCAAAAAGCTCTGCCATAGTTTTTTGTTTCTAACATAGACTATTGCACACCATTGATGTGTCTTGATCTGACAGTTTCCTTCTGCAGTCATGATTGCTGCTTTCTATTAAAACACCTGTCTGAATCACGCCTTTTTCTCTTAAATAGAAAAGTAACGATTAATGTTATAATTTCCTCTGATTAGATAAATGTCAGGGGGTTCTAATCTAGCGAGCTCCTCAGAAACCATTTTGTTGGATATAATGAGCTCTGCGGTTGTGTGTCAAGCGCTTAAAAGATTAACTTAAAAAAACTCTCATGAAATGGCAATGAGGCAAGACCTCAATTGAGGTGGTGGAGCGCATCCCATCTGCTGTGCATGGCGTGCTCTAAAGGTGCATCTGTGTTAGATTTCAGCGCAGGAACCATTGCTATTGATGGGGCTTGGCAAGTGGGCTTTTCTGTCTTCGGTGTGTAAGCTGGAGGTTTCACGATGGGTGCTTCAGTGCATACAGAAATCAGTGCATGGAGTATGTGACCAAAATCACAGCCAAGTGAACAGGTCCTGGGAACCCAGAACACACGTCCAGGATTTCTCAGGTTGGGTTTTGCCACAAACTCTACACGACCTGTGAAGATGCATTCTGATGCCTCTGGAAGGTTTGTGTTGCAGGTGGGGCTGCTCCGCAGCAGTCCCTGCCAGGCCAGGTATAGTACTGCAGGCGCTCCTTGCTTAAGTCTGGTTAGGGCTACATGCTCGGAGTTACCTCTGTCTTTGGCCTGGCATCAGTCTCTGCATGGTTAAATAAAAGCAGAAAGCTCAGAATTTGTCCCTTTGTGCTTTTTAAACCTACACACTCTCAGGTCAATGCTTAGTTTGCAGAACTTGAAGACAAGGCCAGAGCTGGCCCTGAAGTTTTGGCTTAGTTCAGAGGTGCTGCTTCTGTAGTCATAACCCCCCCAGGACTGGCCCTGGAAAGAAGCTGTCAAGCTCCTTTCACGTGCATGCTGGCACCCCTTTGGTCAGTGTTTGTCTTCTGGCCCTACTAGGCCTCTGGAAGATTAAGTTGTTAGTACCTCGTCCAATTTGAATCCCGATTCCTCCAGCAGAGAGCAAAGCAGGTTGCTGTCATGGTTTGTGATTGAATTCTCTCTTTTTATTGGGGGTAGGGAAACTTACCCACTGGCAGGCTGCTTGACGCTTTATTTTCCTGTGTGTCCACTGGTACAGCTGCTCACAGCCAGTGTTCCCTCTGATTTTTTCCATCCTTGGGTGGAATAATTTTTATTATGTGCACCAAGGATGTGCACCACCTATAGAAACACATGCTTCCAGCTGTGGGAGCTCTGTTAATCAGCTGGGTGGCACCAGAATCTGCTGGGCAGCTGCCCAAGAACTCAGCTTTACAGGGAACACTACTCGCAGCTCCCATTGGCTGTGGTTTGCCATTTTTGGCCAATAGGAGTTGAGACAACCAGGGCTCCTGGAATCTGCAGGGCTCACTACCTTCAGAGTCGCAAGTAAACAAAGCATCAGGTGGCCCACCGGTGGCTAATCCTGATGAACCGTGTGACCCACAGTCCTGAGGTTTCCCAACCCTACTCTATATATTTTTATAGCAGGGCCTACAGTCACCACAGAACAAGGGGCAAGGTGTTTGGGAAGCCACCTCCATGCCCCTGGTGGAACACAGAAGGGGTGGGGACAAGGGCAGCCAGCCCTTAGCACCTCTCACACCACAGTGGGGACCCACTCCTCCCGGCCCCAGCCCTCAGAAGCCGCATGGAGTGGTGAGATGATGCTGCTATGGCATTTCAAAGGGGCCAGCAGCTCCGAGCCCCTTTGAAACACCAGCCCTGTCAAGGCTGATCCCCACTCTGACTCTCTGAGTGCAGAAGGTGGGGGCCTGCAAGAGACCGTAAAATACCTTGCCTCTATAGGGCTTCTGCTTAAAAGCTTCCGGAAGTCACAGATTCGCTGACCTTGGCAGGTAGCTGCCACTACACAAATGAGAAAAGCCCCCTTTAAAGCCCGGGAAGACCCACTTGGGCTGTCTTGCTGTAGGGTAACTCCAAGCTCTTAACCCTCCCTTAGGAGAGAGCTTGAAAACAAAAAAGGAAGAAATTAAGCTGCAATCTGATCACTGAATTTTTGATCTTAGGCATGAATATACACAGACCCTTCTCTAGCACACAGGCATCAAACCATTGCTTTAGCAAAAAAAGGTGATTTTATTAACAAAACAGAAGAGAGAGTACATCAAGAAAGGGATAAAGCATTCTCGGTTGCTAGGTGTTAGAGCTATTGAGAAAAAGTTTAAAGCACAGAGAATTACTTTCATGGGATTCAGTTTAGAAGTTACAGCGTACAAGGGGGAATACAGCAGCTAGTTTAAGAAGTCCCACACCAAACCCAAAATAAAAATAACCTAATTGCATCTAACGAAACATTTCCTTTCTACTTACATGTCTGTGTGCTTGTGTTGTGGCTTGAATATTTACTGGATTCATTAAGCCTGCTCAGGATTAAACATCTATGTCTTTCTCCCCTGGCCATTAAAAAAAGAGTAAAAAAACCCCTGTATGTAACTGCTTCAGTTCAAAAGATCACTCTCTCTGCCCGTTGGCTTACATAGCTATTTGCCAACAGAGAACCCACTCTCTCTAGTTTTAACCCTTTACAGGCATTCTTTCATGACAGGCCCCTAGGAAGCTGCCACCTTTGGTTCTCCCGATGGTGTGGCTGTATTTATATAATCTCTCTCTCTAAAAATCTCATATTCATTTGGCAGTGTAGACAAAGCCCAAATGGGAATAGGTATTTATTTAAGTGATCCCCATATGCAGCCACCCAATAGTCCCATGATTATAGTATTCACCTAGGACGCACATGACATGGGCAAGCCAGGTTTAAGTCTGTCCTCTATTCTAGGGGAGGTGTCTGTCTCTCTCTCAGCATCTCAGCAGAAATTCTATCCTGGAGCTGAGAAACCTTCCTGCTAAAGTTGACCCCGTTATGGGAAAAGTTTGTGGCTTGAGGAACTGACTGTTTTTTTTCTTTCTTCCAGAAAAACTGTTTCATTTATAAAAAAAAAAAAAAAAAATTCCCAAGCAATCTATTTGCCACTGTCGTCTGCATTGCAGATTATCCAAGAGAACCCTTTCCCACTCCAATGTCTTAAATGTTATTTTTAAAGCTACCAGAATATTTTCCTCCTCCTGCTGTTTTGATGTTCATAATCCAGGCCTTAGCACTACTCTTAGATCTTGCTCACTACAAATGGAAAAAGCAAAGTTCCAGCGAATCAGCACATAAATTAGTGGTCTTTCTGTTGATGTCGACATTCATAGGAAATTCGCTCCTTTCAGTAGTAATAACCAGGCTTTGCTCTTCTCCTGCACTTTCAACATGAAGTTTCCCCAGATGCTTTGCAAAAATTAATTATATCTTCCAACACCCCGAGCAAGAAAGTAAAATGAGGCAAAGAGCGGTCAGTGGTTTGACTTTCAGAGGTGCCAAGTGCCTGCAGCTCAGAATGCCTGCCCATAAGTACTTGTGTGAGGTCAGTGGTAGCTGACTAGTTGGACCCCAGGAGTTCTGACTCTCTGTCCTTTGCTCAGTAAGTGCTGAAAATGAGCTAACGAGAAAGCTGCTGAGTTTAAAACCAAGTTAAATGGACCTAACTAATGATCTGGCTGCTGTAGCCCTCTTATCAGCACGATAGGATCCCAAACTGTTTTTTTTTAAGATGATTGTTACTAGCACATTATTGTTTCCTATATTAATATTTATTTCTCCCCAGTAAGGAAATAAATGTGGGTCTATTCTCAGCGCAATCATGCCACTGATGTGCTCTAAAGGTCAGACAAACTCTGGTCTTCAACAATAATTGTTGGATAAATTATTTGGAGAAGTGCTGAAAGTATTTCCAGCATTAAAAATAATGTCTCGGGTATTCTTTCTTCATCAGACCTGTCGGTCTGAATCCCACATAGTTGATTTATCCTGCAAACAGTATTCCTGGTTCCCTGTGCGGCTTGTGTGGGTGCTCAGAAGAGATTCACATGCCTCCCAGCTGATTAGTAAAGTACCCACAGCTAGGTTTTTATTTCTACCAGTGGTTCACATTCCCACATTCTACTGGTGGTTCACATTCTACCGGTGGTACCATTCCCCCAATAATTCAAAATTATTCTGCACATGAATGGTAAAAAATCCTCACGTCTGGAAAAGATTAGAAGGAATATTGTCTGAAAACTGATATGGAATGCATTGCATCAACCAGTCAAATCCACTTTGGAGGGCCAGCTTTGGACATTTAAACTACAGGCCCCTAACAATAGGAACCGTTAAATCCTGCAGCGGATCATTTCGTGCTGCTGTTCAAGGCCCCTTTGGAGAACAGAGCTCCATTGTTATGAGTTCTAGAAATACACGTGGCAGCCGTTCTTTGCACCAAAGAATTTGCAGTCTTAGAGAAAAGAAAGTGTGGGAGAAAAGAAGGATAATTTTTCCTATATTAAGGAGGGAAACTGAGGCACAAGGAGGGAAGTGATTTTTTCCGTGGTCATACTTGTGGTTTGTGGGAGGGTCAGGAATTGAACCATAAGCCATTAAAATACTTCTTCTTAGTCAGAGTTACACTACAAATGTGCAACGTGACTTCGAGGTGCTGAAATACCAGGACCCTTGTTGATTGGAATGGGGATTTTGGATGCTCAGCAGCTCCGAAAAACAGCTATACACACGCCCATCTTAGCTATAAGTGACAGCTACAATCTTTGGATGCTGCTTTTGAATCCTCAACCCTATGGAAGAGAGACAGCTAATTTGTCTGTTTGTTGCAAGAATCAGGAAATTTACATTCAGATTTCAGTTTGGATTTCAAAGCCATTAATGTTTGAGGATGGTGCTTATTCATATTCATCTCTCTTGCGGGTTGGTTAATTGAAGGCAGAAATACATGCAGGTGGAAGGCATGTTTGCATACTCAGCCTACATAATTGCCAAGTTTGCATGTGAGTGCCCAAACCAGTAGATCTGCTACAGCCATGTGATTGGTGCAGACTGCAGCCACAGTACAGCAGCCCTGCTCTTTTAGGACAATAGTCAACGGGTGGCATTAGGGTTGCAACTCTCCCAGACCAGACACCATTGCTGCACATGGCATCTGGTTGGGAGTGTTGGCAACTCTGGTCATGTCAGTGGCGTGCCATCTATGGGACAGAGGGTGTCAGTCATCCCTGCTCTCCGGGATTCCGGCAACAAGTTGCTCTTAAGGTTTTTTGCAAGCTACTGCGGTGTACAGATCACACTCTATCAGTACCTACAAGTCATTGGTTTGGGATGACTGAGTTCTCAGCGAGGGTGGTGGAGTTTTTGTTTTCCCTAAGCAAAGCAAACTCCCCTGTAGCCAAAAGAGATGTGGTGCTTTTTTGTGGTGTTTTATTGTTGGCTATTTTGCTAGTTTTTGTTTTTGATTAAAAAGTAAATTCATATGAGATGGAGGAAAATGAATTTACAATACAGGGGAAACAGCCCTAAAATGCAAAGTAGATTGTGCAAGACCACAAAATGGTTCAGGAAGTTATCAAATCAAATCTGTTGTTACAGACCAAATGCTGGATTTGGACTTCCCAACTGGAAGAATCAACAGAAGGGAAAGAAGGAAACAATCAGACAGAGAGCCAGGGCCCCAGAACAACATCTATACTGGGGATGCTGAGAGCCATTGAAATGATCTGTAAACTCTGTATAATGCAAACCATTTCAAGCCAGAGAGTGCTGCAAAACCTATCACGTCCCTAGCTCCAGACGCAACGCACGGAGTTCTTCAGTAGCTTCTGGAGCCATGGGACTAGTATGGACACAAGGAGCAGGTTTCTGCTTAAGCACTCACTTTGTTTTGTGAAAAGTTTTCCCCATGAGATACCCTCATTTAAAAGCAAGCAACATGAAACAGTTTTTAATACACCAGATTGTCTGCTTGCTGCAAACGCTTTGTAATGTCACACTTCAGTTTGACAAGGAATGGAATATTCTGTCAGATCTGTCAGTTGTTTATGTACAGCAAAACCCACCAGAAAACAGTGCAAGCTTTGTTTGGCCAATTATTCTGACATGATACTTTTAAGGTACTATCCCACAGATGAACCTGGAAGAACATAGATCCCTTTACAGTCTGATTTTCTGTTTTTGAGGAAGGAGGATTTATTCTTGATTTCAGCTATGCTAGTAATTAACTTTTTTTTAAGAAAGAGAAAAATGCAGATCTTGAATTGTCCTCTTTTAAATTGATGTCTTTGTTACTGGTAGCTGCTTACAATATTGCCAAAGTCTCCTGTGAAGCTTAACTTTCATAATTCTGTCTCCATGTAATGAACAAAATAAAGGATTAATTGGAAAACATGTAGGACTCTCTCCGGTTACTGTTCCTAGAGGCAGAATGCAATTAGTGTAATATAGGGCACTGAAATCATGGGAGAGGAACTGTGACTTATTAGTTAGAGCATGGCATCGGGCTTCACTGTGATTCTGTCCACTTTGTGATCTTGGGTGAATAATTTAGGCCTCAATTCTTGGAAGTGTGCATTCATTTGAGGCAACTCTGTTTTTAAGGCCCTAAAGCACTAAGCAGGCTCTTGAAGTTAGGTTTGTAGTTGAAGTTCCATTAGCTTCAGTAGGGCTTAAGAATATACTAATTGCATTCCTGAGTTGGGAGTGTGACTAAATGCCCATCTGGGAACATCTAAGGACCTGATATACAGAGGTCAGGAGCAGCGTTTCCTGTAAGCTGTGCCCTTTTGTGGCTGCTCAGGAGAGATGCATTTGCTGCCCAGCTGATTGGCGGAGTGCCCACAACTAGGTTTTGTTTCTGTTGGCGGTGCACATTCACACTTGCTTTGGCGCACAAAAAATTTTATTCTGCACAGGGATGGAAAAGATTAGAGGAAACAGGTCATGGTCACCTGCCACTGCCTGATTTCTGTTGTTATAAATGTGCATCCCTTCTTTGAAACCAACAAGAGCTGCAGTTGTTTCCGCATGTCAGTAATGTGCGGCATTGAGAAACACTGGCAATCATTCGAAAAGCGTTGGATGGGTTGGGCAGAACCTTATCTAGATTGTTCAGACTTCCAGCCCTCAAGTTCAATAGCAGTGAGATGCAGATTGACAGTCTTGCCTCAGACAAAGGAGGTTTGCAATCTTGCCCTGTAATTAGGACTTTGTGGGTAGGTAGTTTCCCAGGGCGTTGTTTTTGTTTGTGCACCGGGGCTGAAAGAGACAGAAGCAGAGAGAGAAAGCAAATTAAGTAGCCATGGGTGAAAGCATGGGTCACATGGCCGTGAAATACACCTAAGAGAAAAGTCCATTTCCATACAAAGCATCAGCAGGAACTGCCTTGGACCAGCAAACAAAGACCCAGTCTGCTGCTGTTAGAGTCCTACTGTATTCAGAGAAACAGGACTTTACACATCTTGTAATTAAACAAAACTGCATCAAAAGACTCTGTTATCAGTTTTTGTTCTCACACCCACAAGGCCCTGAACTTTGACAAGTTGCTTTGGTTAAATGGACAATCGCCCAGCCTGCACAGTGGACGATAGCCCACACAGTCAGCTGTAAAGGATATTTGCCCCACTGTTGTCAGTGAGGTGTGGGAGTTGTGGACAGAAAGCATTCAATGCTCCTATAAGATTAGAAACCTATTTTCAAAGCCATAGGACAGGGAAAAAAAGATGTTTTCAATGTGAACATAAGACAGGCAAAGATTCATTGTTGTGTGTGTGCATTTCAGATGCATCATTCATATTTAAGGTGTCCCAAAGTATTTTGCAAAGCAGTGGGTTAGATATGGCAAAGTCAGGAGCCCTTATGCATCCTGTAATAGCTCAAATGGTGCTTTAGACATTTGGACATACCTAGCTTTTTATTGCCAGGGAAGGACTTTTGCCCCAGAATATGGGGTTGTCTCGGGGGTTCATTAACTTTGGCACACAGAGTCAGCAGGGACAGGTGGAATGGGGCCTCGATTTCAACATTTTGGTCAAATTACAGCACTGCTAACCATGCTTGACCCCTTAGGGCCACGCTGTAACGTCAGCTCTTGAGCTGAGAGCCCCCGTTCTATTGTGATGATGCAGATTAACGTAGGAAGTAATGTAGGAAAGGACTCAGTGGTAATGCATAGGACAGAGGCTCTTCGTTGAGGCCTCACAAATAGCAAGCAGTCCTGTGGCATCTTAGAGACTAATGCATTTATTAGGTCATAAGCTTTTGTGGGAAAACTCACTTCATCAGATGAAAAAGAAGAGAACAAACTGAATGCAGGGTTTATATGGTGGTGGAGGGAGGGAGGGCGGAAATTACTTGTCACTAGAAAATAACTTGTTCAGGAATCTTGAGATATTACGGGATCAATTCCCTCACTATAAATAGCATCTGATTAGCTGAATCGGCACCTCTGTTGTGAATGGTTTACACAGGTGGAAGTTGCCTCCAATTTTTGTGGAATAATGTTAAATCTGGATCTGTAAAGGGCGACCTCATAGCTGGGTTACTGACGGTTGGAGGTGACGCATGCTTTCACATTGCTAAGCTTGCTCCCACACCATATAAAAGTATCCACTGCATGCTTTGCAAGTTTCACACATGCTCTTTGTTCGGTGCCTTTTCCATGGAGATTCTGCCATCCCTCACAGTTGTGGCTCTCTGAGATGACTGTGAGACTGTTTTGATTTGGCTCTATATGATAAAGTTTTGTGGGGGGGGGAGCCCAAACCAAATGCAAAGGGATTCCGTCATTTTGGTACATCAGAACTAAATTTGCCCTGTGCCTTTAACAATGTGTCTGTGTACCACTGCCCTCTAGTGCCTGGAATGTGTCAGATTGTCTCTTTTTCTGCAAAGTATCAGAGAGGTAGCCGTGTTAGTCTGTATCTTCGAGAACAACAAGCAGTCCTGTGGCACCTTACGGACTAACAGATATTTTGGAGCATGAGCTTTCGTGGACAAAAACCCGCTTTGTCTCATGCATCTAATGAAGCGGGTCTTTGCCCATGAAAGGTCATGCTCCAAAACACGTTAGTCTATAAGGTGCCACAGAACTTCTTCTTGTTCTCTTTTTCTGTAAGGTTCTGTTGCTAGGTGGACATTTTCATTTAGTTTCAGTTTGTGAAAACCACAGTAATTCAGTGTTTCCAGTTCTCATTTGTCCCATTCTTTCCTTTGCAGAACTGACACCTTTTTTCTTTCTAACATTTTTTTCTCTCGCCTACTAACCACCTCACCCTTTTTCCTTTTTCTTCTGTTTTTTTTTCCCCTTCCTAAATTTCTCTAATGTTGTAAATTTTAGCACATGGTCAAAGAACAAATGAAATGTTAAATGAGACACTGTGCTTTTTCCAAAGTTGAGGAAATTTTGTATTGTTATGCATTGGGGCTATGTGTACACAGCTGTGTTATTTTGAAATAAGCTATTCTGGAAGAGATTTTCCGAAATAATTTATTTCAAAATAACATATCAACACTCAAAACACATAGCAAAATAGCACATCCAGACACAAGAGAGCCTGTTTCAGATTAGAGCCGTTGGAAGTGCTATATAGCTTATTTCCAAATAGCTCCTATTCCAAAATATCCATTTTGGAATAGGCGCTATTCCTAGTAGAATGAGGTTTGCTTAATTCAAACTAAGCCATCTGCTATTTCGAAATAGCAGTTGCATTATGTAAACACTCCCAAAGTTATTTCAGAATAGTGTCTGTTATTTGGAAATAACTTTGCTCTGTAGACACATCCTGGCTGAGCTGAAAAATAGCTTGTTGCCTTCCCAGAACAGCTGGGCTAAGTCTATGCTCCAGCGATCTGTCAAAAGAAGTTCTCCTGGAAGATCTCTTCCAAAAACAACCCTCTTTTGAAAGAGCGCATCCACAAACAAAAAAGCAGATTGAAAGATTGATCTGCTCTTTCAATAGAGAGTGTCCACAAAGCCCCTGCTCTTTTGAAAGACTGGGCAAGAGATTGAACAATCTGGCACTGTGAGGACTGCTCTTTTGAAAAAAGGACCTGTGGAGCATTTACGCAAGTGTTTTTGGTTTTGTTTTGTTTTTTTTTTTTAAAGAAAGCGCTCTTCCTGATCTGGGAGCAGAAGAGGGTTTGTGGAAGAAGAGCCATGTTCTTTCAATTTTGTATCAAAAGAGTACAGTTTGTGTGTAGGTGCTCTGCATGTTCTTTTGACAAAAGGGCCAGATTCTCTGAAAGAACTTGCTAGTGTAGACTTAGCCCTGGAGTTTTTGCAGCCAAAGTTAGCATTTGCTGTTAACTAAAGATTCAGGAAACACCAGATTACTTATATTCAGGGGAAATTATGCTATATGGCCCTAAACGAGTGTTGCCAGTTAAGACAATCTGAGACAGGCATATTCCTTAGCAAGTCTGTATCTGGTTTACATTTAAACAAGACTTGTCTAGCTCAGATTTTCCTTTCAAATCAGGATACTGTCCATCCCTCCACCCCCAGTGAAAGTCGTTAATGCTTATGGGCAAGACAAGAGCTGTCTAACATACCTATGGACTTGACCTCAGCTTGACATTTTGACTACTTTATTTAAATATAAGGGGAAAAAAACCTTCATCACGTTGTAGCCACATGACAAAGTGGGAAAAAGTGCTAACAGTCATGTAGACCAGAGAATGAATTATTTGGAGTAAGCTTCATGAAAAGGTATTGACATTTCCCAATCAGAAATACTTACACACAGATGTTGAATAGTAACAGAGAGGAAGCCGTGCTAGTCTATACACTATCAAAACAAAAAGCAGTCAAGTAGCACTTTAAAGTCTAGCAAAATAGTTTATCAGGTACCTAATAAACTATTTTGCTAGTCTTTAAAGTGCTACTTGACTGCTTTTTGTTTTTACACACACGTTATTACCAGATTTAACACACACACATAAAAGTTGATTAAAATTTGTTAGTTTTGTTTATATATTTTCTTGACAATGTTGTCTTAGAAATGTGCTAATGTAGAGATGAAAACACGAAACAATAAAGTACACAAAGAGAACCACTTGAAATGAAATACAGACTGGCTGGATAGATGAAAATAAAACTATAATGGAAAGAATCATGTAAAATGATTATGGGCTCTTTGCTTTCAGAGGCAAGATTACTCGTTGTGTGCTTAAAAAAAAGCCCCACTAAAGTCTACTTTAGTAGCCTCCAAATACGGTGCTGCCCCAGTGAATAAGCAAGTCCCTGGGACAACAGTAGTTAGACTGCCCTGAACACTGGTGCAGACAGTGCTATTTTGTTGTTGTTTCCTGCTCACATAACTGGGGGTGAAATAATTACGTTGAAAGGAGACCTCTCACATGTCAACTTTGAGCAGCTATACTAAGAACATAAGAACATAAGAATGGCCATACTGGGTCAGACCAAAGGTCCATCAAGCCCAGCATCCCATCTGCCGACGGTGGCCAATGCCAGGTGCCCCAGAGAAGGAGAACAGAAGACAATGATCAAGTGATTTATCTCCTGCCATCCATCTCCTGCCCTTGTTATGAAGGCTAGGGCACCATACTTTACCCCTGGCTAATAGCCATTTATGGACCTAACCTGCAAAAATTTATCAAGCTCTTTTTTAAACCCTAATAGAGTCCTGGCCTTCACAGCCTCCTCGGGCAAGGAGTTCCACAGGTTGACTGTGCGCTGTGTGAAGAAAAATTTCCTTTTATTAGTTTTGAACCTACTACCCATCAATTTCATTTGGTGTCCCCTAGTTCATGCATGTCTTCGTGGCCTGCTGGACTGAAGAGCAGTGATTGATCCAGTGGGCATTGATTTATTTTGTCTAGTATAGGTATGATAAATCAATCGCTCAACACTCTCCCATCGACTCTGGTATTCCACCAAATGAGAAGCGTAGGCAGAGCTGATGAGAGAGTATCATCTGTCAACTTACTGCTCTGAAGATACTACAGTAAGAAGACCTAAGAACATCGACTTCAGCTACATTAGTCATGTAGCTGAAGCTGTG
Organism: Carettochelys insculpta; assembly: GCF_033958435.1. Classification (NCBI taxonomy): domain Eukaryota; kingdom Metazoa; phylum Chordata; order Testudines; family Carettochelyidae; genus Carettochelys; species Carettochelys insculpta. The sequence goes on from NC_134160.1 coordinate 4,623,627, forward strand.
TAACTTAGGTCAATGGCCCATGGTAGTATGGACAAGGCCCCAGAGAACTTACAGTGTTGCAGTGGCATTCTTTTGGATCCACTGACACCCATTTTCTGGCACAATGAATGTTAACTATTGGTGTTTATATTGTGGCTGTGGGTCATCTAGAACAACAGCTGTTGATTTTGCTTCCTAATTAGCCAATTAAACAGCACAACTATTAAGGCCACAGAAAACTTTTTGCTATAGAAGTTTATATAAATAATCATGCTAAGGTCATGGTTAATTCTGGGAACTGGGGACATTTTATTCATTTGTTTATTTTTTCTGTGTATCAGGGCTTTGTTGCGCAAGGTGCTGTACAAACACTGTGTTAGCATGGGATGCATAAAAAAGGGTTCTTTGAAGTCTCCGAACCCAATCACTAGCTCTTAAAAATCTAGCTAATTTTTGTTGTTGTTGTTAAAATCTCTTTCCAGTCAAGAAACAAATTGAACTGAAGTCCAGAGGGGTGAAACTGATGCCCAGCAAGGACAATAATCAGAAGACATCAGTGTGTAAGTTTCACTGCTCCTGGACATGTACTCTTTGTAAGACTGTCCCCCTGAACATTTCATATGATAATAATTTCTAAAGTGTTGTCACTCTTAAAAGGTTTAAAGTGTATTCCTCCTCCTTCCCCCTCACATTACTTCATCACCTTCTTCCAGTGCTCTGTTCCCAAACACATTCTAATGCCTTAAACAGGGAAACTGGGGCATGTGTGTATGTGTATATAACCAGTATACATATATTTATTGTTATACACCAGGTGGGGGGTCCATTACTTTTGTGTTTTCTTTTAGTCTTAAGTGTATTAAAATGCAAATGAATTTGAAAACAAAGGCATGTATTTAGTGTAAAAGTATGAAGGGTCACCTCTTCAATGAGAAAATCACAGAAAGTGTAGTGAAGTGGTAACAAAAACTGAAGCAGTAATAGCCTCTTTGCTCTCCTTGCAAGTTATTTAACTTAATTATACCTCCCTGCCGAAAAATCGTAGTCCTTCACCAGGAAAGGACTAGTCACTGAAATACAAACTTCAGCTGCATCTCACATCTCTGTCAGTTTCTTACGTAAATATGCATAGCGGTTGAAATCTGTTGGAGAGATGCCTGTAATATCATTTTTATCCCCAGTATGTTTTCCTGCTCCACTAGGTGAACCCATGTGAACCTTCCTTTTAAATCAGAAGTAAAATTCATAGCTTTTTGTCATGCACTTTTAGACAGATAACTGTATTCTTAAAGATGTCTGTGTTCTTAAAGGGCCTCCCTTTCTATCTTCTGTGAGATTAAGTAGGAAAGGTTTGAGTGAGAGGTGAGCTGAATTTTGGATAAATTGAAGGTTGACATAATTTAGCACTTTTAGACTGAAATATGGATTTATGAGAAAAAATTTGTTTATCCAGTACAGAAATTAACAAAATTAATAAAGTTCTGTCCCTTGGCTCAGTTCTAACTTTAACACGGGTATGTTGGTGCCCTCTGCTTCCTGTGGAAGGATGAGAAATGAGCTAGTTTGGGCACAGTTAAACAAGTGGGTTGTTATTGTGATGGAAAATCCATATGCTCAAGCTAATTTTGGCCCTAGGAAAGAGTCTAGTGAGGAGAAGTTATCTTGCTCCAAGTATCACTCATCAACATTCCGGCCTATGCGTTGACGGTTAGCGTATATTGGAAGATACTGTTCACTTTGGTGTTGGTTTGGTCACTGGACTTGATGACCTCTTGAGGTCCCTTCCAGTTGTAGTATTCTATGATACTATGATAACTGGAGCTCTCAGAGAGTGGACGTTGATGGTATGTGTGGGAATGGGGGATATACTTTGTTTTGGACACTTCAACAGCAGTGGAGGGTCTTTATTTAGAGAAACGCCTTGGCCTGGATTGGATGGAATCATAATTTGCTCACACACAGATGTTTCAGACAAGGAATTTGGTTTCTTAATGGAAAGGTTCATTTGATGTGATCAGAATGGTTGGGTTTCTTCTACTCCCTAACTCCACTGGTCATCACTAATTCAAAATTAATGACATGTCCAGCACTGGTTAAGAACTGAATAATGTTGGCTGCTCAGTGATCAAAGTTGATTCCAACTTTGGTTTCTAATAATACTAGACCATTCCTGCCCATGGACCACTAGGTGGCCATCTTAGCAAAAGTGCTGAGAAAAAAGTAGGAAATAGAGACCGAAGGCCCATCCTTGTACTTGACACACTCAAGTACTTTGTGGGATTGTTGGGTATGAAAGTTACCAACTCTTGGCTTGGGTTGTCCCCACCCCCTGGATACATTACTTGTCACCAGGGCTCTCAGTTCAGAATAGTGCCAGTTCCGCAGAAGGCAAAATTGCCTCCAGAGGCCATGGGAAGCCTGTTAGCTTCCAAGCTATTGATCTAGAATTTCACGTTTTGAACTTTGACACAAATTCCTTTCTGTTATCAGCATGGAGCCTACCATCAGCCCTGGGTATTCAACCCATTCAGGATAAACTATACCTTGTTTGTTTACTTGTGTCCAATACAGTTGCTGCTCGCACCATTCAATTATAGTAAATTCTCCATTTCAGAAATGCTAACTCAAGAACCAAAAACAAAGGGTTTAAATTGCAGGAAGGAAGGTTTAGGTTGGACATCAGGAAAAATTTCCTGTCAGGCTGGTTAAGTACTGGAATAAATTGCCAAGGGGGGTTGTAGAATCTCCATCATTGGAGATCTTTAAGAACAGACTGGATAAAGATCTAACAGGGATGATCTAGACGGTGCCTGGTCCTGCTGTGAGGTCAGGAGACTGGACTTGATGAACTCTCGAGGTCCCGTCCAGTCCTACTATTCTAGGATTCTAAGAGGCTGTGGCGTGAAGAAATGTTATTTCCCTTCAGGAAATGGATTCTACACTGTTATAATCTCCTGACATGGTGATTTTTCGTTATGTACCTAACCATGTCTCTTTCACCTTTCCCTCCTATATATAATCAAAATATTAGGGACAGTCGAACAGTTGAGAGATGACTGAAAATCCACAGTTATGTTTGGCGCCTTTAATATTTCATGTGGCCTGCACATCGGGCATTTCTAATAATGGATTTCTATAAAGGCTAGTGCTTAGCTCTTTGCTATGGGTAATATTTTCTACTGTCTGTTGCAACTCTTCAAAAAATATGCCTTACTGAAACCCCTATCCAGAAATAAGCCAGACTAGTGCTTTATTCTTAGTATCCTGCAAGTCTTTCAGAGAATTGTTGTTTTGCTGATGTATAGCCATGGATGGCTGTCAGATTCCAGCTGACTAGATTGAAACCTGCATGTTTCATATGGCCCATTAGAAGCAAAAGGAATTTCACATACTTAAGCATGTCTCTTGCATGCCTGAAATAACAATGGAAAACAATTATATCTATAAGTCCTGGATCAAATTGCATTGCATTGAATGATGAATGAACATTTTAATTTGAAATTTTAATTCTGCTACGTATTGCCCACTTCCCCTAAAATTAATTGGTCAACTTTCTTTTAAACGTGCTTTTTTAAATTGCTTTGGTGAATAAGGAGAACACATGTAGTTTGAAGCTGAGACATCACTTAGAGGAATATGTTTAGGGCTAGCTTTTCTGTCACCATTACTAATTGAGAGAGAAACCCTTTTCAACCTCTGCAACATTCTTTAAGCTGGGGAGTGGATTGGATACTGTGTACAATGTGTATTTTTTCCTTGTTTGTCTGGCTTGGAAAGCACCTTTTCTGTAGCATCTTTCTTTCTTCTCTTGCCTAAATACAAAACATAATGGAAGTTTCTCTGAATTTCACTGCTCGCTGTTGTTGGAAAGAGTTGTGCATGGGAAGAGCAGTTTCAAACTTGCTTAGATCCAGCCTAAAAGAATTTCAGAGGTGCTGAGCATAATCTTGACCATCACCAAGACAGCAGGAGCTATTGGATGCTCATCGCTTCTGAAAAACAGCTCATTTAATTAGTCAGAGGTTGAACCTCTCTCACCCAGCACCCTGGGGACCTGCGCTGTGCTAAACAAGAGAACTTGCCAGACCATGGGATGTCAGTCTCATCGAGCAGCATTACCAACACTTCCACTATTCACTGGGCTCTTAGAGGTAAATTAGAGCTAAATAACATCACAGAACTCTGCGAGGCAGGACGGGTGGCTGTAAACAAACTTAGTGGGACCACAGGAAACATGGTCACACCCATGATAAAGTGGTTGTCTGGCTAACTAAGGTCATGCTGGATTGTGAGGGTTGCTGGACAAGAGAGTGTTGGGATACAGAGGTTCAACCTGGACTTAAATATTCTTTGTAGGGTCTGGTTCTTCATTACCCTGTACCTGATACAGTCTTTCACACCAATGAAAGGTGAATGCCGAACAAGTGTAAAAACTTTACCATTCTGCTTTGGGAGCATTTTCAGCTGCATTATATTGAAGTGACTACAGAAACAACTGAGCATCAGGTGCTTTATTTCTAGCATTAAACATCTGACTTTGAAAATATAGGTGGAAGAGAAGAATATTCTAAATGTGCCTCCTGTAAATTGTGAATAACTTCAGTGATTCAGTAAGTCTGAGAAGGTTAGAAGCTGGAAACCTTTGTGATGCTGGATTTCCACATCCCCAATGTTCAGAAGAGATATTGAGCTCTGTGGATTTACCTCGCTGTATTCTACACATAGAGTGGATAGCTATGACAGTTGGGTTTGGAAAACCCTGGTTGGGGTTCGGGGGTAACCAGATACCACGTGTGGCACTCAGACACCTTTCCGTGTAAACACAAACTAAACTTGCAGGTTCCATTTGGATCTTAGCAACAACACAAACATGGTTTGAAACCATCAAAGCAATAGAGTCTCTGTTCCATGAAGACGTGAAATCACTTGTAGCCAGGCCTGGCTTTAGGTCAAAGTGAGCAAGATGACTGCCTTGGGCCCTGTGCTCCAGTTGACTTTGGCGTCCAAAACCTACCGTCTGAGCCCCACTTTCAGCATACTGCCTTGGACCCCACCCACCACTGGACCTCACTGGGCCAGCTCTGCGTGTGTGTGGGTCCTCCGATGTGAACTCACCTGAGGGTTGTTCTGGTTTCAAAATCCACATTTTAGGCATATTGCAAGCTTGCTGCGCAATGGAGACTTTCTCTGCAATCAACATGCTGGTGTCCTTGTGAACTCTGTGTCCCTGGAACCCTAATGGGACTGGCAGGGTGGAAAGCCCAGGAAAGACATGAAACTGAAAGTTCCCAGAACCTTGGTGGAAGTGGTCAGCACCAGTGTTCTCTATAAGCTGTGCACTTGTGGTCCTCTGGGGAGATTCAGATACCACTCAGCTGATTAACAGAGCGCCTGGAGCTAGGTTTTGTTTCAGCTGGTGGTGCACATTCACACATGCTGTGGTGTACATAAAAGTTTTATTCTGCACAAGGAAGGGAAGGATTAGGGAAAACGTTGGTCAGCGCTTCACCATATCAAACCTTTGTGTTCCAAATCCTTCAAACAACTAGCACCTGCTGACCTTGAAACATGGGAATAATTCCATGACTGATTTTAATCCACTGGTTTTAGTAGGATCTGCCCACCTACCTAAAGCCACGTGGGTGCTGAAGTGCTTTCTTGGACTGGGATCCTGGTGAGCACTGGCTTTGTTTAGCTAGAATATGTTATCGGAGGATCATCTCTTTATATTCAAGAAATAAATTGCTTGCTCTGTTGCTGGACAGAAGTTTGCATGGGAGGTAACTGGAAACGGAGTTTTTCTCCTATTTCTGCCCTGCAGAAAAAAACAAAACAAAACAAAGGAAAGTGAGTTGTTAAACTGAGTTAGCTAACTTGGGTTAAAGTAGCAATGAAGGCACTTTAAAATGTGGCTTTTAATGCAGGCTCGCAACTCGAATCAAAGCCTGTAAGGGTGTGTCTGCGCAGCAACTGGGAGACAGGCTTGTGTTGGCAGGCTCATGCTAACACCCTAAAAATAGCTGGTGCTGGAGCTTGGACACTCAAGCCTAGCTCTGGCCTGAATGGCAGCTGCTATACAACAATTTTAGCAAGTTAGCATGAGCCTTGCGGACACAAGGCTGTCTTCCTAGGCTTGGAGCCTCAATCCCTACTGCCATGTAGAAGGGCCTGGGTTTGAATTCAGGCTAGCCTGGGCTGAAAGCTGAGCTGCTTTGTCTTTTAACTCAAGTCAGTTAACCTGAGTTTGGAGCACAGGTTGGATCTCTGTGGTCCAGCACTCTTGGGAGGGATTTTGCCTGACCAGAGGAGGTCAATGCTCTCCTGTTGGCCTCTAATCTTCACTCCGGGGCTCCTCCCTGGGCCGCTGGCCTGGTTGCTGGACAGGCCACCCGCCTAACCCCTGGTTGCCTTCCCCCTCCCACGCCACACACACAGCCTCCACCCTCTCCTTGGCTGCAAGCTTCTCAGCCCTGGCAGCCGGTAGCCAGCTCCCTGGCCTGCCTTTTGCTCAGCCCACCAGGCTCCCTGCTGGCTCCCACTCTCAGCCAGGCTATAGCTCTCTGGTCTGGCAACATCCATTTTCTGGCAGGACCATGGATGCTGCCAGACCAGAGGGTCCCATATTCTAGAGGTTCAACATGTACCCCCTTTTCTCAGTGTAGTACCTTTAGAGGTCATCCTAGTTAACTTTAACCTCTTCAGACCACAGAATGGCCACTGAAACCCTGCATTTAAATGGAAGTGATTGCTTGCATCTCTTCTCTGCCTTCCTTGCACTGGGAGACTTTGGGAGTGAACAGGTTGTACCTCTATGACAGACTTCTCTTTTATCTTGTAGCTGATATTAAACAATCCTAAACTCAATCAAAAGCTGCCCTCAGGAGATCCATCAGTGAAATTCCTTTATTAACATGAGGAAAAAAAAACCTGAGCATCATCCTCTTTAGCTCTTCTTTCAGTAGAAGGAGTAAATTGTTCTGGCAAACGATGTGATGTGATCGCAACTGGCTACTCCTGAATGAGATGGAAAGAAACTTGAGTTGACAAAAGGAGAAGAGCAGGGAAAGAAGGGGGAGGGAGAGAAGAAAAACCTCAATCTTTTGGGAGGGAGAACTTTTTTCACATCTGTAATTTATAAAGTCAACAGTTCATTAAAACTGGGGGTTATTGTTTCTCCAGTAAATTGAAGAATTCATTGACAAGGCCAGAGCTGGGTGCTCAGCTCACTTAAACCTCCTGTAACGTGAACGCAAACCTGCCAACAAATTCTCAGCATGCCCAGTATGGTTTATAGCCTCCTGCAGGGTTAAATCAAGCCATTTCTCTCAGTTTAAAAATACATAAGTAACAGGAGAGGAAAGGTTTGTGCATCATCACCAGATGCAAAATGTGGATGATTAATCTAATGCCTTCTCTCTCTTTCTTCTCTCTCCATCCCACCCTTATATTTATAATAGCCCACCTTATCTGCTGTCTAATCTGACTTTTACTCTGTGGATATTAATAACATACTAGCATACAGGGAAATAATTTCCAGCAGAGGCTGAACCTCTCTAATCCAGAACTCTCTCAGCTGGCAACATCTGTTATGCGGTTTGATTTTAGTTAGCCAGATCACCATTCATCATTGGTGTGGCCAAGTTTCCCATGATCCCATAAAGTTTGTTTACAGCCACCAGTCCAGCCTCTGTGTTCTGTGCTGCTGTTTAGTTCTAATTTACCCTTAAATTTCTGCTAAGAACCTAGTAAGCAGTGGATAATTGGTAACTCTGCTAGACAATATTGACCTCCCATGGTTTGACAAATGCTCTAGTTCAGCACCGGTCAGGTTCTGAGGGCGCCTGACTAGAGAGGTTCGATCTGTAGTCACAGACATACTGGATAGCTGACTGTTGCTCCTTTGGGTTATACGTGACACCATTTGGTGCCTTTCTGCCTTGTGTCAGTTCCATGGGCCACTATGTTCCTGTTGCCTCACCATCTGATATGGAGTTTTGTAACTTCAATAAAATGGATTTGAACGTGACTCAGGATAAGCAGCATTGGAGGACATGTGGATAATGTTATTGCCCTTCTAGAGAGGCGGGAAGAAGACAGCGGGGAAGGATGGTAGGCGTTGCTGGTGTTGTTAGTGTCTGCTCTGCAATAGTCTGAGAACTTAAGTATTTAAATGCAGACCCATCCTCAGGAGAAGTGTTGGAAAGCAGGTTTCAGACACACCATGTGCGTATCTGCACTGCATTTTGGTTTTGGCAAAAGGTGTAGGAATGAAAGAAATCTTAGTGTTTATGATTTTGACTTGTGATTTGTACAGGTGGATAAAGTCAACACCCCCTCCCCCAGGGCTTTAGATATTTCTTTTTCATTGTCATGACATGCCCGTACCTGCATGAAAGTCTGTCTTAGCAGAGGTGGGTAATTCATATCACATGGGTGCAAGAGGTGGGGGGACGAATGCAGGTAAGAAACCCAAAGGAAAACTGAATGCCTTGAGAGACCCTATCTACAGACCTCTCCATTCTCAGGACCGATTGGTTATTTGCAATCACTTGCATCACTCCACTGGGTAATGCTGATGAATGAGGTCATTGCTACTAGTATTTCCTTGAGCTTTAAAGAACTGATGTCCTGCTCCAGACACACTGTGGGAGGCAGACTTTTGTTGCTGGTTTTGTTTTTTGGGAAATGTTTCCAGTGAAACCATCTGCTGTTCTGGATTCTCTAATTTCCAATCCACTCCAGCCCATCCCAGGAAGAGGGTTTTACCCACCAAAACTCCTGACCTAATAAAGGTGTTAGTCTCTAAGGTGCTACTGGACTGCTTGCTGTTTTTGAAGTTACAGACTCACACCGTGACCCCGTTGAATCACCATTCCTAAAACTTGCCCTTTGTGCTTGGATTCTGGAGGACTTCTTACCCTGCGCTTTTTTGTTTGCTTTCTTTGGCAGGGGCCATCCAGTCCCTTCTTTGCTGGAGCCCCATATCCACCTTTTCTTATTGCTGAGTCCAGTTGATTTTCGAAGGGGACACAAAGCACTGTCAAGGTGCACTGCCTGGTAGCAAGATCAGCAGCCCAGCAATGCATCTTGTCTAGCAGCACGTAGTACATTTAGCAGCTGTAATGGGGGCAGGACCCGCCACCGCAGCACCTCCCCCTGGTCACCCGGGAATTAGCTCATCCAGCTTCTGGAGGACCCTCTTCTACCAGTGTCTTGCCAGCTGCTGCCTCTCTCTGAGGTTCTTTCCTCCCCAGGAACCCCAAGCCCCCTATACCCACCTTGCCTCCGTGACCCACTGCCAGTCGTAGCTGCCTTGGCATGCAGCAGAGGACCCACACCCCCCAAAGTTCTGCACCAAGAGCCCTGGAACTAAAGGGGGGGACTGTATTTGCTCTAATGCCTTTAGGGCTTCCAGCATTTGTTGGCAGGAGATCCCTGTTGGTGTTGGGATTAAAGCGTTGGGCTCCTGGGAGGAGCTGGACCCTTCCCTCCATTGGAGAGCAGCGCTGTTTGACCCTTGGCGGGTGTCATCCCTAGTGACAAAGAGGGCTGTGACTGTACAGTGAAATCTTACTAGATGATGCTTTCTGACGGTTGGTGTGCGGGCCGTGTCTCCTCCAATGGGTCACATGTATGTCTTTTCTCCCCTGCCTCACACCTCTTTCAGCGTCACACAGCACTGGCACAGCGGGTGCACATGTGTAATTCAAAGACCACGCTTCCCATCATATCACCTTCCAGTTTTGAGTGGTCTTCCAGCCACTGCTCTAACTTACTAAATTCTGGAGTGCGACTGGGAGGATGGTTCGGCTTCTGTTCACTTAGTGAGCTAGGCTGAGGCTGGATGAAGGCACGCTAGGTTAAGTTTCGTGCTTCATCCAGCATCATTGTCAAGAAAGGTCCCATTTTCCCTGAATCGTTTCCTCTGTGACATGAGAAAATTGAATCCTATAGATTTCAGGCACTCCGTGACAAACTTGTTCCTTTTTTGATATTTGTGTGCATGAAAAAAATAATGGGGTGGTTAGCAGAATGAAAAATTGAAATTGACTTATTGCCAGAGCTCATTTCATCCTTGTTGAGAGCCATCGGTATTTTATCCGAGTCTACACTTGTTTGCGCCATTTGGTAGATTTGCAAGGGGGTGGGGTGAGGGGAAATGGGAGAGGGTCAAACATAGAGATGTGTGTGTTCAGTGCTGATTACCTCTTTATAAATCTCCTTTTCATAAGCAGTGCTATCAGTGTTGCTCCATCAAAGTTTTCATATTCAAACTTAACTACTTGCTTTAAATCATTAAACTGGCTTTTGTTTTTTGGAGAGAGGGAATATCGCGTACTCACCTTTTATTGAGCGGTTTTCTTTCACTGGTGCCAGTCAGATGAGCAGTTGGTGGGCTTTAGGGACATACCTTGTCATGTTGCATGTGACCTCTTTAATAGCGATCTTTGTAAGGGTTCTTGTAATTGCTGTAATTTTGCAAAGTGCAAGAAATCTTTTACAGTGGTGCTTCTGTAGTGTAACAAAGGTAAAGCCATGTTGCTCACTGACACTGAGCAGAAAACAGTGCATAAATTTGAGGTGAAATGACTTCAGTACGTCGGTTTCCAAATTAAACCAAAAGCAAAACCAAAAAGCTAATGCATTCCAACTAGCAATTACCATTTTCTCTTCACATCCACCAACCCCAATACAGTCAATGTATGATGATGTTTGCCTGTGCTATTCTATCTCTGTATGTGCTGTTTTTGCTTTGTAGTTACTCAGGTTGGTGTGTCCCAGGGACATAATATGTGTCCAGACCCTGGGATTCCAGAGAAAGGCAAAAGAATAGGCAACGACTTTAGGTAAGTACCTTGTATACATTTTTTCTGCATGCAACAAAGCTACTATTCATAACCACCATATGGGCTTTGTGTGTTATATAGTCTTTCTGTAACTACCCAGTGTACACGTATAAATGGGTTGTGAATGAAAATCTTGCAATTATAAATAACTTAGAAAAATGGGGTGTGTGTGTGTGAGATACTATGATCACAGAATCACAGGGCTGGAAGGGACCTCAGGAGGTCATCTAGTCCAGCCCCCTGCTTCAAGCAGGATCAACCCCCACTAAGTCATCCCAGCCAGGACCTGTTCTAGCCGGGACTTAAAAACCTCGAGGGATGGAGAATCTACCACCTCTCTAGGCAACGCATTCCAGTGCTTCACCACCCTCCTGGTGAAGTAGTTTTTCCTAATATCTAACCTACACCTCTCTCACTTGAACTTCAGACCATTACTCCTTGTTCTGCCATCCGACACCACTGAGAACAGTTTCTCACCCGCCTCTTTAGAGCTCCCCTTCAGGAAGTTGAAGGCTGCTATTAAATCACCCCTCAGTCTTCTCTTCTGTAAACGAAACCTGCCCAAATCCCTCAGCCTGTCCTCATAGGTCTTGTGCTCCAGCCCCTTAATCATTTTTGTTGCCCTCCACTGAACCTGCTCCAGCAAATCCACATCCTCTTTATACTGGCAGGCCCCAAACTGGACACAATATTCCGGATGTGGCCTCACCAGTGCCAAATAGAGGGGAATAACTGCTTCTCTAGGTCTGCTCAAAATGCTCCTCCTAATGCACCCTAGTATGCCGTTAGCCTTCTTGGCTATCCAGCCTTTCATCCACCATAACCCCTAGGTCCCTTTCCATCGTACTGCTGCAGAGCCAGTCGTCAGATAAGCAGAGATTATGAATCCCCTGTCTCAGGAATATTTTCCCTTGTCAAAATCAGCCTTGTAACCAAGAATCTGCAGTCAGGAGTCTTTGTAATTCTTCCCCCCCCCCACCCCGTTCCTCCTTTCATTATGTTCAGAAAGGATTTTTTTTTAAATAAAAACAAACAAAAAGCCCTGCTTTTCCATTAGCATGAGTCACTGCAGGGCTGTCCATAGCGACTTCAAGACGGCTTCCCAGAACACTCTGTCAGTCCTTTGTCAATAAGCATATGTACCCTTAGATAAGTGTTCCCGTATCAAGTTTAAAACAATGCCTTTGTCCTGCTTCAGTCGCTAGCCTTCATGTGAAGTGTGCAGGAATAAATCAGCTAGCAGTTAGCAATGACAGATCAATAGTTAATCTTATTTCTCTGTCGATTGCTGTTCTGTTCACTAAAAATGTCTAACCCAAACCATCAAATTCTCTTGAAATCCACAAAATGGATTTCTGAGTCAGGGAAGAAAAGAGGCTGCAGACGGAGTCCTTAAATATTATGGGCCAGATTCTCAGCTGGATCAGCAGTACTCCATTTTTTTGAATGGGGCTGCACTAGTTGACACCCGCTGTGCTCTAAAACTGCCACTAACTAGTGTCTCGAGTCCCAGGTGATTTCTTATTTATTTTGTTCATAAAAATGCTGAGCATGTCATAAATTACAGCACAAAGCTGCACTGAGGAAATGTTTCCCGGAGTCATACTGAAAGACTCTGGCCTCCTATTAACCTGTAATCACCTTCGGCAAAGCATTCCCAAGTAAATGCATGAGAGAAGACACTGAGGTTGCTTCATGCAGTCCTACGCCTAGGCAGCCAGTGGACTATTGTTATGTGCATTAAGGGGAATCACTGAGCAGTCAAAGAAGGCAAAAGGTTAAAACTGTCCATTTGGTAGCTTCTCAGAGACTCATTTACTCCTTTTGCTTCTATTTATTAGGTTAGGATCCAGCATCCAGTTCACCTGTAATGAAGGCTACGATTTACAGGGCTCCAAAAGCATCACCTGTAAGAAACTGAGTGACATGATTGCTGCCTGGAGTGACCAGAGGCCGGTGTGCAGAGGTGAGAGCGCATCAGGAATTAACCTAGCTATGGAGATTGATGAAAAATCCAGCTTCTTAACTCAGCTCTGTCCTTACGTTTATCTTTGCTTTGCCATGGTCTCCTGACAAGGCCTTCTTCTTTCAACTTTCTTCTTTCCTTGCACCTGAATTCCTCATCCACTCTCAGGACCGCTGTTGGTGATGGCCAAGGTTCCCTCTAACTTTTGCCATCCTTGGGTGAAATAAATTTTGTTGTGTGCACCAAGACGTGCAGGTGTACACCACCAGTAGAAACACATGCTGCCAGCTGTGGATGGCTGTAGGCCAAATAGCTGGGTGGCTCCTGAATCTCTCCTGGGCAGCCACCCAAGTGCTCAGGTTAGAGGGAACACTGGTAACGGCTTTTAAGAGGATGCTAACAAATTGCTAAGACTGAAATCATCCTCCAAGGAATCATGTTGTTTATCCCTGTATCTTTTGGCAAAGCCCGTGCAACTCTTACCTAAAGGCTCTTGTAGGCTTACTGCTCATTCGCTCTGCCAAGGGAAGCTGTTGTCCAACAAACAGGGCTGAGGAGCAGGGTGCAAGGACTCCTGGTTCGACTACCTAGTTCCCAAGGAAGTCAGCTGCAGCCTAGATGCCTAGTCGGGGAGATCTCAGGAATTATGGAGCCCTCTGTGATATTATTAAACTGGTGCCCTTAGGCCTCATGGCAGCCTAAGGGGAGTGGGGAGTGACAGTTTTGTAGAGATGTCATTTTTATAATCTTCAGCAACACACAGATTAAATATTTTAAAGTGTATTTTAAGTTAAAGTCCTGTTGACTGACACAGTAAATTCAGAAACAGGCAGGATATACCTAGTATTGCCAAATACCTGTTAAATGGCTTCATGACACCCTAAATGGCTCTTTCAGGGGTTCAGTGTTCTACTAACTGTCCTGACAGGCTTTTTTAAGTTAACTAGATCCTCACCAGAGGAAGCAGGGCCAGGCTAAGTAGAGGCAGGTGGGTGGACATTAAGACTCTATGGTGCCCCAAATTTTGGGGTGCCCACCGCAGCTCAATATTCTGCATCTGGGTAAGGATAACTCAGTGCCCAATGATGCCAGCCTAGCTCATGGAGTGGCTATTATTTCAAACTCATCAAGTGAGGTGAAATCTTTGGTTGATTGGAATTAGGGGAGAGCAAAGTGTTGTCAAAGGGAGAAGCCAGTACCATCCAGTCAATTTTCATGTGCATGCTCCCAGGTAGAAAACCCAGTTTGGCTGCAGCAATTGGTCCCCCCTTCCCACTTTCTGGGGGTTCATTAAAAGCATCAACTGTCTTGGGCAAAAAGGCTGTGTGGACAAACAACAGGTGTAGCTGTAGCATACGCAGGACTATTAGAGCAAAAAGATCATACTGGGTCAGACTGATGGTGCATCTAGCCCAGTATTCTGTCTCCAACAGTGGCCAATACCAGAGCTTTAGGGAGCATGTGCAGAACAGGAAAGTTGGAGTGGGTCCACCCTTGTCTTCTTTTCCTGGCATCTGATAGTCAATAGTTTGTTAAACAAAGGCCAGTGATCATGCTAATTATGACTTATGGCTTTGGCTAGGAAATGAGCAAGTAACCAGAAACAGGCAAAATATGTCTGTCTGTGTGGCCAGCACTGAAGAATGTGTGAATGGGGTTTTACTTCAGAGAACAACATATATGGATGCCCCTCTAGGTCTTGGCTTTTGTGATTACGTTTGCCTTTTAACCAGCATGTTTAATCATGATGTTTTGTAATGCTAATAATGAACAACTTTTAATTAAATGCCCTGTGAAGCCTTAAAGTCATAAATTATTATTTCTTCAGTTCTTCTTTTTTCCCCAACCTTTAATTTCCTTTGCAGAGTTTTGAAAGGTTTTAGAATACTGTCTGATTCTTTGAAACAAGTGTAGAATAAATTGAATCAGCGTAAGAGGATATTTGGCATAAATATCCAACACCATGAAAGAAATTTATGGCGTCCTCTCATTGGAGATAAGAAAGGATTTGCCTGTGTTATTGCAACTCTGTGAATCAACTTGATTCTTTTTTTCATTCCTACCTCCAGGGTGGTTTTTTTTTTAATTATTTTGTTTTGGTTTGTTGCTTTTTATTCCAATTCTAACCCATTTTAGCATTGTTGTGGGTTTAACGTTTTTTGTTGTTGAATGACAAATTTCTTTGAAATGCAAAAGTCAAGACGTCATTTGGAGGCAACACCATCTCACTGTAGTACAATGAGAGGCCTCTTTGTGTCTAATTCCTGATAGTCCAGCCGCTAGCCAGAAAGTCGGGAGACCTAGGTTTCAGTACCTGATGTGTCCCAGACCCCCTGTGTAGCCTTCAGCAAGTCACATAGCATTTCTCTGGCTCATTTCCCATCTATACAATGGAGATAACTCCACATCATTACTTCGGAGGTGGTTGTGAGGTTCCATTGAAGCCTGTCTACCCTGGCTCCCACCCGAATATGTTTGCCCTACTCATTGCCAGTCACCAGGGAGCAGCCTCAAATAAAGTGGATACAAAGAGCACCCACTGATCTTGTGTTAACAAGGTACAGCATTCCCATCAGGAGACTAGCCATGGTGGGGCTCATTTGGAATAAGAGAGGAGTCCTTTTGTTAACCTGGCCAGGTAACAGAAGTGGCATGTGTCTCTGTCAGTAGCAGAATGAAACATTTTAGTGTAAAATCACCGGCCAGGGGAGCCCTAGGGAAGAAATGGGAGTGTGAGATGTGGATCTGATAGCAGAATTCCCCCTAATATGTCAGTTTGAAATGAAACAGATCAAGGGATGTAGATGGGACCTGCTTTGTTTTACACCAATTGATGGTTAATTCACTTGCTGCACCCTCCTGTTGTCTGCCCATCAGCATATAACTCACTACCTTTACCACCACCATTAACAACGCATTGCTGTGTGCTCTGGGCTTCGGCTCTGGGTAACTATTCTGAAAGAGCAGCTGTTTAGCTTGGGAATGGAGGGGGTGCATATGTGTTTTTCATACGGCACAGCAACAGTTCTGTGTAGCTATATTTGTTCTGTCTAGCAAGGGACGCAGTCAGGGTTCCCTCTAATTTTTTCTGTCCGTGGGTGGAATAAATTGTGTTATGTGCAACAAGGAATATGTGGATGTGCACCAGCAGTAAAAACATGTGGGTGCTCTGGGTACTCAGCTGGGTGGCACCAGAGCTTTTCAGGGTGGCCACCCAAGTGCTCAGCTTGCAGAAAGCTCTGGACCCAAAGCAGAACCTTGGACCTGAATGCAGGCGCGCGCGCACGCACGCACGCACGCACGCACGCACACAGAGCCTCTTTGCACATCAGGAAAGTTCAATTCCGAGATCTGATGCTTATGTACTAGGCACGACATCAGCACAACAGCAAACACCCACACAGAGCCATGGTTCTGCACTTCACGGTTGCCAGCATAGGAGCTGGCAAATTGTTCTTACAAAAGGACATCATGGGCCTTTTTCTTTCATTTACCCTGGTGCCCTTTCCCATTCCCATCTCTGCTTTGCTTAAGAGGTTGTTAAGCTGCTCAGCAGAAGAGCCATCTGCACTCTTCCCCAGCCTGTGCAGTGAGTACTTAGTTCAGTCTCTCCTCAGTAACCGTATGATGTGTTGGTTTTGGGTGATGCTGCCATAAGGAAAATGAAGAAAGGAAAACAGGGCCAGCCTGGCCCTTTGGAAAGAAGCAGTGCCTCCTAGCTGGATTCTGCAGTGCCCTGGGTGAACTAGGGCTTAGAGAAGTCCCTTTGCTGGTGGCCTTAGGTGTAGCACAGGCTCTGTAAAATCAACCTGAGCCATAGGATTGGTCTGCATCCAACAGCCATATTCATTGCAATCAAGTCCTATGTCTCCTGTATTACAAGGGGCTCAACAGCCCCCACCTGCTGAAAACAAGGGGAAGCAAGCAAGTTTGTTTTCCTCCTGATTTTATGAAGGAATCTCTGTCCTTCGTAAATAAGCACTAAATATGCACCCCAGGGCTAGTGCCTCTCCCCTAAATACTGTCATGTTTTCTTCTTCGCAGCCAGGATGTGTGATATGTATCTCCGGGGTCCTGCTGGAGTGATAACCTCTCCAAATTACCCTGTACAATATGATAACAATGCCTATTGCATGTGGGTGATCACCGCCCTCAACCCAGCCAAGGTAGGTCACTGAAAGTTGTCTTCAGGTCACTATCTCTTTCTGTCTATCTGTCTAGTTTTTGGTGCTCTTGTTTCCACCTATCATATACGTTTCAACTCCTTAGGGAGGCTGTGACACATCACGTACTTCCCATTTAAAACATGTTGCTTTAAAGGATGTAATTAAAAGTCTGTGTAATTATTTTTAATCAAAACCTTTTGATATCTCAATGTGAATGGTGCTGAAATGCCAAACAGCTTAGCAAAGCTTTTCATTAAAACTGGCTTTCAGTTAGAGCATGGAACTGTCATGCCACGAATGCTGATGTTCACTGTTCTTGACTGTTACCTGGTCCCTGGCCAATTGGGATTTACAATCTAAATGGCAAAAGGTCGGGGAGAGAGGAGGAACATTAATGGTCTCCTCTGCTGATAACAGCCAGGCTAGTCCTTCCTATGCTTTGAGGTTTGGAAATGGGCAAAAAAAAATCAAAGTTTTCTCTGCCATTCCCCGCTTCATATATGCTGGGGGAGGGTTCTAATTGCTGCTTCTGAACTCCAAACCTATGGTCCATAACTCAGAGAATTACAAGCTAAGCTGCTTTGGGTCCATGAGGAACTGGAGAACTATGGTGAGTTCCCAAAACTGCAAGAGCTTCTGTTGAACAGGATTGAACATGCTTCTAAAATCCTCCCTTCACAAAGAAGAACATTTAGGACTCTCTCTCACTCTTATATGTTTCTTTCTCAGTCTTTTGCTTTCTTTCTTCCCCTCCCATATTTCCTGATAGTCTTCCTTGGCTGATTTTCCTCTGCATTTTCCCCTTTGTCCTCACGAGTTTTTCCTTGTTGGTCTGTCTGGACACTTGAGAAGTATCAACAAGTTGTGAAAGGTCTTTGTAAATAATTGTAAAAGTAATAATAATTCACCCCCCATTCCTAACTGTTTTGGGCAAAGTGTGTTTTGTTTTGTGTTGTGTTGTGATTGTGTTTTGTTTAATTTGTTGCATAGTGAATGTCTTGTGACTTAACATTTTTATGAGCTTGCGGATTTAAAAACAGGTGTCAGGCAAACGAAAATCCTGTGTCATTAATGCCTAAACCTTGGGTATTACTGATGATAACTTCAGAGGGAAGTAGAAAGAGTCACATCTAACAGGTGATTGCAACTGACACTTGCAAGTGTTTCTAAGCAAGGATGCATACATCTATGCTGCTAAATATACCAGGCATATCATATGGGTCTGTCATGCTGGTGAATATACAAGGTGTGTCCAGCTGAGTGGACCCAAGTCTGTTTTGCCATTGGATGGTATTTGGTGGCCTAGATTGATTAGGTCACTTAGATTAGATTATTTTATCATAATGCCCTGTTATAGCCTCAGACTCTGTGGGTCTATGAATCTGCTTTTAACATAGTGTCCGCAGAAGGTATTTGTGCAACAGACATGGCAAAAAAAAAAACCAACCTGAGTGATATGGTAAGAGTTAAACTGAAACAAAGCAGATTTGTCCAAAGAAATAGAACCATGCCTAGCTTTGGAATCAGGAACGCCAAAGTCTGGCGCTTCAGGGTATGTTCCCTTCCCCAGTGCCACGCCAAGAAGTTGCCAGTTCCTAACTGCTGACGTCCATCTTCAAGTAGCATTGCAGGACCTCAGAGTTAAGAAACAAACTTGCCTGGCCCAGGGTAGCTTTAAAGAGGAGTATCCCTATGTTGTTTAACTACCCAGTCCTGTTCAGGATGCATTGTGTTGTAAGGGCTCTCATTAGCTGAACATTGCCTCTAGCAAGCATCTTGGTTTGGCGTCCTCGCTGGGTACTTATGCCCCAA
The DNA here is from genome assembly GCF_033958435.1 of Carettochelys insculpta. Lineage (NCBI taxonomy): Eukaryota > Metazoa > Chordata > Testudines > Carettochelyidae > Carettochelys > Carettochelys insculpta. The sequence continues at coordinate 4,642,397 of NC_134160.1, forward strand.
ATTCAGGTAGGGCCATCTTCTATCCTGACTTATTAATGCTATAGCGTTGAAAGCCAGAAGAAAACAGTAGATCATTTCATTTGGCCGGTCTGATACAAAAGATCAGAAATTGTCCTGTATTGAGCCAAATGAATTCAGTTAAACCAAAGAGAGTAAACTGTCACAAGCAGAGAACAGGAAAGACCAAGGCCTTGTCTATGCTACCGCAGGCCGTCAACCTAAGTGACGCAGCTTTGGCTACATGAATAGCGTAGATGAAGTTGATGTATTTAGGTCTGCTCACCACGGTGTCTTCACAGTACTAAGCTGACAGCTGATGCTCTGCCCTCAACTCCACCTACTCTTCTCATTTTTGGTGGAGGACCAGAGTTGGCAGGAGAGCTCTCGGCATTTGATTTAGTGTGTCTGTACTAGAGAGGGGTGTGTGTGTGAGTGTGTGTGGGTGCATGCGTGTGTGCATGAGAGAGAGAAATAATGCACTAAACAAGCAGGACTTTTGGAAGCATTGAGCTCCCATACACCAAATGAAGCCAGCTGGAGTCACAGGACTGTTAGCAGCTCTGAAACTCAGGTTCTAAACATGGGGTATTACCTCTTCCTGCTCCCAAAGACCTCTCGTTTCCCAACCCTCCAAATTGCAGCACAATGTTCCCTGTGTCACCTTGTGGGATCTCAGGCTCCATCTACTCTAACTCCAGAAGATCAACTGCTTAGGTTCAATCGTTTGGAATACTCTTTCGCGCATGTGCGAAACGGTATGTTCCAAGGTCAATGTTGATCGCGGAACTCCTCCAGGACATTTTCAATGGGACACACCTTCAACTGTTGTAGCTCTACTGAAGGCTGGATGGTATCAATTTACACCAGCCCATGCAGAATAACCCTCTTCTTTTTTCGTTAAGTAATGAGTTAATTATCAGTGTATAAGGGGTCTCTGGGAAGATTTCACACTGCTGAGTGATTCATCCCAGCAGCACAATTCCCAGATAGGGAATAATCTCTGAGCAGCACAGGGAGTTCAGTGAAATGCACCAATGTATTTCTGTGCCTGATTTTCACATGCGAATAGTTTAGGTTGTTCACATTAATTTGAGATGTATTCCATGCCCAAAGAATGATGTCTGATGTCCTGTTTTAATGGCAGAATGTGCTCTGCTAGGTCCCAGGAGCCAATTCACTGAGAGGGCTGCCTTTTGGTACTCCCTAGGAACATGGCAAACAGCAAAAACAAATCAATTGCATTTAGCATTTGCTGCTACCGAAGGAATCTGTTGAGGCTGCAGAAACCCCAAGTTACGCAGAAGGCATCTAATTCACATGCCCTGTGTCTATACGAGCCCCTTCCTTTCGAAAGGGGCATGGTAATGAGCGGGTTCAAAAGATGCTAATGAGGTGCTGCAATGAATACGCAGCACCTTATTAGCATAATGGCAGCCGCAGAGATTCGAAAGTGCAGCTTTTTGAATCGCGGGCCACCCGTGGAGACGGGACCTTCTGAAAGGACACTGTGCCCAGTTTTCGAAAGAAGAAAGGGCTAGAGGAAGAAGGGCTTTCGAAAACTGGGGGGGGTCCTTTCAGAAGGTCCCGTCTCCATGGGCGGCCCGTGATTCAAAAAGCTGCACTTTCGAATCTCTGCAGCCGCCATTATGCTAATGAGGTGCTGCGTATTCATTGCAGCACCTCATTAGCATCTTTCAAACCCGCTCATTACCATGCCCCTTTCGAAAGGAAGGGGCTCGTCTAGACCCAGCCATGGAGTAAACGCACACATACTGCATCAAATCGTTGCATTCAAAAGGAAAGAATGATTTCTGAATAAAATGCATGTGCTGAAGACAAAGGCCCCACTCTAACAGGTAGATGGACTAGCATGGCCAGTTCCCTGTGTCCATGCCATGCCATACTGATGCCGGCTGCCTGGTTTAGTTCATCAGTTTATAGCATGTATGTATTATGCTGGGAGTACCTGAGTTCTAATCCCAGCTCTGGCACTGATGGTGTTTGGGGTGTTGACAAAGATAGGCACATAACATCGACCTTAGACCAGACTGGGTTAGACCAAAGGTCCATCTAGACCAGTATCCTGTCTTTCAAGAGTGGCCCATACCAGATGCCCTGAGGAGTGAACAGAACAGATAATCACTGAGTGATCCCTCTCGTGTCACCCATTTCCAGGCTCTGACAAACAGAGGCTAAGGACACCATTCCTACGTATTGATGAACCTATCCTCCATGGATTTATCTGGTTCTTCTAGTGCTTGATTCACCAAGGTATTCAAATGCATCTGAGGAAGTTGGTTTTACCCATGAAAGCTCATTACCTAATAAGTTTGTTAATCTTTAAGGTGTAACAGGAGTGCTTGTTATTTGTGAATTACAGGTTGAACCTGTCAAAACCTTTCTGGTCTGGCCACATCCATAACCCAGCATGATTTTTGTTAGCCTGATGACCATTTATCATTGGTGTGGCCAAGTTTCCCATGGTCCCATAAAGTTTCTTTACAGCCACCAGTCCTAGCTCTCAGTGTTCTGTGCTGTTGTTTATCTGTAATTTACCCCTAAATGTCTTCTAAGAGCCCAGACAGCAGTGAAAGTTTTGGTAATGTGTTAGACAGTATTGGCCTCCTGTGATCCAGCAAATTTTCTTGCCCAGCACCATTTGGGTCCGGAGGGTGCTGGAGGAGAAAGGTTCAACCTGCATTGACTGAGTTAGGCATGTGCTGAAATACCTTACTGAACTGGGACTTTAATCAGTCTGGTTCATGTTTCCCATCCATAAGACAGAGATAAGAACACTTACGTACATTCCATCATAGAGAGGAAGCAGAACTCGAAGATTGATCTGTTACTTGGCTATAAAGCTCTTTGGAGATAAACGCATCATAGCCCTGATTTAAAGCCCATCCAAGTCAGTATGAGATTTGCTGTTGGCTTGAATGTAGTTTAAATGCTGTGTCCCAGATCCAACAGCCTGGCCAGGAGGGGTGACGTTTATGAGTAACTGATTCAGCTGAAAAAAGTGGGTATACCATGGATTTGTTTGTCACGCTGAAGTGTGCCATGGTACTGAAAAGGTTGGGAATCACTGCTCTGTGTCCAAAAGGTAGAGTTGGCAGGATAAGATTTTTATTGGTCAGTCTTGAAAAACGTCCATTTCGCTGTCTGTGCTAAACTTGCATTGGCGGGGTGGGAGGGCGGTAAAGAATGGTGGGTGTGAATTATAGAAACCTATGTAAGGCGAGTTACTTTCTGTATTTTGACATGTGATGTTGATCATTTTGTATTTCAAGGGAGACAATGTTTTTGATTTTTTAAAATCTCAACATCTTCTGCCATTCCATAATTTTATGCTCCTCAATTTCTCACAACTATGAACATTTGAATCAAGATAAATAAAAACTTTTAAGCCCCTTCAGTGCCCCCATTGGGACGTATTCAAGTGGTCGTAGCAGTGGCTAACTGGAACCAGGGAGCAGAACTGGCGTCAGTAGCCAGGGTGGGCTGTAGAACGAGGAACCAGAAATAGGAAGGGAAGGCAGTGATCAGAGACCAGGCTTGGCCCAGGGACCACGCGAGAAGGCAGGGTGTAATGTAGCAGCAAGCCAGGGGTTTCCCTATTTGCCAGCCAACTTTCTGTGTTGCATCCTGGCTTAAATAGAGAGTCTGAGCCAATTGGACAGGCTGGATAGCTCCTCTAACCAAGAGCTTCACGGAGTGGGTAGGACAGAGTCCAGCAACCCATGCTTGCATCCGGTACAAGTGAGCAGGTATGAGAGAGCTGCTGGACTGCATATGGGCCTGGGTTCTAAACAGTCAACTATCAAAATTGTGTACAAATTTAATTCTGCAAAGCCTCGCTGTTGGGTGGAAACTAAATCTAACACTAATCCAGGTCGTTCTCAAGGTATAAATATAGGGGTCCAGAAGGGTGAGCCTCAGCACTACCAGTCAAACCCTCCTCCACTCCTCAATATGTACTCTTTTGTGTAGGCTCTGCTGAAACCCATGGTGCTAAGTCCCCATTTCCAGTTTTAGCAAGCTAGCCAGATGGAAGGTGTGGTGGGTATGTCCATATGAGATGGAAAAATCACATCCCAAGCAATGTAAACATCCCTACTGTGAGTCCAGCCCGCTGAGTTACAGAATCTGACCTGGAGTGAGCTTAGAAACCTTGAGCACAATGCCCATTGGTTGAAAACTTGATTTTATTTTTTGTATGTATGATGAACCCATATAGCGTTCCCTGTATGTTGAGCACTTGGGCAGCTGCCCAAGAGTCAGGTGCCATCCAGCTGATTATCAGAGCACTCACAATTGGCAGTGTGTGTTTCTACTGGTGTGCATCCAGGCATGTCTTGGTGCACATAATAAAATTTATTCCACCCTGGGATAGAAAAAATTAGTGAACACTGGGCCCATGTGCCATATGAGTCTGCTCTCTGTATACGCTGTTTTGAGGATTGAAGACTTTGTGCTGGTCTCTGAGCTGCAAGTGTTGGGTTCACTGGTGGTGAGTAGGCTACTTAACCAGAGGCAAACTGAGAAGTGCCTGGGCAAGAACAAGATTTGACTTAAAATATGTATTTTTAAGCCCACAGTTGGTGGTACTTCTCCCCTTCTAAAAATAAAAGTGAGCTAATTTGTTAATGTGCCTTCTGAGGACTCCTAGAACTCAGTGCTAGCAGATGTAGATCATAAATCATTCACATGCTTGTCAAATAACAAGCAGTTCTATGGCACCTTAGAGACTAACTGATTTATTAGTTCATGAGCTTTTTTGAAAGAAATGGGTCTTACCCACCAAAGCTCATGACCTAATACATTTGTTAGTCTCTAAGGTACTACAGGACTTCTTGTTGTACATGAAGATACAACCTAACATGCTACCCCCTGAGACTATTCACATGCCTTTGTGGCTTGCTGAAATTAGGCCAAACTTCATAGTGCATTTCATCTTTGAGATGCTAAATTGGCTTCTGAGTCACTGAGGCCTGGGATATTTTACGGTGCACCATCCAAAATATTTGTGCTCTGAGGGAGCTGGATAATCTAGTGATCTGACCCAGAAATGCCTATATTTCTGTGCTTAGCTCTGCCACATGCTCATGCTTCGGCCTTGAGCAAGTCCCTTGATTTCAGAAGATTTTGTTTTCTAGCTGTTAAAAACAAAAGCAAACAAAAAACAAACAAACAAGCAAACAGAAAAAAGAACAAAAACATTCCCTGCTGGCTTGCTGTATCTACTGGATAGCAATGTTTACCTGTTGACCTCAGATAGATGTTGTGGTGGTGAATTAATATTTGTGAAGCATATTACAGCTGCTATCCTACCTGAACAGGATTGTTATTGGAATTTTGTTCTCTTCTTTCATGTCAGAAATTTCAGTGGATTAATCCTCATATACCATGAGCAATATCTGAGCCCATTTCATAAGAATGTGCTAAAAATGAGGTTTGTAGCATCAATGTTCTTGCATATGCCTTGAGATCTTGTTTTTTCTCTTGTCTTCCTAAGTAATTTCAGTCTTCAACCAAAAGCAAAACAATATAAACAGTGGGGGAAAGATACATAAATAAATGTTGCACTTGCTATCTGTTTCCCGTGCAACAAGGTTATTGTCTACGGTATACTAGAATGTAATTAGCTATTTAATGAAGGTCGGCCTCTTTAAAATGTGATGTACTTGCATGACTGGTTTAACTAATGATGTATGTCACTTTACAGCCCTGTGTTCTTTGTATTAATCACATTATTTCATTGTTACATGGTTCATTGATCTTCTATGCAGGTTAATGTTTCAGCATCACTGCTCATACTAGTAGCTTTTTATTTAACGTGCAATAATGAAGATTGGGGACTTGGAGAACATTTATCGTGAGCCACAGTCAGAAACTGGAGCTGATCAGTAATCCCAAGATGTGGTTGCCACAATGTCTAATGTCATTAGATTTGATAGATTAACACAGTTTGAAGAAATTAGCTCTAAGAAAAGAGCAAAGAACGTAGTGTCATGGGGGTTTGGTCTGTGCAGCAGGTGTCACCTCTGTTTGCTCAGCGCAGGGGTGATACGCCCCATTGCATACCAAAGAGATTCCCTAGTCAGTTCAGTGATCACAGCCAGGAACTGCTGGCTCTTGAGCAAGGCAAACAATCAGTCGATATCAAGAGTCCCAAGCAGCCATGCCTAGTGGCAAGTTCAGGAGTTAGGGGAACCTGGATCCACCCTATTCTGTTCTATGTTGACCCAGAGTCCTCTGAGGTCAGCAAAATTCTTCCTATTAAGGGTACAAGTCTCATTTCCTGAAGCATTCCCTTGGACCTATCATAAAATCAATTTCGGACATCTTGGCTGGCAGCCGATCACCATCCTTGTCAGCCTCTGTGGTTGACTGGTTCTCGGCAGCGTAGTCCAGGTTCCTGACCTCAGCAGCTTGGAGAGTTGATGGTTTGTCTGCAAGAGCCTGTAGCAAATGTCCTTTCTTCTCCTCCACCTGCCCCAGCTGAGCCGAGCCTTCTCCTTTTATCTGTCCCTTCCACCCAGAGCACAAGCAGCAGAGGCAAAGGTGATGGTCTTCTGGACCCAAACTGATTGGTCAACCCTGTTGGCTCAGTGCGGAGTTGATACATCCCATCACACCTGTATATTTGTGTGGTTATTAAAGGTGTATTGTCCTTTGGACATCTAGCCAATTAAAATCAATGAATAAGCAATATTAAAGCTGTCTTAAGATGCTAAGTCTTCCCTTGAGACAATAGTCATGATTTTGCAATCATGTTATTTTCTCCTCTGTTTTTAAAATGTTTTCCTGTCCCTGCTGCTGTGTGAAAGTCCCACATAACATGAAGGAAAGCAGGAAATACGATTAAAGGACTTTTTAAAAGTGTGGCCAAATGTAAAAGGAAAAGAAAATTTGGGAGCTGGGAAAAGAGAAGTACACTTTTTGCTTGTCCCGGTTGGCTCAACTTCTGTACCCACCCACCCCGCTGCTTTGCATTTAGAAAGCTGAGCCAGCATGCTGGCTGGCGCAGCTTCTGTCCGCACTATGGTGCTCAGGCTCTTCTTGAGGCAGAGTGGCTGGAGGGGAAGAGACTGATCCGCTAGGCAGGGACAGAAGCTTAGCCAGCCTGCATGCCAGCTCAGCAGCCTTTTAAATGCAAAGCAGCAGGGGTGGGTGGAGACAGGTAGTTAACTGACAAAAATGTTGTCCATTACTCTGTTATCAGATTACTGGCTCTGCAATATCCCTGCTGCAATTACAGTAATTTTAGGCCCCAGTTCCACAAATACTGGCGTACTCATGACACTTTAAGCACGGATGTAGCATCACTGAAATTGGCATTGGAATCTTTGTTCCTTTTGAATTTGGTGCACTTACTCGTGCTTAATTTATGCACTTGCTTAAGTCCTTGTATGAACCGAGTTTTAAATACTGCTTTTAGCTATTGTAGTTAAAAATCTTCAGGCAGACATTTTTTTCTTTGTTTTCTTTTTATGTTAGCGACGTCCTTTTGGAGAGATGTTTCGAAATATAATTGATCTCCTCATACTTGTTGAATAAAAATCATTACTCCACAGTCTAATATGTTAGATATATCTAATACAATTTTATTTCAGATTTCAGTGACAATAGGATTTAAACATTTCTCCCACATCTTTGGTAACCCAAATGTAGTGAGCACTAGTGCAGGTCAGTGAAAGTGACAGGAGTCAGAATGTGAAATTGACCAACCTAAGATCAGATACTCAACTGGGGCAACTTGATGAAACTACATTGGTTTGATGCCTAATAACATCCCATAGAGAATAGACAATGGGCAGCCTTCCTCAACTGGTGTAAATTAGTAACAGAGAGTAAGCCGTGCTAGTCTAGATACTATCAAAACAAAAAGCAGTCAAGTAGCACTTTAAAGACTAGCAAAATAGTTTATTAGGTGAGCTTTCGTGGGACAGACCCACTTCTTCAGACCATAGCCAGACCAGAACAGACTCAATATTTAAGACACAGAGAACCAAAAACAGTAAGCAAGGAGGACAAATCAGAAAAAGATAATCAAGGTGAGCAAATCAGAGAGAGTGGAGGGGTTGGGGGGAAGATCAAGAATTAGATTGAGTTAAGTATGCAGACAAGCCCCTATAGTGACCAAGGAAGTTCCCATCGCGATTCAAACCATGTGTTAATGTTCCGAATTTGAATATAAATGTCAATTCGTCAGATTAAGAGAATCGGACGAATTGACATTTATATTCAAATTCGGAACATTAACACATGGTTTGAATCGCGATGGGAACTTCCTTGGTCACTATAGGGGCTTGTCTGCATACTTAACTCAATCTAATTCTTGATCTTCCCCCCAACCCCTCCACTCTCTCTGATTTGCTCACCTTGATTATCTTTTTCTGATTTGTCCTCCTTGCTTACTGTTTTTGGTTCTCTGTGTCTTAAATATTGAGTCTGTTCTGGTCTGGCTATGGTCTGAAGAAGTGGGTCTGTCCCACGAAAGCTCACCTAATAAACTATTTTGCTAGTCTTTAAAGTGCTACTTGACTGCTTTTTGTTTTGGTGAAAATTAGTGTAACTCCACAAATGCTAATGGACTTGTGTCAATTTACACCAGTGACAATCTCATTCCTAATTCCCCTATCCCACTCTAGATGAAATGATATATTTTCTGGCACAGTGCCTGTGTGGTATTGTGCAGACGTTCTGGGTGATAGATTATGACTTCAGATTGTTTCTAATCTGAAATGCATGAATAGTGAAAAGATTAGATGTAATAAATAAATTCATATTTGATAATCCAGGGTGTTATGAGTAAGCTATTTTTCATATAGGCACATGCATAAGGAATAAGGATGTATTTAAGTATCTGCTGATGTACTTCCCTGAATTTGTGCGAAGAAATCACAGGTCCCATTCACTCTGGTTGGAGTTGTGGCTGCTTATCCCCTCTGAAAATAAAGCCCCTACTAGATTCAGATTATAGAGCTGGTTCAGAGCAGTGTTAAGGTTGATCCATGGAAGCCTCTGGGCCCAGTCCCTAATTTCATATAACAATATCAAAATGAAACTTCTCTAAAAAAAAAGTGGAGCTTTCAAAAGTGTCAAAGTGATTTCGGAGCACATGCGATTTTGGACTCTCTTTGACTTTCTCTTTGACTTTCAGTGAGACGTGTGCTCCTAAATCACGCGTGTGCTTCAGAAAATCCCATCCAGTGCTGAGGCGAAAAAAGTCTGAGAGGTTGAACCAGCTATAAATTGGACCAGTGGTGTCTGAGTCTTCAGAGAACTAGAAACCACTGCTCTGAGATGGGGAGCTGACCCCAGTGGAACCTGTGCAGTGATGTCTGCCTGTCTGCAGACAATCTCAAGCAGAGGGAAGAACAGTGGCCACTAAGTAAGGACAGGGAGGAAACTCTCTGAGTGCATGTGCACCACTAAATTGACTAACCTAGAACCCCAGTCAGGGTTCCCTCTGTTTTTTTTCCTTACAGGGAAGAATAAATTTTGTCATGTGCACCCCCAGTAAAAACACATGCTGCCGACTGTGAATGCTGTGGGCACTCTGCTAATCAGCTGGGCATCTCCAGAACCTCTCCTGGGCGTCTGCCCCAGTGCTCAGTTTACAGGGAACATTCTATTGAACATCCTGCACTGTGCTTGACCGATAAATGCCACATATACGCACATTAAAATCCATTGTCCAAATCCAAACCCCCCAATTGGCAAAGAAAATCACATGGTGACAGTGACCAACCAGCAGAGTAAATATAACCCCTTTGCTGCAGGCTCAACAGCCAGGCCGCTGTAGCAGTAAATGCATCTGGAAAATCAATAGATACAGCAGAGAAATCTGAAAGAAGATTTCAGTAATAGCTGAGTATGTCTAGGGAGAAATGCCACAACTCAATAAAATGTAAGGCCAGACATTGTTTCCAATGTCCAGGAGATTTAATGCACCTATAAATTGCTCCTTGATAGACACAGACAAAAATAAACAAGACAAGACGAGCTGCCTGCTGCGTCAGTTGTTAATTCATATTAACATGCTATGTCTTTGCTAGGTTATCAAACTCACCTTTGAAGAATTTGACTTGGAAAGAGGATACGACACACTGACAGTGGGTGATGGAGGGCAGGTTGGAGACCAGAAAACAGTGCTGTATGTGTAAGTAGAGTTTCTTTTAACACTGCAAGTCAGTACATGAATTTTACATCAGCATATTTACCATAGGTGTTTTGAGAATCAAGCACCAGTTTGGTAGAAGCTAGGGGATGTTTTATGTCAAGGTCTGCAGTAGAGAATGAGTGGAATGTTCTTTTTGTAGCCTGGTATTCCCTTCCCAGGCACATTATCTACAGGCCCATTTAAGGAAACCTTCAGAATCCTTCAAAACAAAAAGCAGTCAAGTAGCACTTTAAAGACTAGCAAAATAGTTTATTAGGTGAGCTTTCGTGGGAGGTCTGTCCCACGAAAGCTCACCTAATAAACTATTTTGCTAGTCTTTAAAGTGCTACTTGACTGCTTTTTGTTTTGATCGTGTATAGACTAGCACGGCCTCCTCTCTGTTACTACTTCAGAATCCTTGTTTCCTGATCTCACTGCTTGCATTCTTCTGGAATGTCTCTGTCTGTGTGTCTGGACAGTTGACGAGAGAAAAGGAAGAGAGAAAGACTAACAATAGTTAGGGAGCTGACTGCATTGAGTCAAAAAGCTAGTGCAAGAGCAAATACTGAAGAAGCAGGAGTAGAAAATAAATTGCTCTTGATTCTGAATTGCTCTTCATCTTGTGCCATTGTTTTTGCCTGTGCATTGTGCAGGTCAGTCATTCGCATTTTGAGTGGGTAGCTCATTTTGCACAAGGTCAAGGTAGCAGAGAATCTGGTCTACTGAATTGATATGTGTTGCTTTACAGATGTAGTGTGCAGTGGCACTTACCGTAGTAGAGAAAACATTGCAAAGCATTCTGCTTTGCTTGTGGGAGCTGCAGTCCATCTTTGTTCTGCATGCAAAAGTTGCAGTGGTGGCTGTGGGAATTTTGTTCAGTCACCAAAGAAAGACCCCAGTCCATTTGATCACCTGGGCCACTCTTTCCAGACTAAAGCAAGATTGGACTGTAACTTTTGATTAATCAAACCGTGGTGACTGATGTTGCGCTACGTGTCTGGAGATAAGTACTTTGTGGCAGGGATGGTTTTTCCTGTATAGTAACTAGAGAGTGTGTTTTGTTTTAAGTGGAAGGCATGTCTGAATTATTTGTGTGAGGCTGTCTCAGAAAAGAAACAGTGAGACTAACAATATCTGGGAATTGGAATGTATGGGATCTAAAATCCAATGGAAGAGCAAATGCCAAACAAGGAAATGAAAGTGCATTATACCTGCTTCTGCACTGATCTGCATGTCGTGTGGTCGTTTTTATCTGTGAAAGGTGCATGGAAAGATAGAGCTTTGCAAAAGCCGAGAGTAAGAGACATGCCGAGCCTCGGAGAGCATACAATTTAAGCATCACTTCTTGGGTTCCTAATGAGGCAAAACTTGCACGGAAGTTACTGAATGTGTATTCAGGTGGAGTGAGTCAAAACTGAGAAGAGACCACCAAATTTGGACGTAGGGGAACATCTGGCTGCCTTGCACAGCTTTTGCCTTCTGTAATTGGCTGGCATAAATAGCTTAGCTTTAACCTGGCTAGCACACTAAAAATAGCAGTGAAGGGATGGCTACATAAACCTTGGTATGAGTTCAAAGTGGGTGTATGTACCTAGGATTCTGAGCTGATCTGTACAGCCCATGCTGAAGCCTGCTTCACCATGTGTTCATGGCTATTTTGAACTGTGTTGGCTCAATTAAAGCAATCTTGGATGCATCTCCCTACCTGCCAATATTCCTACCATTACAGTGTAGATCTATCCAGAGTTGCTGGAATGGGAGGACTTAGGTTCTGACCTCTTCTGTAAGTATGGCCTTTAACCTTCCCATCGCATCCACTTCCTGTTTCTGACACAGAGAGGAGGACGCTTTGCCATTCTGAACTGATGAACCTCATTGAGTGTGAGGTACAGTAAACTGCTTTAATCTGAGGAAGTGGGTCTTACCCACGAAAGCTCATTACCTAATAAATTTGTTAGTCTTTAAGGTGCTACATGACTGCTTGCTTTAACTCTGTTTCCTTGGGCAGAGGAGTCGGCAGGAGGGGAGGGAAGGAAGGAAGGAGTTACAGAAGTAGTTATTTGACGAGGCAGGGAAGGATTAGCCTCTCAATTGTAATAAATGGAGAACTAAGTCATGAAGATTCAGTTAGGTTACATCTGCACTAGGCCAAAAGTCGATTTAAGATGTGCAATTCCAGCTATGACAATTGCGTACCTGGCATTGATGTATCGTAGATCGATATTTCTGGCTGTCTGCACATTGGGAGGTTGATGGGAGAGTTGACCTCCCTTATTCCTCGCAACGATGTGGGGTACCAGGGTTGACTATCAAGCCCTGATGGTTCAATTTAGCGCATATCCACTACATGCTCTAATTCAACGCCCAAATCAACCTTGGATGAGTCAGTCTTCTGATAAGTGGAGTAAATCCTTGAGATATGCGCAACCAAATTGTGTGTGTCTTGGGTTAACCTGAATGCTGCGCCTGACAGGAGCAGTTTCCCGGTTCCCAGAGTGGCAGGGAGCTGGGAACGAGGCAGCAGCCTGGCTCCTGGCTCCCCTCTACTTGCAGAGCTGGGAAACTGAGCGGGTCAGCAACCCTGGTTAGTTTCCAGGTTCCAAGGAGTGGAGGGGAGCTGGAAGCCAGTCTGGCCCTCCTTCCCAGCATCCCTCCACTGGCTGAAGCCAGGAAACTGACCAAGGCTGCTGCCCTGCTCAGTTCACCACCTCTGCACGGGGAGGGGAGCCTGGAGCCAGCCTGCTGCCTGGTTTGCTGGACCTGGGAGACTGACCAGCTCATGAAAAACTGAGTTACATGGAGGTTGCAGGAAAACAACCCCCACATAACTTGAGCGTTTACTGTATAGACAGATCCTGAGTTGCCCAAAGTTGCAAAGAGAGGCTGTGACAGAACTGAGAACTAAGCCAAGTTCTATGGAGTCCTAGTTCAGTGCCTGAACCATGAGCATATCTTTCCTCTTTGTGTAGTTATTTAGAGCTAAAGAAAATGTGTGCTGTGCATTATGGGTAGAATAACTGTTCAAAAGCTAGACTGGCATATGCAGTTGACCTCTGTTCTGTATGTAGCCTATTTCTTCCTATATTCATTTTTTCTCTCTTTTCTTCCCATTTTACCAGTCTCTGTCTGTCTGCCTCTCTGATTTCATGTTGCTTAATTTTTCACTCTCTTTTCTCCTCTGGAATTTCTCTCTGCCTCCTCATCTCTGTTTGGCAGAGCATGAACTCCAGTGACATTTGAGTCAACATTCCTCACCGGCAGTGTATATAACTCAAACATATGGATGTTGAAAAAGTACTTGTAATTAAAGTGGCGCAGAACATTTCACAGCTGATTGGTCGGGCCATGGAAATCAGAGCAGAGGGAATAGTCTATAATAAGTAATCTAATAGGTGGCTCTTCCATCATTTTGAGTTAGTGGAATGTCCATGAACATCTGGAAGGGGTGTGGTCTCGTGAAGTGCTTCTTAAACTTTTTGATGCCCTGGAACATCAAACAATAATATCTTTTATGTGGAACACTGATGAAAAATGTCTTTAAAAAATTGTCAGACCAAGAAAAAAAACCAAACAGCAACATATCCAGCAAAACCAAAATGAAGTAATTTAATCAGGTTTCACAGCCACAAAGGAGTAACATTGTATCTGGTTTTAGTAACACAAAATATATCCCTGCGCTGCACGTCATCGCTAGTCGCTACGCCGCCAGGGCACACCCGCGAGTTGTTCACGGAACACAATTGTTCCTCAGAACATAGTTTAAGAAACACGGCTCTAGTGAACAGAGCATGGGCTCTGGGTTCTATTCCTGGTCCTGCCACTGACCTTCTGGGTTATCTTGGGCAAGTCACCTGCCCTCTTTGTGCTGTGGTTTCAGGGAGATGCTGATACTGACCCTCCTTTATGAAGTGCTTTGAGATCTGCTGATGAAAAACATTCAGAGCCAGGAGGTGGTATTGTTATCAGGCTTATCCCAGATTTAATGATAGTGCCTAATCAGGCCACGTGATTTGTTGATATTACTCAGTACATTTCCACTACAAATTTGGAATCTAGTGCGTAGCTGTGATTGGCTGCACAAGTCACATGTTCTACAGCAGGCATGGAGAGACATATTTGGGTTGGTGACCACACAAGTGATAAGCAGAACAAAAACCCTCGCTGATGTGGTCCCCGACTGTACAGGAGTCAGGGCTCTGGCGTTTGGGCAGGAGGGAGAGTGCAAGTGCTGGTGAGGAATTGGGGTGGCTGGGTAGGTTGGGATGGGAGATATGGGCAGGAGTGGGGCACAAGAGTGGGCTGGGGGTGGGTGATTTCAGTCACAGTGGGGTGCAGCAGCAGGCTGCAAGTGGAGTGTCTGGGCAGAAAGGTACAGGAGTGGGTGGTGGGTGAGGGATAATGCTGGGAAAGGGGTGTGGGATCTGAGCGGGCAAGGGTTGGAGGGTTTGGGGTGTGGGGTGTGGAAGGGAGGGTGCAGGATGAGGGTGTGCACGGGGAGTCGGGGTGGGAGGGGGGGTCTGGATGGGAAGTGGGGCAGGAGCAGTCGCGAGGCACAGTTTCTGGGTGACAGAGGTGTAGTTTACCTGCTTTCCCCCAGCTACACACAGCTCAGCTCCACTCCCCTCCCTTCTTTCCTAGGCACCACCCTCTGCTGCTCTGATTGACCAGAATTCCAGCCACTCAGTGCAGTGGGATGAAGTTTCTGGGCATCACTGCCAAGGCACTTCCAGGCCACTTCCTGCCTGCACCCTCACCCCCCTATCCCACAGCTGAGCTTGTGATCTGGCTCCGGCTCCAGCTTCCCGGTTCTGGTCCGCAATGCTCGGGGCTCTGCACCTCCAACCCCGCCACAGACCAGATGCTATGGAGGGGAGTACCAAGACTGAGGGTCTGGACCCAGGCAAGCCTCAGCTTGGATCTAGACGGCAGGTTGGTGGTTCCCCACCTCTGTCTACAGGTTGAAAATCTTTGGTCCGGGACCCTCTGGCAGAACCACTGGATGTTGCTAAACCAGAGCACCCGCACTGGGCCTAGAGCACAGCAGGGGTCGGGGGTCCAGGAACATGGCCAGGGCCTGCATTGTGGCTGGGAGAGCTGCCAGCACCGGAGAGTCAGTGGCCAGGACTGGGGGCACAGGTGTGATCCAGCAGTGTCCCCCGATCCAGCAAACTCCCTCCTTCGGCACCAATCAGGTCTTTGAGGGTGCTGGGCCAGGGAAGTCCAACCTGCAGTTTGTCTTTCCTGCCTGGAGGCATATAACTCTTACGATCAAGTTCATGTTGCCGAGATGCCCTGGGGATGACTTTTCAATCCCAGAGTGCGAGCACAAAGCTCCTTGGTTGAGAGCAGGTGCAAAAGGGGCTTGAAGGCAACAGAAATGAACCCCTTTAAAAGTGTTAATGAACATATGTCTGCGATGTTCAGCAGCATTTGCCCAGTTCCAGGGCAGATCCAGCTGCACCTGCATGCTGAGTGTAACCACTGACTACTGTTACTGTCTGTGAGAACTAGAACCCGGAGTCTGAATATGAAGCCTTGCTTCTGTTACTAGCCTTGAGCAGTTCTTGTCTGCTCATTAGGAGCTAAATCCTATGTCCTCTGAAGTCAAGAGGAAGCTTCCAAAAGACTGTAATGGTGCAGAATAGTGAACTGTTGTAGCACCACACTGAGCCATGGGAGTTTGGTGATTGTCATTCTACTTCCATGCTGCCCAGTATAACGTACCTGTCCTTTGATTGTGATGGAGGCTCTTAGATTGAGATTTTGGGGATTTACATGCCTGAAGTGTGTTAATGGGAACTGGGCCTCCCAACCCCTCCTTCTGCTGTGAACCTCTCAATGTGTGCCTCTTTCAAACACCCCAAAGAGAAATCGGTGCTGTCAGTGTGTAAACACTGTGTTGGCTCAGAAGCAGTATTGGTTTACAGGAATTTTGCTGCAAGAGGTCTGGGATGTATTTCACTGGTCAGGGACGCTTTCAGGCACTGGTCTTGCTGGATCTGTGGATCATGCAGGACATACCGCAGTTGTGTGCCTGCACACATGTGCGCGTGCGCGCCTGTGTGTGTGTGTATGCATATTTATGCAATTGTTTCTGACCTACCTTTCCATCGTAGGCCCCAGCTTTGAAGATACGTGATCAACATGGTTTAAAAAATACACCTCAGATAATGCTTTAGGTGCAACATTCCTATCAGATATAACCCACTACAATAAGCCTGGCAACTTATAAACTCAAATCCGTCCCCTAAACAAAGTGAATTCCTCACCTTAAGAGTCCTCCCCACACCCACGTGTGTGTGCATGTTATTGAACAGAGATAAGTGAATAGGTTCGGTGGTGAGGTAAGAGGCCCTTCCGAGCTCATGAACTTGGATCTGTTGGGGCATTTCTCGTATGGGTTGCTGGATCAGCTCTTCTGAGAATCTCTCTCCAGGGTACGCATCAATTAAGTAAATCCACTCTGCTTCTTGTCATCAGAAGGGTCCGTCCAGGATCAGCAGCCGCACTAAAGTTTGTGCCTATCTGCCATTTGTTTGTGGCCCCGTGAAAATTTTCCTATCAGCAGAGAAGTGCTTCAGGAAATGTGTTTAAATTAATATTTGACTGTGTTTTGGCTTCGTCAGGAATTGCAGGGGAGGCAGCGGTTAAGGTGACTCCATCACCAGATTCCTGGTCATGCAGGTTTTGCATCCTGTCTGTGACAATGGAAGTTGTCGTTTTTTCACATTACAGTATTGCTTCAATAGCTCAGCTGGGCTAGGTGCTCTGCAGGCACTTAAGGAGTGCTTGACTCTTCTCCTGAAGAGCTTGCAGTCTTTTACCCAACATAGCTACAGCGTGCAGGGGTATGACATGCACGCACCCGGAAGCACTGTTGCTATTCCGACCTAAGCACTGGAATAGACATAACTCGGTTGGTGGAAAGATGCTTCTGTTGACTTGGATACTGTCACTCAGGGAAGAGGAAAAACTCTTTCTGCCATAAGTTGCATTGACACTAAGGAGCTATGTCAATGTTGTTGCCATGCTGCCCTGACATGTTTTTAAGTGGTTTGCTCAGGTCTTCTGCTTAACAGACCAACGCTTTGTCCATTAGACTTCATTGTCTTCTGATAAGTTTATTTTCTATTGCCTTTCAGAGAGGAAAAACAACCCATTGCAAAACTTGACCCCATTATCATTTCTGTTCCTTGTCAGTTTAGAATGGCCTAGGGACACCTAGGAGTGCTGCAGAGAGATGTGGCTGAATGTGAAGTTATTCAGCCTCTGCCTGCTCTAGGCCTGGATCTGAGAGGATGTAGCATTATTTTACTTTCAGGAGCACTAGCACTTGCTCAGTTCGTTTTCTGAAAGAGAGATTTGATAGCACTGATGCAAGTTAATGCCTACCCCCAGAGAAAAGGTATATGTGGTCTTTGAACTGGACAACAAGCCTAGCTCCGGCAGCTGCACTGGCTTCCAGTATGTTTCCAGGCGCAATTTAAGGTATTGGTTGTGACTTCTAAAGCCCTATGGGTCCACGGTATTTAAAGGGCCATCTTTTCTCATATAAACCTTCCCCGGGGATTGAGGTCAGCTGGGGAGGCTCTGCTTGCTGTTCTCCCACTTAGGGAGATAAGTAACAGAGAGAAAGCCAGGCTAGTCTATGTATTATCAAAAAAAAAGCAGTAAAGTAGCACTTTAAAGACTAACAAAATAATTTATTAGGTGAGCTTTCGTGGGACAGACCCACTTCTTCAGACCATAGCCAGACCAGAACAGACTCAATGTTGAAGGCACAGACAACCAAAAACAGTAATCAAGGTTGACAAATCAGAAAAAAAAATTATCAAGGTGAGCAAATCAGAGAGCAGGGAGTGGGAGAGTCAAGAATTAGATTAAGCCAAGTATGCAAAGGAGCCCCTATAGTGTCCCAGATAATTTGCATCCCAGTTCAAAACACGTGTTAATGTGTCGAATTTGAATATGAAAGAGAGTTCAGCAGTCTCTCTTTCCAAAGCAGAGTGAAAGTATTTCTTCAATAAGACACAAACTCTTAAGTCATTAACAGAATGGCCCACTACATTAAAATTGTAGACTAACTGGTTTGTGGATCAGGAGTGTTTTGATGTCTGTTTTGTGCCCATTAACTCTTTGTCTGAGAGAGTTTGAAGTCTGTCCAATATACAGAGCATCTAGGCATTGTTGGCACATGATGGCATATATGATGTTAGTTGAGGAACATGAGAATGTGCCCATGATTCTGTGACTAACCTGGTTAGGTCCAGTAATGGTATCTCCAGAATAGATATGTGGACAAAGCTGGCAGCAGGCTTTGTTGCAAGGAAAAGTCCCAGGACTCGTGTTCCTGTGGTATAGCCTGTGGTTGTTAGTGAGAATCCTCATAAGGTTGGGAGGTTGTCTGTAGGAGAGAACACGTCAGCATGGAGCAGGCCTTCTCAGCTTTTGCTCCCAGGCTGTGGAATTCTCTTCCCCAAGATATTCACATGATGTCAACATTAACATTGTTTCAGCAACAGGTTAAAGCCTCCCTTTTCACTCAGGCTTTTGTTAGCATTTGCATTTGTGTGCGTGATCCTCATTTTGGGATGTTGTAATAGGTTTTATGTCCTTTTGGAGCTGTGTATTTTTACATCTTTCTGTTTAGTTTTATATATTAAAAATTTTGTAAGCTGCCTTGAATATTTTAAATAGAGAGGCAGGGTAACATTTTTAAAATAAAATAAAATAAATAAATAGCCTGGCAGGGGAAATAAGCAGAATTATTTATTTTTCTTTGACAGTTTGACAGGTACAACGGTTCCTGATTTGATTGTCAGCACAAACCACCAGATGTGGCTCCTCTTCCAGACGGACAGTGTCAGCAATTTACTAGGATTCAAAGCAACCTATGAAGGTAATCTAAGTTCAGCTCTTGGTGTTTGCATGCCTCGAAAGAAGCAGGGATATGGTCTGGCATAGATCTTGTCATCTCAGGACATGTAATCCAGCTGCAGTTTTGACAACTCCATGGTGGGCATGACATTTGGAGGATTCTGACTCAGAGCTTTTGAATATTTATTTATAAAACACCTTGGAGTGTGTTAAATTCTTGACACTATGTGCCCGTGGGCTGCAATCTGGGCTTTGAATGACTGACTCTTTACAAGGAGTGTGGTGTATTTGGATGTGTTAATATGCTTCATATTACAAAGGGAGACATACCAAGAAAATGGAAACTTTATGGCAGACTGCTTTCCAAATAAGGAGGTTATCCTGTGAGTCACTGCTGTCCAATATCTTGTCTTGCAAGCTGTAAGTGTTTTGAGGGATTTTCTCTTCAATGATCTTATGAGGCATAATTCAGCACTGGAAAAATATTGGCTTACTTCTTGTAATTTTTAGTTCTTGTTTTCATTGAAGGTTCTATTTTTGTTGCCTTCGGTTTATTTTTTTTTGTTTTTTTTTTCTTTTCACATCAATATAACATGGATGGCAAACAGCAACTTTTTTTCACAAGGGAATGGAGAGTCTTAAGGTTTTTTAAAATATTGTTGAACAATCACAGCAGTAACAAAATCAAATAAAATATGAAGAAAGAAGGTTGTCTGATTCTAAGAAATGCTAAGGAACTGTAGTTGAAATCAGGGTTCTGACCCAATTTGAATAGAAAAGAATTCATAATATCTTGTTTCCATGCAAACAGTCTGGGTAGTTTTTCTTGATCATTTCCCTTGCTTTGATGGGAGTGCTAATGCAGTAGCAATGAGCTTGTCCATTTCAGGAGACAAGTGGGAGTGAAAGTAACCACTCTGATTTCTTCATGTGAAGTGTAAATAATCAATCTCCTTAATGGTGCACAGTAAATTTACAGAATAGACATGTTTAAGTTGTAATGATCTAAGCAAGAGGTGAAGAACAAAAGTAAGAATGAGGCCTGGGATTTCCCAGTGGATGATTTAAATTGATTGGGATTGGAATGCAGAACTCACTTCGATTTGTATCGAATCCCCAGCCTTAAATAAATAAAAATCCTACAGTGCATCTGTAGAAACTAGACCTTTAGAAAAAAAATGGTTTGAAGTCAGCCCTTCAGTTTCTAACCTTAAAGTCACTTCTGAGGTGGCTTTTTGAGACGCCTGAACTTCAGAAAGAGGGTGCTGAATGCTTCTTGAAAATCAGTCTTTTTTAACATGTCTCAAGCTGAACACTCAAAATCACTAGTCACTCTTTCAAGTGTGGGCCCTGAAGACGCTTTCTAGGAGTTTTATATCCACAGTCAGTCAAGGAATGCTGGAGGGTGTTTTGCAGAAGGGGTGGGTGAAATTCTGTGGTCGCCAATGTGCAGGAGATCTGACTGGATGATCATGTTGGTCCCTTTGATCTTAAAGTCTGTGGGCAGATCTACACTACCACTTGGGTCAATCTAACTTACGTTGCCCGGGTTGTGAAAAAGCCCCTTCCTCCAAGAGACATAAGTTTTTCGTGCTGCCCACACCACTGCTGTGTCAATGGGAGATGCTCTCCTTTTGACATAATTCCTGCATCTCAGTGGAAAACACAAGCTGTATTAGTGGGAGAGCATCTCCCAGCTTATGTTTATCACAGAAATGCCATAATTACGTCCAGGGCATAGTATCGGAGGGGTAGCCGTGGTAGTCTGGATCTGTAACAGCAACGAAGGGTCCTGTAGCACCTTATAGAGTAACAGAAAAGTTTTGAGCATGAGCTTTCATGAGCACAGACTCACTTCGTCAGATGCTGGTCTTGGAAATCTGCAGGGCCAGGTATCAGTGCATCTTCCCCAGATGTGCTACAGCCACACAGCTGCATTCGTGGAGTTGAGTCACTGTGACAGGACCTGAGCAGGTCGATCTTCCAGGGTTTGATTTTGGGCATCTGGTAGGGACTTGCAAAATCAACCTATGGTCATCATTGGGAGAAGCTCTCACGTCGACCTTCTTCAGTGAGGGCTGCCTGGTAAGTTGATTGCAGTTATGTTGATTCTAGCTATGCAATTGGCGTAGCTAGAGTTGCGTATCTGCAATCATCTTACTTATCCTAGGATAGACATAGCCTTAGTCTCCGGATGCCACACCCCACTCTGTGCTTTAACCATGCTCCCAGGATGAAACTCAGGTGTTAGTAGCTAAACAAGTTTCATTTTGTCTCTCTAGAAATCTCTTTTCAGTGTCAGTCATGCATCTTGATTAATCACTTTCCCAATCTGATTGGTTGAAACCATTTCAGTTCCCTATTCAACTGGGGCCAACACTTTAAATTGCAGTGCCTAAAAGCAGATGCCAAAACCTATATCTATAGGTTATTTTAAGAAGTGCTTAGTGTGTTCTATGGCCATTGACTCCAGTGGCAATTTTTAAGGGCCTGGAACTTGGAAAATCTTTTCTCACAGAGTCACCCACCTTTAAAAATGCCTGCCTGAGAATTTCCATTGTCATATTGCTTTTAAGCTGAGAGCTCCTTCTGGTAGGATGCTGATTGTGGTACTCCAGCAATGCTGTAGAGTAGTCTGAAGGGCTTTGATATAAGAGAAAACCTAATGGCGCCAAATATCAGTATGTCTGGCTTGGCTGAGCAATGCACTGGCGGGATGGAGTGCAGAGGTTTACAAATATTTACAGGATGCCAACAGCATGTTTGCAGAGAGGAGTACAAGGGATAATGTTATTAAACCAAGGATAGGAAAATAGAAGCTGAGCGTCAAAGTTATAATGCTGAGAGCTTAGCTGATGGAATAGCTTGTGAAAAGAAGTGGAATTAGCCCCATTACTTGGGACATAAAGATCTTAAGTACATATTGTAGAGACCTTTTTGCACTGGTAGAGTTAATACTGTCTCATCTAAAAGGGTTTTTCCCGTAGAACTTCTGAAATTTTATAATCAACTCAACTTCACTCCTAAGTTCAGTTTACTACCTTTGATGTGTCTCAATATTACAAATGGCTTAATCCGTAGAAGTGCTGAGCATCGCTGCTTGATATCTGGCTGGGACTAGGGTGCCCTTTTCCTCTCAGAATTGGGGCCATAGTGCCAGTCATGCAGTTCTTATATGTTCTGTAAGTAATGCTGTGAATGCTTCTCTTCATTCCTCCCCTCCCCTATTTAAAAAGTGCTTGCTGTAGTGGTGACTCTCATGATAGAGTTCCTTGTAGTTGTCCACACTTTGCTACTTCATTTATGTCCCAGAACCTTGCAGCAAGAAGAGAAAGGGGAGGTCTGTGGCTTTGCAGGAGAAAAGATGAAAGGTTCATGTTCTCTACAACTGCACTTCACTGAGAAGACACTGTGCATTGTGGCAAGGTTACCTGCTAGTAGTTCCTGTAAGACAGGAGCCCAAATTAATCTGTTTCGGGTCATTAACGTAGAGATATCCTCTTTGCCCAATGTAAGACGATGCATGGGTGGAGTTTGAGTCAGAGGAGTTTCTTACCCAATAGCCAGACTCACGTGCATGAGCTGCAGAATGTCCCTCTGTCTGATGTCCTGAAACCCTGGGCTGGAACTGTCCCATAATTTGGATTTCCCCTAATCATCCATTTGAATAAAGTACATTTCATTTTGCAACTGCTGTAAGCAAAATGACAAGGTGGAAAACACCAGTTTTACAGTGCCCCCAAACGCAAGAAAGAAATCACAGTGGATTTTTTTGTTGACTGGCTCTTCTTTACCATGCAAATATATCCCTTTGAAACAAAACAAAAGCTCACCTGAAGGCCGACCAAAATGCGGTTGTCCCCTGCAAAGTCCCTTTGCCTAAGAGGAGGATGGGAGAACAAACATAAGGCAGATGTTGGTCACATTGCTTAAGGCATTACTGGAAGGCAAACAGGTACTACAGTGATGAGTGTGGTGTAAGAATCTATCTAGAATGGAATAGGTGCCTGGAAAGAGAGTAGAATGAGATTTTAGAAACTCATTCAGTTTTCAAACTCAGTGCTAGAAATAAAATTAAGAGCATTGTTAATGAATTCCATAGTAATAGAGCCCCAGTAATCCAGAAACTGTAAATCAAAGCTTCGAATGTTTTGTTTTTTCCCTCTCCAAAATACACCCTTTAGAGAGCCAAGGCCCTTTAATTATTTCCATTGTCTTCCACAGATATCATCAATGTCAGTTTGCAATATTTTCTTTCCAGACTCAAGATCATGGGGCACTCGAACAGATTCCCACAACCCATCAGGTATTTTGGCTTTGCAAGTTTTTTGCTGCCAAGCATACCTTAGAGCTTTCTCTGAAGTGTTGAGTGGACTTATTTTGTGCAATCTTTTCCTACGTCACTGCCTGGATGTCACATTCATGTCCTGCAGGCTGTCTAGATCCTCTTGAGTAAAGTCCATCAGTTCCCTCCTGTGGTTTAAAATCTAAAGAAATCCAGTTACAGATGGAAAAGAGGGAAAATTCCTGGGGAAGAAGAGGCTTTATGAGAGTCTTTCAATATATGTCTCCTTGTATAGTTAGAAAGATGAAGGGTCTTTTCCTGGCCTAATAGAGTTGCTGGGGAGTGACTTGAAGGCCGTTGTATTTTGTGTTCAGTTGAGAGTAGGTTTATGCCTGGTGGTGATGCACAGCCTCAAAATATTGCTTGAAGTTCAGATCCCAAGAGTTTTAGCAGTAGTGGATCAGAACTAGGATACCTTGGCAGAGTTAGGAAAGAGGAAGCTGGCCAGAGCCTGTGTCCCCTGTGACTGGTTATTTGCCGGTATGGTCAAGCCTTCCAAAAACTCTACATTCTAATGACTTACGGGCAACCTCAAACCCAAGAGGTTTGTTGGTTCATTTCAGAGTAATGCCAAAACTCCAGAAGGATGGTGTTTGGCCCTGAATCTGGACTGGGTTTAGACTAGGTTTCAAATCTGAGGCTGACAGAAGCCTCTTTCCCCAACTAACAATGTGCTGAAGGTGGAGGAATCTGGCAGATGAAAGATGAATCAAACTTTATTTTCATTTAAGTGCTGACTGAATCTTTGGCTCTGAAGAGCCCTTATGAAGCTGAACTGCAGCGACTGCCCCATGGAGCTAAGAAAAGTAGGCACTCTGCGTAACTGAAGGCTTAAGATTCCCTCTGCACTATGCTCTTGGGTATTTTAGTCAAGCAATTACGATCACCAGGATTCTGTGTGTCCCTCTGCCTCTGTTCACACTTAGCACTGTTTGTAAATGTGCACTTGTGAATATGTTTACCTGCAGATGTAAGCATTTATCCACATGCACGTAGACTGTTGGGGAGAGCTGATAGAGACCCCTATATTTAGGATGTTTAAAACTTTCAATTATAAAATAGTTTTCCTAACTTTTGAATGCTTGAGTTTAGAACAGCGAGTGGGCCTCCTTCGTCTCAGTGGGCTGCATAATTGTTGCGCACGAGATGGTCTTCCAGGATAGAGTGCCTTTGCTCACTGCCTTTGAGTACCTAGAATTTGCAGGTTTTTTTGCCTGAACCATGGCAGTGCTTTGATTGGCGGCAGAGGGAGCGCATGGCTCTCACAGTCTATGTTGTGTGCAGCCAGCACGTACCTCACTTCACAAGCCTTTGCTTTACGTGCATGTCACATTAGCAATACTGGTAGTGGGAAGAAGCAGTGGAATCTGGCAACCCTGCACATGGGCAGTGGTAAACAGTGTTTCACAGACCACCCATGGAACCCACCAACAGGAGCAGAACCTAAGGAATGTTATTTGGATGTAATTATGCTATGTGTAATGTACACATCTGTACCTATTTGACTGGTTGTGCATTGCCATTGTCTTGCACCTTGCCATGGCAGTTATACCAGCCTAAAATGAGTGCAACACACTAACACTTGGCTCAGGAGCTTTCGGAATTTATTTGCACTGATGCCAGGGACTGCACAAGGCATTGGACAATGGGGAATATCACCAATAATACAGCAGCGTCCTGTTTGCATTCTTGAATGATGGCTGAGTGCTCTTGAATGTCTGGCCCATAACATGAACATGGAGCTTAGGGGAGGAGGGAAGGGCCATCAGGTAAGGCACTAGCACCTGTGAGTTCTAACTTGAGTTCCCTGCTCTGCCATAGACTTCTTATGTCGTCTTGGGCAAGTCATGTAGTCTCTCTGTGCCCCATCAGTGACATGACATAACACTCGGTTGACTCACAGGGATGCTATGAGGATGGTTGAGACACTCACAGATACAATATTTACGGGGGCTAGATGAATAGCTGAAATAGACATTCATCCATCCATCCACAGTGGTACTGGCCACAGGTCTTAAGGGAGGATAAAATTTCCCCTCCCATCCAATGGTACTTCTGTACAGATTACACAAATGCATTACTCATTTCTCCTATATCCCAGGGGTCAGGGTTATAACCATCACTTTGGTGGCTCCTATTAACAGGCCTTTGCTGTACAGAGACAGACACCCACTTATATTTTCCGCGTCTTTGTTGTGCAAGAAGGTGGTCCCAGGCACTGTATCTGGTGCTGCTAAAGAAACACAGAGGTCCCAGAGCATCTTCTTGTCTGCTTGTCTCTCAGAATTCTGTGCCAGAACTGTTAGCACATGCCAGCTCCATGGGAGGCCATGTGTCATAGAGTTTTTCTTTTTCTAACACTCTCTATCATATTCATTTTTATTTGGTCCTGCTTTATTGAAAAAAACCTTGTATCATGGGTCTTTTAGTCTATCAAACCAGCTTCTGTTTACTTCCTCCCCTCCCCATTTCCACTGGGACACATTGAGCCTGGGAGTCTGCTTAACCAACACACATTCAAGCGTTTAGCTTACAATGCACTGACCTGAGCTCCATTTGGAGTCACCTGTCTCCTCTTTACGTTTAAAGCGGACCATAAAATGTAGCTAGAGTGATTTGACATTATGCCACGTGGGATTTGGATGAGCAATAGCTGCTGGATACAGATTTTATTTCTACCATGGAGCTCCAGCCTAGACAGTGGGTGTGAAGGAAGGTATAAGACCAAGGGGCAACGGAGTTTTTCTTTGTCAGTTGTGTTTCTTCCGATGGCACTTTTTTCCCTGCTTCTGGATCCAGCACAAGAAAATAGGCTGCTTGCACTTATGAATCCTGGGTCATGCTCCAGTTCTCTTCAGAGGGTAGCATCTTCCAGTCTAAACCACTTGTGCAATTACACCACTGCATACAACTTTCTACAGCAGAGGCAATTGATTCTTGTGCACAATGCTGAAACATCCTTTTAAAAGTCTGATTCCCACTGTCCACTGAAGCTAATGAAAAGGCTTCCAAGGGGGCTTGAGGTTGGGATCTAAGAAAACAGTGTCTACATTTTGGGTATTTCCATTTTTGAGAGCAAAATTGATGATACCATAGGGCGTGTGTGCTGACTGCCCAGGCTCAGAAAATCAGGTCCCTTTTCTGATGTCTCAGATAGGACCACTGGACACTGAAACACCTGCAGACATTGATAGTTTTGGAAATCTAGGCTTACTTAATCATGTGCCAGTGTGAAAATTCACCGCTACTGCCTATCTTCAGTCTACATGTGAGCTAGGTGCAGCTCACTGAAACATTTTCAGTGCAACAGGATTTTTTGGTTAGGAAATGCTGTTTCAACCCCATTAGAATGTTTCACAACTGTATGTCGATTTCAATGGAATGTTCAAAAAAATTTGGGAAATGGTTTCGTTTGATGTTTGTATTTTTTAAGTAAAGTGGAAATGCTTCATTTAGATTTCCACATTTCATTTTGTTCCAAGTATTAAACTGAACTATACCGTTAATATTACTTATGTTTTAAATTTTCACAAGTACGTAAATGAAAAAAGTAATGTGCATTTTGACTACTACAAGATGTAATTAGTTACAACACACCTACAAGTTAGAATTACCCTTGTGACAGTTCCATTTTCCAGCATGGCACGAAGAACTATCTTGGATTGTTTGCATGATGCTTAAAGTGTGGAACACACCTTGTAGAACACAACAGATGTGGCAGCAAGAATCTTGCATTCCACTCTGGTTCTTAAATCTGCCATCTCCCTCCCTTAATTGTCTCTCCCCATCTGTATAGCCCCTTGTGCCTGTGTGGACCATACTGTAATACAGAAGGAAAATCTTTCTACTCTAGTAAATAGGAATGAGAGAGGATCTTTCAGAGAAGCAGCTTCTTGGGAGGTGTCTGTGTGAACTTCATTCTTCTCCTTCACTGGGTCAGACAGAGAGCGGTTCCTTTCTTTCTTTGGAGAGCTGCACGTCTCTCTGTTCTCTCTTCTGTTCTGAAAATCCCATTGTTTAATTACAGCCTAACTTTACAAAGGTTATGCATCTGCCCTCTCATTGACTTCTGTGGGAGGTGATCTTGTTCAACACATCTGATAACAGCCCCCCAGCTTTTTTAGGGCTCCCAGGGCCCTCTGCCTACCATGCCACAGCTGAAAATTTGGGAGATGGTAAAACAAATCCCACGGCTCTATTGGCATCTTTGGCAAAATTCCCGTTGGCTTCAGTGGGGTCAGAGTTTCACTTGTGGGGCTTGTACAGTGTCATCACTTCCATGCAAAATGACTGTTTGTAAGGGGGCGCAGTGTTATTCTGTAGAGCATATAACTGAAGAGAGGCGTGAATTTCACAGTACAACCCTGTGGGTGTTAAAACCCCCTCCAGCACAGCAGCAAAGTAGATGGCATTTGGATTCAGTACATTCACCCAGAGAAAGAAACTGAAAGAGCTGAACAGGCATTTTAGTAGGAGTTCAAAGGCCTGTGTCTCTTAGCACAGGCTATACGTACAAGAGTAAATGGTGCCTGCCAAAGAGGTGAATCAGGCCTAGGTGCTCTGCCGCTTCATTGCTTAGGACACAAGGCAGCAAAGAGCTTCCTTTTGCATCCCTTGCTGGATAAGTTTTTGCCTAAAGTTAAGCACGTTCTTAAATGCTCTGGTGGATCTGGCCCTGAATCTTTGTAAATTGCTTCCAGACACATCGTGATGAAAGGCACTGATATCAGTACTGCAAGTAATAAGATTTAATGAATAGTAATCATATCATGCTCCTATTACGTTAGGATGGTTGAGATGTGTGTGGGAGAGGCTGCCATGTATGGGCATGAATGGGGAGGAGGGGTCAATAAATGTAGGCATTTGTAGGGGGTGTCCATCTTTCAGGGTTTGGGGATAGAACCCATTACAACAAAAGGGAGCCAGGGCTGGTCTTAGGTAAAAAGTACAGTGCTGTGAGTCAGGAGCTATATTCCCTGTAAGCTGAGCACTTGGGCAGCTGCTCAGGAGAGATTCAGGGGCCACTCAGCTGAGTAGCACAGTGCCAACCAGCCACATGCAGCAGGCCTCATGTGTTTCTATTGGTGGTGCACATCCACATGTGCCTTGGTGCACATAATAAAATTTATTGTGCTCATGAATGTTAAAAATTAGTGGGAAACCTGGTCAGGAGGGCAAAGTTTTCACTAGGGAACCATCAGGTTGTCCAAATTCATGCCACTGTAATCGTTTGCTGCTACATCATCATGTTTTGTATTTCTTTCTCTACATGCCTGTACATGTGTGTATGTACATGCTTCTGAGACCAGGTGTGCATCATATAGTATGTGGAGTGCTCATGTGTACTGTGTATGTGGATCGACAAAGCAGATGCTTGGGTTGGATGGATGGAGAGACAAAAAGAGGGGCAGGGATGAATAGATAGAAAGGAGGGGTGAGGATGGGTGGATGAATAGATTGTTATCCGGAGCCTCTGAAGAACTGAACTATTCAATCCCAATGACTGAAAAGAAGCAGTAGTGGGTTTGTTTTAGTAGTAGAAGGTTAGAGAAGACTCAGTAAAACCCCAGGTATTCCAGCCTTGTATAAGTAGCACATCCTCCTTTTGTAGTCATTAGTTTTGTTGCCAACTACTGTGTGGGTTATTTATTTATTTATTTTACATTATTTCCCATTATGTTATGAATAGGCTCTTGCATGGTATCAGACGTTTTACATTACCGGTTTTTAAAAGGAAGTAGGTCAGTGTAGATTGCTTTCTGGGTGCTGCATGCTTTCTATCAGCTATTTGCAGATACTGTTCTGTGAGCTCCCTGACCTTCCAGATGGATGTTTGCAGCACATTCAAATGGAGTTTGTTGCCAGTGAAATCCCTCTCACCCTCTACCTTTGTTTTTACCATTTCTAATTGCCTGTGATTGATCTCCATTAACCATTTCAGCACTTCATGTGGTGCAGTCTGCAAATGGAAAAAACTATTCTGATTGTGTGCAAGAGGAAAGGTCAACAAGGGGCTCTTCCATTAGCAGCTTTCCATGGATTGTTGGTTTTCAGATGGAAACCAATAGTACTTCAATAGAAAAGTGGGTGTTTTTTGTAGTACTTACTATAAGGACTATATAATTTTGTAACTTTTTGGAAACTTGACAAAGCAGAAGGATGCTCCAGAAAAAAACCTATGGGGAAAGTAAATATTTTCCTTCTGTTGCACTGGATGTTTTCATACGGTTCAAGCTTGGGGCTTTGAACAGTGGATTCAGTCAATTGCATGAACACAGGACTCCTGGTTAAAAGCAAGGTTAGATTACAGGGCTCCCTACCCAATCAGATAGGCCTTTACCAGCTGTGCTAAAGAAGGCTTTTGCCATTAGCTGATTAAGTGTTAATGGCTGTTATCACCCACAGCTAATCCAGGTACTAGAAAGTGTTTTAATGTCACACATTTGAACAGGCCTTACATTCCATGAGAGAGGCCTGCAGGACAGAACATTCATTGGCAGTGTGTGTTTTAAATACTGTAAAGGGGCCAGAGCTAATAGGCCCAGAACTTTGTACATGCATATAAATTCCACATGATTTTTCCAGCTGCAGTTATGACAAGGATGCATGGAGGAGACCATTGTAAAATTATCTCTTTTGGGTGCCTTCTAGTGGTAGACTCCAGGAGCTCCATCTATTTACCTTAACAAAGGGAAGGTCCGTGGGTGATTTGATTATAGTATAGAAGCACCTATGTAGGGAACAGATGTTGATTAATGGGCTCTTTAATCTAGCAGAGAAATCTGTCACACAATCCAGTGACTAGAAATTGCAGCTAGACAAGTTCAGACTGGAAATAAGGTGTAAAATTTTACCCGTGAGGTTAATTAGCCATTCAAACAACCGACCAAAGGTCATGGTAGAGTTTCCATCACTGATAATTTTTAAATCAAAATCAGAGCTGCTTTTGTGTTCTCCCCCATGCCCTCAAAAAGCCTCTGCTCTAGGATGTAGTTTGTGGAAGCTCACAATGATCCCTTCTGATCTAAGAGTCTCTGAGTTGCATTGCCAATGTGTATGCAGTGCATGAATGCATGCATTCTCCTGTCAGCTGCATCCAGGAAGGGTAGCAGAGGAGAGGGCCTGGCATCTACCACCCTGTCTGGATGCAGTTACACTCTCGCTGCTTAGGGCTGGGTTTTTATCTGTGTCTCAGAAAGCTGTTTCTGAAATCCAGACCCTTCTGCTGTTGGAATGCACCAGCATGAATCTCACGCCGCAGTGCTTTCAACAGCGAATAATCCTCTAAGAGGGAACATGATTCTTCACCCCCTAGTGTGCTCCTATTGCCTTCTTCATTTACTGGATCCCTCTGCAAAGCACACGGATCAAATAATCCGTGCAACCCTCCTTAATCACAACACGTCAGCCCTGATTTTCCCATTCTGTCTGAGCACTTGGTCACAGGCCTCATCGCTGGCTCGTATGGGCAGGCCAAGAATGGGTGCAATTATGTTTGCTAAGGCTGTACCTCAGTGGTGGGCAGCCTGCGGTCTACGGGCCTCATGTGCACCCTGGGGCTCCACCTGTGGCATGCAGGTCCCCTGGATGCCCCTCCTTCACATGCCTCTCACACACCACCAGGGCCCTGCACTTTCTGCTCCTGCCCCTTCCTGCCCAGCACTCTCGGACCATGCAAATCACCTGATTCCGGCTCTGTCCCTGCTCCTCCCCCTCCCTCCCAGAGCTGGAGTGCAGCGAACACCACATTCCAGCTCTGGGAGTGGGGGAGCAGGATGTGTGGGGCTCCAGTGCCCCAGGCATGAGAAGTGGGAGGGGGCACTGCCAGCTATGGCCCACTGAAGGGAAGGATGGCCACATATGCAGCCCACTTACGATTTGCGGTTGCCTCGCCCTGCTGTATCTTGTCACAGTCTCCCGGTCCTGCTCTCTCAGGCATTGCTGCCCCTCCAAATGTGAGTCTGTGAGGAATTCCAGGCTGGACGTCTTTTGCCAGTAGACTAGACAGGGCCCAGAATGTTGTTTTCAGAGTTACCTCAGGGACCAAACTTCAGCCTAATGTAGGTATTTGAAATGTAGCCGCCTTTGCGCGCAGGTAGCTGTCGGGATGGTTTTTGTGCCTTGTGATAGGTCTGGTGAAGGAGCTCTACCTTAATGCAGTATCAAGGCAGAGAGGTGGTAAAAATAGCCCAGATCAGTTGTCCCTTCCGAGCAACTTTCTTCAGCCGGTCCCGTTCTGTCCCGTAGCAAAGAGCCACCCCTCCCACATTGTGCAGGGGCCTGGAGAGGCTGTTGGCTCCCCTGCTCTCAAGTCACAGACTGATCCATGGTCAGTTCCTGGACCTGTGTTACTCTGTGCCGCCTCTGGTCAGTCTAGTCTAGCTGTCATTTCTCGTCATATGCCCAGCTGAAATTGGACCCCATGGCACTTGGACCTAATGTTAGCAGTGAGATTGGTAGCAGGGTCCTTAAATGAAATAACTTCCCACAGAACATATAAATGGGGTGAAAACCCTTTTGTGCAGCTGTTCCTTTTAAAAACATTTCTCTGTTACCAAGTCAAAAATTAAAGTAAAATATAAAAAGTTAACAATTTTTGTTATTCTCTTTGGAGAATATTGAATGAAAGGCATCTTACTGGTGACTGCTATGGTTTGTAATATTTAATAATTGTATATATCATTTTTTTAAGAAAAGAAAGGAAAAGGCTAAGCAAAAATGCTGTGTTTCTTCTTCTTGTAACAATTTGCCATGTATTTCCCTTTACAAATATAGAAAGTAAAAACAATTGCCCACATTTCAAGAAATGCTCTTCCTATTGATTGTAAAAATTGTAAGAGTCTTAAAAGCTGAATTTCGTTTTCATAAATTACACTCTTGGTTTCTCACTTTGCTCTGCTCAGAGAATAACAGTAAACAGTTCAATTTTACTATTGTATCTAGTCTTTTTCACTGGCTGGTATTCAGCCTTTGCAGAGCCTGCCTGGCAATGTTTAAAACCAGACAAACCGGTTTCATGAACAGCGGAAAAGAAGTACACTTAGTGAAAACATTTCTATTAATATTAAATTATGTTGAATCATATCTTAAACCCCATTATCTGACTATGACTTTTTAGTGCAAGACATAAAATGCTGTAACAGAAACCAGATGCTCTGGTGTGGCCTCTGGTGGAAATATACTTGTATCTAAAGTTGCCTAGAACCAATGTAACAGTAAGAGAAACTTGATATTCAAACCACATTGGAATATTAGATGAATTAATACAAACTTTGGATTATGTGATTTCTTCTGCAAGGGAGATGTCATAAAGAAGTTTCCAATTCGGTGTTAGAAATTGAAAACTGTGAGAAAAGACAGGAAGGCTGATCATAGATGAGGAGAATAAAAACTGGCGAAAGAGGAAGAAGAGATGAATGCAACACAGATCAATAGTGCTGAAGTCCCGAGGAAGACTGTCAAGGAATAAAGTCTCATCACTATTAGCAGCAGAGATTGAGGGGACTCTTTAGAAATGAAATTGTATGAAAGTAGATAACAGAAAATTGCATGCATGATTTTCCCAAAATCAAAATACAATGAATCTCTTGCTATCTGTACATCTCCCCATAAAAAGCATCATCTGTCCCCTTTATAACTGCATGCAGAGAATTGATACTGAAATGGAATACAGTAATTCAGAGAGATAATGGTGGTACAAATTTAGCAGTCCAACTTGCATTTTTTAGGTGTGAATGAGACTTAGTTCCCTATCATGCAGTGAACTCTTCAGAATGGACCTTGGCAGTGAGATACAGCTCATGCAGAACTGCTTCCAGACCTTATTGTTATGGTGATGAAATGTTCGTATCAGGGCAGTGGCCAATCAACATCAAGGCCCCACTGTGTAGGGAGCTGTACAAACACAGAAATGAGATCATCCCTGCTCGTAAGAGCCTACTCATACATTATAAGCTAAATGCAAGTTATAAAACCTAGCAATTACCACACTAGGTGGGACCAATGGTCCATCCAACCTTGTATCCAACATTGACCAACACTAGATGAGCGTAGAAGGGACCTCAGGAGGTGATTTGAGTCCAGTCCCCTGCCCTCAGAACAAGACCTTTCACCATCCTTGATGGATGTTTTTTTAATTCTGTTTGCCCAAGATCCCCAGGTGGTCCCACTCCAGGACTGAATTCACAACACTGGGTTTAGCAAGCCCATGCTCAAGCCACTGAGCTATGAGCCAATTATGCAGTGACTTCCCCAGGGGGAAATCTATTTGGTGGTTGACTCATGACCTGAAAAAAGAAGGTTTATACAAGTAAAAGTGCTTATCCTGGTTGGTATAATGGAGATGATATTGTTATGATTCATATATGTGTCTTTGTGCAGAGAGTTCCGTGGCTTAATTAAGCATTGCATAATACTAGACAAATAAAAATCTGAGACACCCCTTTGTTTTTGTATTATGAGAGAGTTAGAGTACACGATTGCTCTTCTTTATAATTCAGTCACTATTGAATCGTTTGGTAGCCAGTGGTGTGGGGGAGGTATAATTTTTGCCTATACCATAGAGTTAAAAAGGAAAACTACAAAGAGGCAGGATGGATTTCTGTTAACCCACTGGAACTCAAATCTGGGTTGGAATTTGGCAATTTACTTGCTGTGGCTTGTGTCAGACTAGAGAATCATAAAAACTGTAAGATAGGCTAAGTATGTTTAATTCCTCCTTTGATACACAGCGGCATTTAATGGCTCTGTGATGAATTTAGGAAAACAAATAAATCAGGTTTGG
Source organism: Carettochelys insculpta (assembly GCF_033958435.1). Classification (NCBI taxonomy): domain Eukaryota; kingdom Metazoa; phylum Chordata; order Testudines; family Carettochelyidae; genus Carettochelys; species Carettochelys insculpta. The sequence continues at coordinate 4,676,570 of NC_134160.1, forward strand.
AAGCAGTGTTCCCTGTAAGCTTAGAACTTCGGCAGCTGCCCAGGATTGATTCAGGTGCCACCCAGCTGATTAGCAGAGCGTGCATTACCAACCACAGTGGGCAGCATTTTTGTTGGTGGGGCACATCCATACATGTCTTGTTTTATGCAACAAAATTTATTCTGCCCATGGATGATTAAAAAAAAAAAAAAAAAAAAAAGAGAGAAGCATGGTTGGAAGATGTCAGCGAAATTGAAATCTTGACTCTGTGAGTTATAAATGTGGATGTCGCTGTGGATCAAGAGGCGAAATGGAACCTGCTGCACTAGAGCACGCTCAAGTCTTCTTGTTTAAAAACAGAGGGCTAATCTATACTTACCAGAAGATTGGCTGCAGGAAGATCAATCTGCCAGAGTTCCGTTTTGCACACATGGCAAAATTGACCTCTCTGGGCTTTTGGGTAATAAAGTCCATTCTCATATGTCAATTCTAGCTATGCTTATGATGTACAGTAAAGCCTCGAAATGCGTGACTTCAAGTTGTGCTTAACTCGCATTAATATGAGTTAAGCACAACTCAAAGCCACTCTGTGGCTCTCTGCCCACCAGGCTCCCTCAGCTGAGGGAAGCCAGGCAGGCAAACAGCTGCTCTGCTGGGGGAAGCCAGGGAGAAGTGGCACCATGGCAGGGTGATCAGTCTCCTGGCTCCCACCGGTGGCGGGGGGATGGGAACCAGGCTGCTGCTTGGTTCCCAGCTCCACCCCCTCATCCTGCTTGTGGAACTCAGGAAACTGACCAGCACTGACCACATTTAAAGGCTCCAGAGCCCAGAATCACCACGCCGCAGGGTCCTGTTTGCAACATGTTGTGAGTGGTGAACTTACTGGACACCATGGTAATAGAGCTTTGAAACTTTATTATGCGGAACAAAAATGCTGCCTTCCCTATATTGTTTTAGCAATTTACAATTAACACAGCACTATTCTGTATTTTTCTTTCTCTCACTGTCATTGCATATTTCTGGTTCCAAATGAGGTGTGTACTTGACTGGTCAGTTTATAACTCTGGTTTCCATAACTAGGTTCTGCTGTATTTGATAAGATTAAGACCCTCAAAGGAATATAGACAACTACCTTCCATTGCGTGTGCCATATTTCCTATCAGTGTAAGCGTGGTTGACTCTAGATTTGACAAGTAAATGAATGTCTTCAGGCTCAAGTGGATTATAATTTCTGATGTATAGTGTAGGTGTGTTAGTTTACTCCTGAGGTAAAACTTGAGCTGATGGAAACAAGAGAGTTCTTTATTGAGATCTGTAAAACTTTTTTCTTTATTAAAATAGGTAAAAAATCATGTGTTGTATTTCAACAGCCACATTGTCAAATCAGTTTTCTTCCCTACAAACACTGCCTTGTCATGATGTATCCACTTCTCATGCCACCTGGATTAAATATATTCAGCTGCATGGGAAATCAATATAACAATCACTCTCTGTTTCCCTGTCGTACTTGTGTGTTTTGAAAAGCAGTTGGAAATAGATCAGTTACAAGGATGTCAGGAATGGGATTAGTAAGTCACATCCACCTACCAGGAAAATCATCACCAGGACTTTTGATACAGCTATTTTAAATAATTGCTTGCTTTGGTTTTGTCCCAACAATTATACATTTACCACTTACCCAGGCAGGGTAACATGCTGCCTCATTGTCGTGGTGGCTGGGACATAGCTAGGGGATGATGATGTTGCTGGTGCATTAGCTAATAGAGGCATATTTTTTAATTCAAGCAGTAGCGGCTCATGCACTGAGACAGAGAGACTCCAAGTTCAATTCCCCATGCCACCGACCCATCCAGGTATACGGTATTATGTAAGGGTAATACACTTGTTAACTGTGGAAAGTCTACTGTACTGATCTGTGAACACCATAAATGCTGTGTAAGCATGGGCATGTTACAGGTTGAACCTCTCTAGTCTGGCATCCTCAGGGTCTGACTGGTGCTGAATGAGAAAATTTGCTGAATCACGGGAGATCAGTATTGTCTAGCACATTACCAACACTTCCACTGCTGACTGGGCTCTTAGAAGACATTTAGGGTTAAATTAGAGTTAAATAACAACATAGAATACTGAGAACCAAGACTGGTGGCTGTAAAGGGACTGCGGGAAACTTGGCCACACCCATAAGTGGCTGTCTGCATGGCTAAAATCATGCTGGAGTACGGATGTTGCTGGACGAGAGAGGTTTAACCTGTAGAAACAATACAACAAAGCATCCAGTTGCCAGAACCCTTTTTTTCTCCACTTTTGTTTTACTTTCTTTCAGAAATTGAGCAGGGGAGCTGCGGTGATCCTGGAATACCGGCCTATGGCAAGAGAGAAGGCTCCACCTTTCACCACGGGGACACGTTGAAGTTTGAATGCCAGCCTGCTTTTGAGTTGAAGGGACAGAAAACAATTACCTGCCAAAAGAGTAGCCAGTGGTCCGCTCAGAAACCAGTCTGTGTTTGTAAGTCAGGCAGGAGACTGCTTTAAAATGTTTGCAATGTCCAGTGAAGTCACGACATAGACAATAATTTTGTGCACTGGATTTAGTAGTTGGAAAACAGAAAATGCAGAGATGGAAGCCAAACGGCAAAATATGGATCAAGATTTCAACCACCCCAATGTATGAGAGTGTTTGAATCTGAAAAATTTGGTTCTGTCCATTATGGGAACAGGAAGATAGAACCAAAACCTTTTTTGATGGTATTTGGTTCTAGGACTTGGATTCAGATTCATCTCTGAGAGAAAGTGAAATCTTCCATGCCAGTATAAGCCCATTAAATTAGATTCAATTTTTAGCCATTCAGTTTTCCTTTATGCCTGGGAAGCTCTCAGGACCCCCAAATCTCAGCTTTTGGTTTCTTGTCGTATATCTCAGCAGAAATAAGGTTTGATGTTCTTAGTAGTAACTTGGGTGAGTGGAGAAGGGGATTTTCAGGGGAATAACCAGGAGCTAGGCTGCCATGTTTTACTGGCTTTCAGTAGTCCTGACTGCCCTTAGAAAATCTCCTCTTTAACTGATAGTGTTAAGCAAAGCACAGTTATAAATTTTCTGAACCTTCTTCACCCAAAATAAGCACTGTAGCTGACTCTTATCAAAGCTCACAAAAGTATTTAGGTGGTCCCCAGCTGAACTCATTGTGCCTAATAATTTACCTGTTTGAGCACTCAAGCACTGGAAAGTTCGGTTTTAAGGAGAGAAGGGAAAGTTAGTGAAATTGCAGGATGATAGACTGACCTCTGACTGAATGACCAATAGAAAGGAAAAGAAGTGTGTGCCAAAACGAGGCAGCAGAAATGTCCCTAATGTTACAAACAGTGCAGTATGTATATATAGATTATAATACAATAAATATACACATGCGTCCTGGGCAAGGAGCTCACTGGTAGTTCACATGGGTGTTGTCTGTACCAAAGATATTGCAAAGCCAAGAAAAGCAAATATGTTATTTCAAAATTGCATTATCCTTGCTAAAAAAATAAAATATTTCAAGGGGCAATGCACAGAGGCAACTGGGAAAGAACAACAGTTGCAGATAGTGACCTTTTCTTTCAATTATAGAATAAAGGTTTTATGTGCTTTGAACAAGTTTTGCAAAACCTCAAAGGAACCTGCACAGCTTGGGAAAGCCCCTGGCATCCACAGAGCTTGGGTGTTCCTGTATGTTGTGTACTTTTGCATTGCTTGGGTTTGTTTGAAAGCAAACGCACCTGAGATGTTTGAGGAAAATAGTCCCCCTTGCATTTTCCTCCTGATGAACAGCGAGAATTCTCACAAGGGAGAAGACTCCAACCCAGTTTTATTTCTACCCCAATTATACAATCGTTGGGATTTTGGGATTGTTAAAATCTTCAGCCATATCTGAGATTCCCTCTGGTGTACATTTGATAGTGACAAGCAAGAGGCCTGTTATTGTTGTCTTTGATCTCTGCAGTGACACAACTCCATCAAAACGTTATCACAATGGCAATTCCCCCCATTGTCAGTCCAATAGAGGCGTGAATTTTTCACCGACTCTGTCCATAGGTACAGAAATGGGGAAGGCGCAGGCATCTCACAGAAGCAGATATTGCCTGGGGCAAGGGAAGAGAATATGATCATTAAAGATCCACGAGACCATTGGTTAAAATCATGCAACACCTTCCATCTGCCCAGGGTCCAAGGGTGGATATTTACAAGGCAAAAATATAGATAGGGCAAAGAAGTTTTGCATCACCTACAGAGATGGGAAATGTACCCAAAAATTTACTTGTCAAAGTACAGCTGTTTCTGAGCGGGCAGGGGGAAATGTACTTATGTACCAGGCACTATACCCCTCTAACAGCAACAAAGGGTCCTGTGGCACCTTATAGACTAACAGAAAAGTTTTGAGCTTGAGCTTTCGTGAGCTCATGAAAGCTCATGCTCAAAACTTTTCTGTTAGTCTATAAGGTGCCACAGGACCCTTCGTTGCTGTTACAGATCTAGACTAACACGGCTACCCCTCCTATACTATACCCCTCTAGAAACTACTTAAGTAAAAGTACGCACACACATGTACGCACCTCGCATCTTGATTATACTCAAGTAATCAGAAGTGAAAGCAGCTGCACTTTTATTCAAGTAACTTTTGGGTACTTTTCCTACCTCTGCATCTTTTGCCTCTCATCTTTCTGTGGCTCTTGCTTTTGGTTGTGCTAGACACTATCCCATTTGCGTGTGTCAGTGGAAGTGATGCAACAAAAGGACATAAGCTGTGTAACTCAGTGTAAAATCTGCATCTGCACCTGTATTGGGCCTTAGGTGGAAAATCAAGGTAAATAGATTTACATGGTGCTAGTTGGAATGTGCAAACAATTCAGTGCCCTCAATTATAGTTGCAAATGCATGACTAATGAAGGAGGCAATTACGGCAGCATCTGCTGACCTGAACAAATGATTCATGTGCATGGAGTATTTCTCTCTCAGAACTCATGGCCTCACTCAAGTGAGCAGGGTAGCCAAAACCATAATGTACTGGCCTCATTGTGAGTAGTTCCTGCATCCATGTGTATCTTCAGTTTCATGATTAGAGACCTTCCATCTTGATCCGCATGGTGGCGGCTGTGCCACCCCGTCACCATTCACGCTGTATACAACAGGACCCTGGAGAATGTCCACCAGTCTGTCCCATGCATGCATGGTACTGCCTATTAAGGAACAGCATATGTCTGGCTTGGAGTGCACATCGGTTCCCTAAGACTTGGTTCCTTTAGCTCTCTGAGTTTTTCTGTGTTTCTGTAGCTGAAAGGAGTGAGTGCTATTATTCATCCATATGTGTGTCATCGGGGTAACTGCTGCCTGCAGAGGGAGGGACCAGGGAGGAGCACTGAGAGCAACAGGGAGGGCCACCAAGAGGGGCAGGGGGAATTCCATTTAGCAATTAAAATGTTGGCAGTAGTACAGTAGGATGGGTGCACCTCCTGAGTCCTACCACAAGTCACCGATATTTGTCGGTAGCTGATGATGAAGGTCTGTGTTGCGCTGCAGCCAAGATCATTACCAGATGTGTAAGTCCTCTCTCCCCATGCCACAGTGTCTGAGACCTCCTCAAACCAGCTTCCTGGTTACAGTGACTCGCCCTGACGCGTGCCTTTTGGAAGCTGCAGGTTTGTAACATCATTCTAGGGTTGGTATTGTTTTCACAAGCAGAAGTGATCCAGGTTTCATAGAACCAAGATCACCACTTCAAGAGAGAGCTGTGGTTGTTCTTCAGGAGCGTAAAGATATTGAAATGAGATTGAGGCAAGTTCTAAGGGAGAAAATGTGTACCTTAGTCACTCAGTCGTGTTCATTCATCTTAGTACCTCCCACATTCTGGTGCATTGGTGGGATCTGATGTGTATAAGAGGCAATAGTCAAACTGTAGTTACCTGTGAATGGGCACATGAGGTAGCACTGTGGTAACAGAATTTTCAGAAGGAGCAGACTGGTTGTTCTTGTGCCACCATGATAAGCCTCATATGAATGTCTGGCCAGACAGAGCAATGGAATGGAATGGGGTGTTCCCGTCACAGTGGAACTTTCAATCACGTGTTGGTATTGCTGCTTAAACACACACCTATGTAGTATGACAAATAAGGAATTTTGTAATTGTAACTGTGATTTTAGGTGGACCTTTCCAGTCCGTGGTCTTGATTCAGCTTTCACGACGAGGCTTTACATTTAAAGGGTAGATTTTACTAATTGTAAATGACAGAACAAAAAGAATGAAAGAACTCGAATAGTTAGATACTCTGAGCACTTTCCCTGCAGTGTTCAGTTCTGTCCTCCAAAACACTTTGCTCTTCTAGACTTGGATTCCGTTCCCCCGCTGCCCTGTATACCCTCCCACCCTGCCCCAGCCCTGACCACCAAGGCCTGATGTTCCAAACTTGTGCTGTAAGTGAGTCAGTCAATTGTGCCAAATTGTGTGAACATTGTGTATCGCTACAGAATAAGCTGTACCTGCTTGTTGATACTCATTGATGCCAAATCCAATGAACTTGGATGATGGTTTTACCTTTCACTCCCCTCCTCCATGACTTGCACTGGTGAGTGACTTGGGTGAATGATTTCTGAAATGGATTTTTTTTCCTAACAGGCTAATTCAGTGTCCTCATGCTCAAAGCTCTGTGGTTTACTGGACCCGTCAAGCATTGTAAAGGTGAAGAGGGAGTTTGCGTGTGCGTGTACTGTAGGTGATTCTGCTAAGAGCTGCGTGTCACAAACATGGGGGCCAAGCTTATGGTTTTACATTGAACTTCTGCTGCAATTGCCAAATTTATGTGCAGAACCTATCGAAGAGTGGTGTGTGCGTTGGCAAATCCATATGTTTGGGCCCGTTTGAAATATTGTAGCATTGACCATGAAAGACTGTATCCTATTACAAATGTCACCAAATTCCCAAGTTGTTCTGATCTGGGGTGCTAGTGCAGGCGCATCTGTAGTTTCCAGTGATTCGATTTTTGCTTTATTATTACTGCAGGTTGAACCTCTCTCTAATCCAGAATTCTCTTATCTGACAACATCCACAATCCAGCATGATTTTAGTTAGCTGACTTTTCAGGTGTGTGGTCAAGTTTCCTGCAGTCACACAAAGTTTGTCTACAGCCACCAGTCCTGGCTCTCAGTGTTCTGTGATGTTATTTAGCTGCAACTTAACCCTAAATGTCTTCTAAGAGTCCAGTCCACAGTGGAAGTCTTGGTAATGCTGCTAGACAATATTGATCTCCCGTGGTCTGGCAAATTCTCTTTTTTGGTACCAGTCAGATCCCAGGGGTGCCAAATGAGAGAGGTTCAACCTGCACTGCATATATTTGATCATTAGCCCGTTCATTTATAAGACACTTCCACCAAAGATGCATAGTCAACAATGGATAATTGCTCTCTCATTCATAAGCTGACCCTATATACCAGGGGTTGGCAAACTTTGTATCCCAGCCAATGAGGGTAAACCTCTGGCATGCTGGGATGTTTTCATTACCTAGAGCATCAACATTTACAGAGCCCTGCAGTTCCCAGTGTTTGCAATTCACCATTCCCGGGCAGCTGGTGTTGTCCAGCAGGATTCTCAGCCTGTGCTGTTTCCATTGACTGGGAACAGCAAATCACAGCCACTAGGAGCTAAGGGGATCTATGCCTTCTGACACTTCAGTTAAGCAAAATGCCCCAGCATGCCAGCAGCTTACCCTGGCATGCTGGGAGCCAACCTCTACCAACCCATTCATAAGCCGACCCTCACTCTTAGTTTACTATTTTTAACCAAAAAAATTCAGCTTATGAATTAGTCTACAATGGTAGTTACTTCATTGCTTAATCAATCATCATGTTGGTAGCACTTAGCAGCCTCTATTGTGGACCATAGTGCTAGGGGCTGTACAAACCCGGAGCACAGGGATGGGTCCTTGCCTCAAAGTCTTCAACGAGTAACATTATAATTCCTTGCATCTTTTTTCCCTAGTTTCAGTCCAGGTGGTGCCCTCACCCGATGCCTCGTTTCAGATTTAAAGCACCCAGAGCGCGCCAGGGGAAAGTTTCTTTTTTTTTTTTTAATTGTAAAAGATTTGGCTGCCTCTAACGGTGATGTGCCAGTTTACAACATAACTGCAAAAGGTTGTGTTATGTGTGGGTCTGGGTGGGTGTGAAGTGGTGTTTTGCATTGTGACAGCGAGTATGTCGAGCTGTAAACTTGCAAGTTCCCGTGCTCTGGCTGTCACTCATTGGAGAATCAGGGTCATCATACTGTATGGTTAGAAATGCTTTTTATCCACCTAATCTTAGTTTCCTATTCACGGCTCAAAACCTCCTTCCAGTCTGTATCTGATTGCTTTGACATATATAATCTGTCAGCCTTTTCAGTAGATGTTTTAGAACTGGTGCTTTGTGCTCTGCGCCTGTTATGAACTAACACAGAGAGACTTCACTCTGCCTGGTGCTAGTTGTGGTGATTTTGAATTTGTTAGCAGCTTGGATTTGAGTTTCTGGCCTGAATTCCCATTCAGTTATAAAGCACTCAAGTTTTCTTGTTTTCCGTGAATTCGTCCTGCCCATCCTGTGTACCTAATGTTTTATGCCTCACATATGATTTTTTTTTTCCCATTAGAGGTAATTACTCTGCCTTGTTAATCCCATATTGGCCTTTTATACCTGCTGAATAATCCTAACTCCCCTTTGCAAATGGTATGTTTTCTAATTTAAAACGGAGTGGCTAACCTTTTATATGCACCGCCTGATATAGACATACAGGATTATGAGCCAGTAATACAAACTGTGATAGACGTTTTCCCAGCAATGTGCTGAATACAACAATGTAATTTTGCATAACTTGACAAATTTTCAATTTTAGCTCTAAATTAACCTGTCAATTGGTTGTTCTTTCTTTCACTCTTTCCTTTTTTCACTGCCAATGAAACCACCCTAACCAAAAACAGTTTGTGAGTTTTCAGTAAGTGTTAATAAGAGGAAAATATTGCCTCTGTATTTATTTATTTTAAAATTATGGAAGTATATTTTGAGAACAGGGAACTCTGAGAGCCAGAATCCAGAATGCAGGAATAATATGCTAAATTTGGTTCTGCTAAGCTTTGTCAATAGCAGAGACACTTTTGCAGGACAGGAAGTACAGTTCTTTTCTAAGTACAGACAAGCCGTTTTTCCTGCAAAATTTTAAAATTTCAGTAAACCTTTTTTCAATCCAACATGTAACATTTGTTTCACAGAAAACATTTACTCTTCTCCTCCCAACTTGTAGAGTTGTTCATTATATAGAGAGATACAGATATATTATTATTTAAGTTATCCATTTCCAACACGCTCTAGTTCTCATAAAGAAAAGGTAAATATCTGCCTGTATTGATATCTGAGAAGAAAGGTGGTTTCCCTAATTTATGCTTATGCAAATTCTGCTAATATTTGCCATGGAAGGACATAGTTGGTTAAAATACCTGTACTTTTCTCCTGAATGAAAAATAAAAAAATTACCCCAAATCTGAGCCAAGTTAGGAAATGTTCTGACTGGGTCTGGGATCAAGCTACAAAATTGGCTCTGGATTTGAACTTTGTAGAAGTCTTTGTGTCTGGATTTGGGTTTTTGACATGAGTCCAGCTGCAAGTCTGATAACTACCAGGGACTAGTTAGATTTTGTGTGTGTGTGTGCGCACCTGTGAATTAGTAGATTCTGATTTGCCCTCTGTGCAAAGTGCACGTTGCCTCTGCAGGCTGCTTCACTCCTTTGTTACTAAGGGGTGAGACTGTTCTGCCGTGGATGTTAGTAGCTCTTCTGCTTGTAGGAAATGTTTAGCCACTTTTTAGTGAGTAATTGGCCCTTTGTCATTTGTTGGTTTGGAGTGGGTTTACATGGGGTCTTTCCTGCCTTGAGTGCTCAGAAGGGGTCCTGGAATGAAAGCCCTAGGTCTGCTTTTATCCAGCTTATACACAGGATGGACACTGGCAGTGCACGTTCTCCTGCCAGCACGCCTCATCTCTGACTGCTGGGGTCCATCCTGGCAACTTCTGGCTCCATTCAGTCAATGGAGACTGCCATGAACAAGACTAGTTATTGCACAGAGTGATGGCATGGTGCGTGTGTGTGTGTGTGCGTGCGTGCGTGCGTGCGTGTGTGTGTGTGTGTGTGTGTGCATGCTCACTTGGGTGCCATATAAGTGTGTTCACAAAGACTCAGTGATATCTTTTGTTGACTGTTGGCCAGAGTCGGGTTCAAAGAAGTCAATTGTCAGTGAAATGAATGGGGAGTGGATCATAGACAATAGGTCCCAATTCAGCAAAGTACCAAAGCATATGCATAAATCCCCCTCTGGTCACCCCACCACTTCACCCTGCAAAAGCGACTGGCCTCACTGGGTTTACACTGGTACGTCTGAGCCATCCTGTGCATGAAGATATTCCCTTATTCCTGATGGCACTGCTATTGGCTGTGTGCATTTCCCTCTGTGCACCTGAGTCAGGTGAAATCCTTACTTGTGGATCATCTAATTTTTACCTTTGCACTCTCTCGTCTCCCTCAGGGGAAAAGAACTGCCCAGTGCATCGTATGCCTGTCTTCAGTCTGGACCACAGAGTGGTTGTCTCATGTCTCTTGCATTTGTTTGCCTGTCCTAATCTTACAGTGTATTTCACTTCATATTTTATCTGTGCTGTTGTTGTTTGAGGAGATTCCTTTTCTTTGCTATGCAGAGTGCCCGAGGCAGGGGACTTCAATCTCCCAGCATTATTTTTGTTCTCATTATTTAACATTTATATTGCAATGCCTTGGTGTTTTGCTAGGTAAAGGGACTCTCTATTTGCATGTGTATTCATATACAGGGCCATAACCTCACTTGGGATTAACATGTGTCCGAGAGGGTGGTTAGTAGCTTTATTCCAGGAACAGATGAGGATGAAAGTTGTGGCTGTCAAGCACAGGCTGAATTCTGTTTTCCCTTTGTTCCAAGGCAAATATATCCCATGTCATCCTCATACCTGGTACCATATGGGTCATCCAGCATGCCCAGCACAACTCAGCCCACTCTTATCATGATTTCCTGGGCTGGTTCCCCCACAGCCACTCCCTACAGTGCAGGTAGCCAGTGCCGGGGGTGCAAGCGTCCCATAATCTACCTCCTGATGAAATTCAGCATTGCTCCATTTGCATCAGTTTACACCACCTGGAGAGCTGTCCCTTAGAATAATTTTGTTTTTTTCCCCTCTATGGTTTTTTTCTTCCTTTTTCAACAAATGTCAGGTCAGCAAATCTCTTCTTTTTTTCCTTCTTTGTGTGTGTCTTCATTTTCACAACAAACTTTGTAAATTAAATCTGTGATAGACAGATTTGCAAACATTTCTCCTATGTGGATCTGCAAAGCTTAATACTATAGGTTCTACATCATTATTAATTAGGTATATTATTGTAGCAGCTCAGGGCCCTAACCACAGCCCAAGACTCCATTGTGCTAGGTGCTTTGCAAACCCAAAGCAAAAATATGGTCTTATTTGGATTTCTGGGCCCACATGGGAGTTGTCTGTCTCATACTTCCACAGTACCAATTCTCTCTATTACTCAGTGAGTGAGCATGTTTACTTTTTTAATACATAGACATTCCCAGACCCATTATAGTAGGACTTAGTTGTCAAAAATTCTTGACAGCATCCCTTTTAATAAAGATTCCTACCCACACCAACTAATTGGTAGAGGCAGCAGCTTGGTTCCTTTCTCTTTAATGTAGCTGCCTGTGCTCGTTGTTATCAGGAGCAGGAAATGGCTTGTAGATCTTAGCCTCAGTGATGTCCGGTAATGTCCATTTTATTTGATTTGAGACCATTAAGTATTAGAGATAAAGGAAGCCCCGACTGGTGGGGAGGGCAAACATCCAACCAAATAATTGCATAAATGCCACATTAGAACCCAAAGCCATCCTCTGAGTTGTAGCCTCTTGCCAAGAAGTAGCATGAAAAGTGTGTTAAATGATAGCTTTTAATAAATATACATCAGGTGAAGGGGTGTGGGGAGGAGTAGCAAAATGCATGTAAAGCACTGAAGTCATCAGGTAGATATCAATTAGAGAGGAGCACTGCAAATCAGAATTAAAGGACCCTGTCAGCTGAAATAGCACCTGTATTGAAAACAGTCACCTATGTGGGCTGAGGATTTTTCATTTCCATTGGTGCCCCTTCATCCCCTGCCACTTAAGCTGCACTTGCATTGTCTACACTTGCATTCCTGGAAATGAGGGAAATGGAAAATGCAAACGCAGCACTCATTTACATATCTTGCACTTCATTTGTGTAATCTCTTTTTGGAAGAGAGTCTTTCGAAAGAAAAAAGCAGTGTAGTTGGGTGTCTTTCATAAATAAGCCCCATCTTTGAAATAACCCTTCTTCCTATTTTGTTTCTGGAAGAAGGTTTCTTTTGAAGATGGGGTTTATTTTTGAAAGAGCGCCATCTACACTGGCTATTTTTTTTCCAAAAGAATCTCTTCCAAAAAGATATTATGCAAATAAAGCATGAGATATGTAAATCAGTGCCACATTTGCATTTTCCATTTCTCTCATTTGCATTCCTCTTTCAAAAGAGGGATGCAAATGTAGACACAGATGCACTGATGTCTGCAGGGGCAGGAATCTAGTGTGATTCACAGCATGTTAGTCCTGTGAAAGTTCCTGGTTTATTCGTAATGAAAAGGGAGCTGTCCAGGGCTCTCAGTGCTGAAGAGTGTGGCCTTTTGTATGTTGTTGTCTCTGTTTGCACCAGTGTGAGCGTCTGCTGTCGTGTCCAACCAGTTCTGAGTGGCTCCTGCTCTAGTGAACTGGCCACATTGTTCTGAAAAATATATTTGTTGTTCAAGCCAGCTAGCCACATTCAACCAGCCAAATAGCCACATGTGGCTAGTGGCTAACATGTTGGACACCACAGGATGGCATTTTGCAGAGAAAAGCCAGTTAGCAAGCCTATTCTCTCTGAAGTGCTCGATCCCAATGCAAAGTGGCTATCACATCATAAGGGCACTGCTTTTTACCCACATTGCTATGGGGCAAATGACTGCAGCAGTGGCAGGGCCCCATCCACCATTGCCCCAAGAAGCTTGCAATCTGTAGCCCTGTCCTTGCAAGAATTTAACCCCTGGCAATGAAGTTATGCATAGGAGTAATCCTGCTGAGTTTACAGAGACAGCTTGCATGCATCAGGTTGTATGGATTTGTAGGACTGGGGCTTAGGTTAGAACTCCATTTAGGAAATGAGCACGTGAACCAAATAGCACACCGCAGGCTTAAAATGCTTCCACTCCTGCAGGAAAGAAGAGGATTGGAGTATTTTTACTTCATGTGGCAAAGCTCTGCCCATGTCCTGTGGGTCCTGTTCATCTGGGCATTTATTCTCTGCCTCAGAGGCTCGCTGTGACCCACTACACTGTCTTTTACCTTTTTCAAGAAGTCAGGGTCATGACCTACTGAGCCATCCTCATCATTGACACAGTGAAGGGATTGGGGTGAAACCCCTCTGTAATCATGTCTCCCTCTCCAGGTGCAGACATTTTGTAGTGTGGGGATGGTGGGGGAAAACTCAGACCCACCCACTCCTCCAGGTTTCCAGCCTATGGACTCTAGGTAATGGCAACTGATGGGTTTTTCCCTAAACCCAATACAGTAGCCTTTTCCCTGGGCCACTTTCCTCCTAATGCTCACCTAATTCCTTCTCCCTCAGTGGAATCTTTCCTCTCTCTTCACCAGCACTCTGTCCTCAGCTCTCCAGCAACACACTTCCTCCTCTCAGTCCTTCACTCAACTCTTCTCCCCCTGTTTACCTGAGGGAAACCTTTTAAAGTAGCCCAGCAGGCCTTAATTGGTTGCAGGTACCTGATCTGGCAAGCTGTTAAGTTACCTCAGGGAACAGAAACCATTCACTCAGCTCCTGGTGTATCTGCCCTCCACCAAACTATTGTTGTCAGCTACCGTGGGTCTTTCACAAACCGTTCAGAGTTCTGTGGAATTCACCCTGCAAGGTGCACAATCTCTTGCAGGCCAATTCCATTAAGCAACACTGAACACTTGGAAAACAACACAAAACAAAAAAGCCACACTCTTCAGCCACACTCTCCTTGCAATCCCCTGGGGGTGGGGTGGGATTTCAAAGCTTCAGGATTATAAACAGCATCAAGAATGAAATCCCTGGCTGGAAATTCGTCATTCAAAGCCACGGATCAGAGCAGGTTTTTTTTTTTGTTTTGGATTGTATACGTCTCTTCCCCCCACCCGCCCCTTTATTGTTAAATCACTGATGTCCAGCAGTGGCTGGAGTACTGATCCCTTCCCATCTTCAGTTCTTTAAGAAGCAAAATGGATATGAATTGATATAAATTACACAGCTTGGGGCAGGGCCGGAGTAACATATCAGCATTCAAGGAACCGTGTGCCGCATGATTGATGATGCTTTCTTATTGCAGTTTCCTGCTTTTTCAACTTCACCACCCCGTCTGGGATTGTCCTGTCACCCAGTTACCCTGAAGAGTATGGGAGCAGCTTGCACTGTGTTTGGCTAATTATAGCTAAGCCGGAGAGCCGGATCCACTTGGCGTTCAACGATTTTGATGTGGAGCCTCAGTTTGATTTCCTAGCTGTGAAGGATGGTGGGACCGCTGAGTCTCCAGTGCTGGGGACTTTCTCAGGAAGCCAGATCCCTTCTTCTCTGACCAGCAGCGGCCATGTAGCCAGGCTTGAGTTCCAGACTGACCACTCCATGGAGAAAAGGGGCTTCAACATCACTTTCACCAGTAAGTACCAAATCCTTCCTTTCTCTTAGCAGCTCGAGATCGAGCCACTTTGCCATTTGGAGCTATCGTCTTGGGGCAGACTGTGATCAAGCAGAGCCTAGAGTAAATCCAGAGTGACTCCAATGTCAGTGTGGTTCCTCCTCTACAGAGATCAGAACATTGGCCTTTGAGTCTAATGACCAGAACTTAAGGACATGGGTAGCAGGTTCTGGTTCCTGGCTCTGTGAGGCTATGTCTACACAACTGCGTTATTTTGAAATAAAATAGTTTGACATGGCTAAGTTGCACAATCTTATTTCAAAATAACACAACCACACAAAAATGCATTTCGAAATAGCATTTCCGGTCACATAGCACTCTTTTGAAATAGTCCCGTTAGAGTGCATTATGGCTTATTTTGAAATAGCACCATTCTGCATCTTAATAGCACCTAATTTGAAGTAGCAGTTTCAAAATAGGCATTATTCCTCATGGAATGAAATTTACTGGAATCAAAATAATGCACCCGCTATTTCGATTTTATTTCAAAATAATGTGTGCGTTGTTTAGATGCTGCCCAAGTTATTTCAGAGTAACTGCTGTTATTTTGGAATAACTTTGCCCATGTACACACACCCTTCATGTGTACATTCGTGTGGTGAGATCGGTGTACTAGGAATCTGTCTTTCTAAGGTCCTTACATGGGCTGCATCAGTCCTTCATACATTTATCCTCATACTCCCCACACCCCTCAGGTGGTGTTATTCCTGCTCACAGATGAGAAACTGCGACAAAGGGATGTTAGGTGACTTGCTGAGGTCATATGGAAAGCCTGTGTCAAAGCAGGTAGTCAAACCTGGGTGTCTCAAGTCACAGGCTGGTTCTACAACTACCAGCCTGGTAATTTTCCCAGCTGTGAATGGAATCAGGCGATTGTGGGTCAGGATCTTGGGTGCCTCAATTTCCTCATCTGTAACATATGAGCTGCGTCTACACGTGCACGCTACTTCGAAGTAGCGGCACCAACTTCGAAATAGCGCCCGTCGCGTCTACACGCGTTGGGCGCTATTTCGAAGTTAACTTCGACGTTAGGCGGCGAGACGTTGAAGTTGCTAACCTCATGAGGAGATAGGAATAGCGCCCTACTTCGACGTTCAATGTCGAAGTAGGGGCCGTGTAGACGATCCGCGTCCCGCAACATCGAAATTGCTGGGTCCTCCATGGCGGCCATCAGCTGGGGGGTTGAGAGATGCTCTCTCTCCAGCCCCTGCGGGGCTCTATGGTCACCATGGGCAGCAGCCCTTAGCCCAGGGCTTCTGGCTGCTTCTGCGGCAGCTGGGGATCTATGCTGCAGGCACAGGGTCTGCAACCAGTTGTCAGCTCTGTGGATCTTGTGGTGTTTAGTGCAACTGTGTCTGGGAGGGGCCCTTTAAGGGAGCGGCTTGCTGTTGAGTCCGCCCTGTGACCCTGTCTGCAGCTGTGCCTGGCATCCCTATTTCGATGTGTGCTACTTTGACGTGTAGACGTTCCCTCGCTGCGCCTATTTCGATGTTGGGCTGAGCAACGTCGAAGTTGAACATCGACGTTGCCGGCCCTGGAGGACGTGTAGACGTTATTCATCGAAATAGACTATTTCGATGTTGGCTGCACGTGTAGACGTAGCCATGAATGTTTATTTGAGAGAGGTTTGGCTGATTTAAAAAATAAAACCAAACTTGAACTACTTTGAGATCTTTTAATGGAAGGTACCCTTAGGCTCAGTAATATCATTATTCACTGGAGGCAAGTGGAGACTTTGAGGACAGTGAGAGACACATAATATATAAAGAAGGAGTGAAACAGACAGGGTTATGTTTGGCTTCGCATATATTCAGGCCTTCAGTGTTCAAGTGAATGCAAACTACCCCAACAATTTACACTCATGTCATCCTGTAATGTGCTAAAGGACATTATTAAACCTACTCAGCAGACATGATAAATGAGTCAAGGTGTAACAGCCGTTAGTGGCACTGCTAAATTAATAGTCTTTCCTGCTGATGACTGCAAATCAGCCATTTGTCACAGCAGATCAGGCTGCTGGCTGTTCAGATAGGGTGGTCTAGTTTGGGCAAAAACTAATACTTGAGGTTTTAAAGAAAAGGGCATACCAGCCCTTCTGCCAGTGCTGCTTTGCATTATCGTTAATGATAAATGAGGACAAGACCTGCAGCTTACGTCTGTTATGTCATGGACTCCTGAGGGTGGAATTTCAGATGCTGGCTCTTCCCTGTAGGAAGAGTTATGTTAGTCAAATTCTGCAACTGTAAATGAATACTACCAACTCAAATTCTTCCTGCTCATTTATACCAGCAAAGAATTTGTCCCTTTCTTTTCTAAATCCGTCAACCATTAACTTCCTGGCGCATGTGACATTGGTTGGCGAGATGAAAAGTTAAGGCTCACCCCAAGTTTTGTAGTCAATTAGATACCACTGTTAGCAAGATAGTCCTTATTATTTATTTGTATTCCATTAGCAGTTATGAGCACCAATCATGAACCAAGACACCTACTGGAGTAGGCAGTGTACAAACACATCACAAGCAGCTGGGTCCCTGCTGCATAGAATTTATAGCATAAGGGTTAGACAAGGGACAACAGATACATACAGTAGACACATGGGGAGTGCACAGAAATGGAGACTGTGATGTTAAATCTAATTTTTCCACTTTCTTATCTGAATGTGGCCCTAACAGACTGTAGGATCGGTTGAAGCTCTCTTGTCTGGCAACATCTGTGGTCTGTCATGATTTTAGTTATCTGGATACCCACCTACCAGGGGTGTAGCCAAATTTCCCATGGTCCCATAAAGTTATCCTGGCGCTCAGTGTCCTTTGCTGTTATTTAGCTCTAATTAATCCCCCAAATGTCTTCTAAGAGCCCAATCAGCAGTGGCAGTGTTGGTAATGTGCTAGACAATATTGACCTTCTGCGGTTTGGCAAATTCTCTGGTTTGGCACCAGTCAAGTCCTGAGGGTGCCACACTAGGGACATTCAACCTGTGGTGCTATGCCAGTAAGACAGCTCCAGACATAATCCAGAACTTCTCCCAGTCAGACAAATACTTTGCTCTTGTAAGAAGAGGAGTGTACAATTAATCTGGGTACTGTTGCCTTTCATATGGTGCTGACCACAGAAGAGTGCCACAAACTTTGTTCAGGTGAGGCACACATAATTATAAACTTAGTGGACTATTCAGACTAAATTCTTCCTTTCTGATTGATTGCCTTCATTTTTAACTACTGGTAAAGGCTAGTGTTGAAAACTACCCTGCACCTATGAATACTGTATGTGCAATCCCACTTTCAATTTTGTAATACATTAAAAGGTAATTACTTTGTTTCCTTCGTTTTATAATAGTAGTAATGGCTGAGGTCATATATTTTATGACAGACCATGGTAAAAGTGTTCTTCATTTTATCCTCAGGCCCTCGAACATTTCATATTCCATCGTTAAATATCAGTTTATTGCCCCTCTGTTTACAGTTGCCTCTTGGCTGTTTTCTGTGGAGCATTTCTGGAGCTTTGGGGAAATTCATTCAGTGATTTCACATGATTTGTAAAGATTTATCTTGACATTGGAAAAAGTTCAGGAAAGGGCAACAAAAATGGTTGGGGGGATTGGAATGGCTGTCTTCTGGAGACAGATTAAAAAGGCTGGGACTTTTCAGCTTAGAAAAGAGGAGACAAACTGTGGGAGATATCAGAGAGGTCTATAAAATCAAGACAGGTACAGAGAAAGTGAATAAGGAGATGTTATTCACTTGTTCCCATAACATAAGGACTAGGGGGCACTGAATGAAATTAATGGGTAGCTGGCTTAAAACAAACATCAGAAGCTAGGTGGGAATGTTTTCACTAGGGATGCTCAAAATTTGTTTTGAATTTTAAAATCAAAAGTCAGAATGGGGAAGTTTTACACAGGCTCATGCTGTTTTTCAACCAGCACCACCCATCATCTCCAGTAGAGGGGCCTGATCTATCTGTGGTGCTTATGGTGTCCTATGTCCATGACATCTAAGTGCTTCATTGCCTCTGCCATAATTATCATCACAGCATCCGTGTGAGGCAGAGCGAGCAACACTGTTGTATAATAGAGAACTGAAGCAGCACATAGGGGCTAAGTGATTTACCCAAGGTTACAGAACAGCTCTGTGGCTGAGCTGGGATTTGAACACAGGTCTTCTGAATTCTCGGCTAGTACATGACTCCTTGCGCTGGTCTGTCTGTTCTTACATCGGTGACAACTGAAATCAACGGTCAAGTCCCCTGTTGCCTTCCGTGGTGCAAGACCAAGCACCAGGCAGCACTGTGGACGTGACAATACTGGATTTGGTTGGGTGGGGAAGTGGCTGACTCACCACCCTCTTGTCACCCCTTGCAGCATTCAGGCACAATGAATGCCCTGATCCTGGAGTTCCCGTCAATGGGAAGCGGTTTGGTGACAGCCTCCAGCTTGGGAGCTCCGTCTCCTTCCTCTGCGAAGAGGGTTTCATAAGGACCCATGGCTCGGAGACGATCACCTGCATCTTGAAGGAAGGCAATGTGGTTTGGAACAATGCCGTGCTGAGATGTGAAGGTAAACTGCTGTATTTCCCCTTCTCCCTGCATCCGCAGGGACAACTTAGTTGGGGGAGAGACTGGTTTGGAGAGAAGACAAAATGCATGAGGACTTGACTGTCAATAATCCTGCATAGCAGGGTCTTAACTCTAAGCACATGGATAATCTCACTCAAGAACATGGGCTGCTTGCGTGCTTAAGACAAAACACCAGGTCCTTAAGATGAGACACTGCTGGATCGGGGTCAGAGTGCTTAGCAAGCTGCAGGGTCCAACCTTAACACCGCAATGTAAAGTTTGTATACATGTGCACGTATTAGAGGGAGAGCAGTCTCCCAGTAGTGGCTGAAAGCCAGAGAAAAGGAAGCTACTACCTCAGCCCATCACTGCCCAATCCTGCACCTTTCTTCCATGCTTTGTGTGCTGCGTTCCAGTGACATCAAAGGGCATTACAGCATAGATAAAATTAAATTAATGCACAATTTTTGCAGAACTCCTCCATACTGGAAACTTCAGTTGTCCCACGGCTAGTGGCTCATGTTATTCAGAGCTGAAAAACCAGGGTTCTAGTCCTCTCCCCCACATGCGATTTCTCCAGCCTTGGACTCTTGCCTGTATCCTATAGCTTCATTAGACACTTACAGCAACCAAACAATCATGGAGTGGTTAATTCTGTGACTTTTTTCAAATAAACTACAGGATTTTTATTGCAGATCTGTATACAGTAGGTGTTTTCCTTCTCTCTCTTGCTGGCCCTGTCTCACACACACAAAACTTTGAGTTGCTCATAAAAAAAAATGAAATTCTTCATGACAAGTCTCATGATGAGATGTAAAGAAGAGAAAAGGGGAAGTGTAGAAATGCATTCAGTTTCATTTCTTTTTCTTTTCACTCCTGATTTTTGAGACCAGAAATCTTATATGTCCTTTAAATAATAGAAGAAGCAAAAGGTCTTTGCCATGAAAGGAACAATGAGTTTCTTGTTATAGAAATTCGAACCTTTCTATGAATCTTCAGTGTATGAATAACTGTGTAATGCATCAGACCCTCATAACGGACTCTGGAATTAGATGTTTTGCAGTTACAGCTCCATTGCAATATTTCTATGACTGTACACACACACACAGGGAGAGGGGATAGAATTAAAGGTTCCGATATGGATTTCAAAGCAAATCCTGGTGCTTTAAAGTTTCCAATGTGGAAAACAGAAATGAAATTAAAAGAGATTGTTAGACATTAAAAGGCCTCATTCCCTCTGTGCTCTCAGAGAAGAGATGCCAGGAAGTGATATTTGCAAGTGTTTGAATTTCAGATGTGCTGAAGTATTGAGAAATAATTTCAGTAATTGGCCATCCATGTTTTAATGCTACTCTGCAAATAGAGTGGAGGATACTTAATTGTCTTTTCCATTAAAGAGAAGAGAGGGTACTTGCTGTCCACATTGACTGTAATTCAGCAGGCGACTGATTTTTTTTTGTTTTGATTTTTGCAGGGAGTAGGCTAATTAAACATTTATAGGGCTGGCTCAGTATTTGTGAGCCTGTGTGTTTAACAATGCATATGTCCCTAGCTGGCAAGGGGAGGAGAAATATGTACATACAATTGTATTTTATTGACTTTATGTTAGAGCTTTGGTAACTGAGCTCTATTAACTTGTACTTCTCTATGCATGATCTCTTTGGCTTGCCTTTGACTTGTTCTCCAGTATGTGCTCAAGGAAATGCAAATTCTAATTAGCTCTTAAAAAAGAAAAAGCATTTGGGTAACAGTATAGAACAGCTTGTCTTTCTCCCCAACAGAAATGAGTCCAATGAAAGATCTCACCTCACCCACTTTGTCTCTATGAAATACTGTTGGGGGTCTGCAAAATTAACAGGGAAGAAGTTTGCATCTGAAAAAGAGCATCTTCCCCCACCAACTCAACAAAGTGGGAGGTTTGGGAAACACAGGTTGGCTTATGTTTTTGAGAAACTCGTTTTTGCTTTTGGGTCACTGTTGAGATCTCAGCTTGCGAAGGGCTGATCCAGGGCCCTGTCAAATCAATGGATCAGACTCTTGAGGCTAGACTTACGCAGGCAGGTAGGTGCCCAGTGGGATTGACTAACATGTCTAAGCAAGTTAGGCAGCTAATGCTTATTGGAAACCAGTGGAAGTTAGGCACCTAACACAAATAGCCACTTATTAAATTCCCACTGGGCCCTTGTCTGCATCCGTACATGTCTAAGCACCTTTGCACCAGTGTTCCCTCTGAGCTGAGTGCTTGGGCGGCTGCACAGGAGGGATTCAGGTGCAGCTCAGTTGATTTACAGACCAGCCACAGCCAACAGCTTGTGTTTCTATTGGTCGTGCACATCTGCATATGCCTTGGTGCACATAAAATTTATTCTGTCCAGGGATGGGAGAAGCTAGAGGGACCACTGCTTTGTACCACTGGTCCTGAGTGACAGATTCGTTACTGCCTGGTAGCTGTTAGTTGGCCTGTGGGGAGGGAGTTGGGTAGGTTTCAGGTCTGGTGCCCATTTTATAAGGCTGCTGCCAGAGCTGAGACTGACTAAGGTATTGATGGCTGTCTGAGCCGAAAGAGAACAAGTCCTAGCTGGGTTGTGAACACTGCGTTCTCCCTGTGTCCTCCAGGGCCGGTTTGAGGGGAGCATCATGAGGAATCTTGCACAAGTAGAAGATTTCAGTGTCCCAGAGAGTGCATTTGCATGAGCCCAATCTTCACTGGGAACGTAACTGCTGACTCTACCCCTCTAGGTCCTGCTACGTCCTCTGTCAGAACCTCAAGGGAGTCAACTCGGCTAATTAAACCTTCCCCTGATTCCTTTTTCCTCTTTCCCCAGCTCCCTGTGGTGGCCATCTGACTTCTGCAAGTGGCATGATCCTGTCCCCGGGCTGGCCTGGCTTCTACAAGGACTCTCTGAACTGTGTGTGGGTGATAGAGGCTCAGCCAGGATATCCCATCAAAATTACCTTTGACAGGTGGTCACTGAGGATAAAAAATTGCATGGCTTCTCTGTAACCAATACTGCCTGTAGGTGTGACCTCAGCCTCACTGAAGTCAATGGAAAGATTCCTGCTGACTTCAGGCAGGTCCTGCACCAGGCCTTGTATCGAGCACTGAAGGGTTGCATGTGAGAGCTTTTCTGTGACAGTCAGGTCACTTCCTTGGCAATTTTGTTTCAAAAGTTTGCATCACAAGTTCCAAAGAAAAAGAGAGGGGGGCTTTTGTAATACTTTCCCTCTCACTGAGCTCTACAACTGGCTAATCTTCCCCCTCTCCCACTGACAATGTGCAGTTTTGAAATTAAGATGGTCAGAAGTTGAAGAGGGAAAGGTGTAGGTTAGATATTAGGAAAAACTTCTTCACCAGGCGGGTGGTGAAGCATTGGAATGCGTTGCCTAGAGAGGTGGTGGATTCTCCATCCCTTGAGGTTTTTAAGTCCTGGCTGGGATGACTTAGTAGGGGTTGATCCTGCTTGAAGTAGGGGGCTGGACTAGATGACCCCCTGAGGTCCCTTCCAGCCCTGTGATTCTGTGAAATGAATCAGGAAAGATTTTATTAAAGGAAATATTTTTCCTTTTTTAAATCTGCTCTTTTCGGTCTATGGGTTGGACCTTCCAGGTCCAGCACCCTTGGGACCTGACCGGTCCTGAACGAGAAAATTTGCCAGAACAGGTGAGAATCCCTGCCACCAGCCCCCGCCCCCCATCCTGCTAGCTTTGCTTCCACCCCTGCCAGCCCCACTACCACTGGCCCAGCCAGGCTGCCACTGGCTCCAGATGCTGGTCTCTGTTGGGTGGACACCAGCCCTAGATGCTGGTCCCAGCCTTAGCTGGGCAGCCAGACACCAGCCCCAGCACTGTGGACACCAGCTCTACCAGATGCCCTCCCTATCCCCATGGATAACAGCTCTGGGCTGCTGGACACCAGCTTTGTGAATGCTGGCCCCTGCCCCACAGATGCCAGCCCCATCAGGGTTCTGGCATGGCAGGGTTGCCAGCTTCTAGCCCTTCTGCCACTAGGCTCCCAGGTCCAGGATCATCTATGGTCCTCCTGGACCACAAATGTTGCCAAACCAGGGAGTCTGGTTTTGGGATGTGCAGCCTGTATGATCTAACCCTCACCACAGACCTACCAGCTGGGTAAATAAATATTCATACCCCAATTCTACAGTTAGGAGAACTGAAGGTCAGATGTCATGGGGTGAAAATGGATTCAGCTTCTGCCTCCTGTTTCCCAGTTCTGCATCCAGACCACCATTTGCTAAACTCTACCCAGCACTGAGGATGAGTGTAAGGCAACTGGTTTGGACGGCTAAAAAACTAAGATCCAGTCAACAGTTTTATGCAGAGTTAAGGAGAAATTGAGCTGTTTCTGATTTTTAAATGAGAGGAAGCAGGGTGCAGTGGGCAGGACACTTGTTTGGGTCAGATCCCGAATCAATACTGTGCTCCTACGCAATGTCTTAAGGCAAGTCACTTTGTATTTCAGTTTCCTCTCTAAACCTCCTCCTGAGATGTCATGGGAATATATACATTCCATGAAGCCTTTTCATGTTATGGTATAAAGGACCAGATCAATAACTGGGATAGAAGTTTTTGAAATCCATCACACTCTGGATGTAACTTCGCATCAAAAATGGGGCAACAAATTCCCTTTTTCCATAAGTATCACAGAGATTTGTTTGCAAACCTCTGGAAACATTTTCATGGTTTTTTTCCATCTTCCAAAAGTGTTGGTGCAACTCCAAGTGCGCCATGGATGAATTTGACACATTAATTGCATGATGCAAGACTGGGTGGAGAAATTCACACACGAGAGATTGAAATCAAAACCTTTGTTTTAGTGTTTTGTTCCAAAGTGGTCACTGATTTCAGAGACGTGGACTATCACAGTTCCAGTGGGCCCCAAAAAGGAACATTGCCAAGGGAACTTAATGGGGATTGTCTGGTTGAGAATATATTTGTCTGGGATTGTAGGATACTTGCAGTGATTGCTGCGTCTCACTGAGTCATTGAATATTATTTACATTACGGTAACACTCAGGAGCCCTGTTGGTCTCAGCACTGCATGAGTACCCAGGAGTCACTCCTTGTCCCAGAGAGCTTACAGCCAAATACACAAGACAGATAAAAGATGGAAGAGAAAAGAAAGGCACAGAGGAAGACACGTGGGGCTAGGGTTGAGGAGCCAGCTTCCCGCTGCTGCCCCATGTGAAGCCAGACTGGGCTGAGGAACCAGCTTTCTGCTGCTGCCCTGCACAGAGCTGAGTCCAGGGAGCGAGCTGCGGCAGGCCAGCAGAGGCAGCCAGGAACCAAGAGAGCATTAACCACTCTGGTCCAGCAAAATCCCTCCTTCAGGACCACTGAAGTCCTGAGGGTGCTGGACCAGGGAAGTGGAACCTGTACAATATTCAAGCTACTGGGCCATGCAGTTTCTTTTAATCAACACACCACTGTGTGCAGACACATGCGAGTTCCTGCCACAGCAAGTGCAGGGCCAGATTTTTAAAGGCCTAAAGACATTTTCTAATGTACCTCGGTGCCTAAAGCTAATTGACTTCAATACATGTGAAGTGCCCAGTTGTCTAAATACCTTTACAAATCTTGCCCTGAGCTTCTAAATAGACAAGACCCCAAAAGTGAGCAAGGAAATAACTTGCTCTATATCGTGCAGCAGGAGAACCATGAATTGCGCTCAGGACGCCTATTCTGGTCTCCTGGGCAGTGGACCACATTGCCTCTCTGCTAGTAGCCTTTTGAAAATGGTAGCCTGGACAATACCCATTTCTTTGTCCTTGGCAGGTTTAAGACCGAGGTGAATTATGACACCCTGGAAGTGCGAGATGGCAGGTCCTATTCCTCCCCGCTGATAGGCGTCTATGATGGGACTCAAGTGCCCCAGTTCCTCATTAGCACCAGCAACTACCTCTACCTCCTCTTCTCTACTGACAAAAGTCACTCTGACATCGGTTTTCAGATCCGCTATGAAAGTAAGTGTTGTATCCAGCTGTACAAAGGACTCACTCCAGGTTCCCACTTGTGCCATTTCTCCTTTCTGCCATGTAATTAGCGCTGTTACTCCTACATGTTTGGAGAACTGCAGTCTGCTGCAATCTGATAACCGCCTCTGCATTGTGATCCTCTTGATTGGTATTTATTTTATGTTGTTTACTACAGCTTGAAACAACATCTTCAGAACAGAATCATTTTGTAAGGAAGGAGGTTTGACTTCCTCTTTCTGTATTATCCCCTCGCCTTGAAATTAATCAGCATCCCTCAGATTTTGCAGAGAACAGCCAGTGAGAACCCTGCTTGTCAATTACCCATTCAAGTGCAGTCCTTGCTGATGTTCACGTGGTTTTATGAGTGCTGCAGAGGAAGGTGCTTGGCTAGAGAGAGGAACTCATTGTTGGGAAGAAAAGAGCAGGGAGACCCAGTGGCAGGTGGGGTAAATGGGCTTCTTTATTGCGTACGGGGGCGGGGAGGGGGTTCTAAAGAGGACAGAGATAGTCTGTTCTCAGTAGGAAGAACTGTTTCACTAGGAGGGAGGTGAAGCCCTGTAATGCGTTACCCAGAGAGCTGGCGGAATCTCCATCCCGAGAGGTTTTAAAGCCCCATCTTGACAGAGCCCTTGCTGGGATGGTTTAACTACGGTTGGCTTTGCTTTGGGCAGGGGGCTGGACTCAATGACCTCCTGAGGTCTCTTCCAGCCCTAGGACTCTATGATTCAATCCTTGGTGTCCCACATGGCCCTTTCACAGGCCCTCCAGCTAAAACCTTACCGTTCCAGGCAGTGAACGCTATGCTGTGCTAGTGCTTCCCAAGCTGGGATGATGCAGATTTGGGGAGCCGAACTGGGGCCAACCTAGGCCTTATGCATGTTTCTCAGCTAGCACCAGAATTATTTGAAAGTTTGTGATAAAATTCCTCCTCCCCATGCAGCCACCGTACAGTTTAAGGGGCACAGAGGGATATGGTTTAGTCTCATTAAATCTCTGATGGTTTCTTGGCTGCAGCTGTGAAACTCCAGTCAGATCATTGTTTGGACCCTGGGATCCCTGTGAACGGACAACGCCATGGAAATGATTTCTACGTGGGAGCCCTGGTGACGTTCAGCTGTGATTCGGGCTACACCCTGAGTGACGGGGAGGCGCTGGAGTGTGAGCCTAACTTCCAGTGGAGCAGGCCTCTGCCCAGCTGTGAGGGTGAGTGTTTTGAAACAGTGCCTCTGCCGAAGAGAACCCAGCACCAGTAACTTCTCAGTGGCTTGCACAGTGTTCCCTGTAAGTTGTGTGCTTGGGTGGCCGCTTAGGAGAAATTCAAGTGCCACCCAGCTGATTAGCAGAGCACCCACAGCTAAGTGTTGTGTTTCTGTTGATGGTGCACATTGGCACATGCCTCTGTGCACATAAAATTATTCTGCACATGAATGGAAAAAGCTTAGAGGGACCATTGGTCTTGTATCAGGCTGAAGACCCAAGCAATACAAGCTGGTTTTCATGCACCATTAGTACTGTTAAAACTCTGCAGTGGCTGGAATATTGCATAGTTAGGACAATGATCATGACGCTGTCATATCTTCAGTTTTCACTGCAACTACCACAGTTACCAGAGGGGTCTGGAGCAGGGATTGTTAAATTTTAACAGCACTTCCTCTGCAAATCTTATTTGGAATTTCATAAGCATAGTTTCCCATGGGATGGAGGAGTGTTGGTGTTCATGGAGAATAAACATCTGTGGCTTATTGTGGGGAGGCTGATGGTGGTGGATTTTAGGGTGAATTTGGTGTTCGTCAGATGTGCCCAGTTTACAGCCTTGAACATCTAAGGTCTCCATTGAAACACAGAAAAGTTACAGAAGTAGAACTCTTTCCCTGTACTGCTTTCTCAGTATACTTCTGTTACCAACTGGGAGTTTATTGTCCATGGCCCATTCCGTCCTTGCCCCTTGATCAGCTGGCTCTGGCATTCCGTCTCTGACAGGGCCCAAAGTGCAGGTAATGCATTACAAGAAAATAAAGACACCTACAGGGCATTTGGATATGGTGTAAAGCAGTGTTCCCTGTAAGCTGAGCACTTGGATAGCCACCCAGGAGAGAGTCAGGAGCCGCACAGGTGATTAGCAGAGCACCCACAGCCGTCAGCATGGCTTTCTCCTGGTGGTGCACTTCTGCACATGCCTTGGTGTGCCTAACAAAATTTATTCCACCAACGGATGGTAAAAATTAGAGGAAACAGTGGTGCAAAGCTTTACATGGGGAAAAGAGGTTATATTCCCTGACCCCTGCAGTAATCAAGTATATGCCGGAGGCAGGAGTTCCGATTTGCTGTAACTATAGGTAGTATCACTGGTTATAAAATTAGTCACCCATTGTGGCTAGCACAGGCTCCCTTTTCAGTGGATGCCATAGGCCGACTACAACAAGCTTGATGGAGAAGCATCTCCTTTGTACTTTCAAATGTCTGTAGCATGGATTTTGTCAAGTTGTCTCTGCGTCCTCTGAGGAGGAGAGAGGACAGAAGGGAAGAAGAGCCAACTGTGATCCATTTCTGTGTTAAATATTCCCATCCAGTTCACTCTAACCCTCTTCCTATTTCCTATCCAGTCCCTCGCCTTATCTGATTGTAGCATGTTTGATTTTTTTGCAGCTCTTTGTGGGGGTTACATCCGCGGCTCCAGCGGTACCATCTTATCCCCGGGCTTCCCTGATTTCTACCCCAATAATTTGAACTGCACTTGGGTGATAGAAACGTCTCATGGCAAAGGTGAGACACTGCGAGGGTTTGAAAAGAAATGGGGCCGTGCGGTATTTGGGGGACGGCATTGTGTAAAGATTATGGTTGGCTCGTAACAGAGTCAGGGGCAAGCCCAAAATAGCTAGGATATGTTGGAATCTCTTTCTTTTGTTTCCCATCAGACCTCTGTCATGGAGCGTGGGGTCCCAGCCATGCACCCCATCCCCAGTCAGATGTGACTGTCATTCAGCAGGGAGAAGAGAAGCTTTATTAGGTGACAGGGACACAGCGTAGAACAGACTTCTCAGCACAGAAACCAGAAGCTGTCAGTACAATCCAGCTTGGGGAGAGGGGCCCAGAGGGGTCCCTAAGCTGGGGCCCTGGCCTTACTTCCTCCCTCTCCAGCTGTATGAGAACAATCCCTTCCCATCACCCAGTTCCAGTTCAAACCAGACAGGCCCCTCCTCCTGCCTTTGTCCTGTTTCCTGGTGGCAAAGATCAGAAACTTCCATTGTCTCCATGTAAGAAGCCATCACGCTGAAACTCCCATTACCACTATGCACTGATGCTTTGCCAGGGGAAACTGAGGCACTCACAGGAAACACATGCAGCCTAACCAGGGAAATAAAATCCTCACACACACCCCACTTTGTTACAACCTCACAAAAGTGACATGGGGATGACTCTAAGGGTTGGGCAGTACGGCCAAGGCTTTCTCAGGAGCATCTCGTCTTTCCTCAGGAATGGGGAGTGGTGGCATAGGAACATAGTTAGATGGACTCAAACCCTCACATCCAAGCTTTGGCAATAGTCCCAGGCCATAACTGAATCTTGCAACTGGTATTGGTCTTAGGTATTACTTGGAGAAGAATATGAGACCTGAACAGCTCCTTGTTTTATTGGGGCCTGGGTCCAGTTCCACGTTCCCTATAAGCTGAGTGCTTGTGCAGCTGCTGAGGAGAGCTCTGAATACTGCCCAGCTGATCAGCAGAGCACCCACAGCTAGGTTTTGTGTTTCTACAGGTGGTGCACCTGCTTCAGTGCACATAAAATTATTCCACACTTGGATGGAAAAATTCACATGAGGACGGAAAAGACTAGAGGGAACGTTGGTCCAGTTTCTCTTTGCTAAACCGTACTACTCCAGTCAATTTTTGTAAGGAAGTGAAGACGTCCACGGTGCCCTCACAGACACCTGCACACTCAGAATTTTAGAAGAAACAGCAATGACGTCTGGTGGCTACAGTTAGTCAGGAATCCTGGTTTCTACTGCTAGCTCTGCCACTGAATCTTTGCATGGCCATGGGCACCTCAGTCCAATTCCATGTGCTTCTGCTTTCTGAAAATCTAGAGCCAAAACCAAAGTCACCTTTGGAAAGCTTGTCCAAACCCGAGTTCCCTGTAAGGTGAGCTTGTGGGTGGCCACCCATGAGGTATTCAGGCGCCACCCAGCTGATTAGCAGAGCATCCACAGCTGGTCATAGTAGGCAGCATGTGTTTCTATTGGTGGTGTACAGCCACACATACGTCAGTGCACATAACAAAATTTATTCCACCCATAGATGGAAAAAATATAGAGGGAACACTGGTCAGGACCCTTGGACGAATGTATACGAAGTGGTCCAACTGTGTGATGTACTTGGCCATTCCATCATGCGTGTTCCGCTGCCTCTAATTGACATGGAGGCCATGTGTCATGTCCCCCAGACGCCTGGCTCCATGATGCAAGGAGCCAGGGTTAGGTTAACATTGTGACAGTATCTTATGGGAAATGAGGTTAGATCCAATACCTGGGCTCCTGTGGCTCACCGGAAGTTTCTTCCTAAACCAACCTGTGGTTGCATCTCTCTGTTTACACCAGCTATCAAGAAGCTAGCATCAGCCGATTTTGCAAGCCCTATTTTTATTAAAGTGTAGAAACCTGCCCATGGGAAGCACAGGGTCTTAAGGGAGCCTGTGCATGCTGGGAAAAGTAGCCTGTTGAGTAGTGCCAGCCCCCTCTCCAATAATCCATTCTGCTCTGGATTCACCTCTTCTGAGGAGAGACGTTGCATTACCCTGTTGCTAAGCAAATGCAGAGCACAGAGACCTGACACCTTCTCCTAAGAGGTGACTCAGATGCTGGCAGTTGTGTTTTCCTCTCTCCCCACCAACAAAAGCATATCTCTTGCCCCTGGCAAACTGCATTTTCAAACAACAGGGCAGTGTCTACACTAGTCTTTCCTTTTTAATTCTGCTAATGCGTCCTGCCATTGCTACGGGTGGTTCAGCAATGCATGGAAGGGTACCGCCAAGCATGCTAGTGTAGGATAGGGGGCTGCAGACAGTGATGTGCCATGGGGGTCATCCCAGCCTACAGCTCAGAGCAGGTCTAAATCAGTGTTTCTCAACCTTTTGTTATAAAGTAACCCTTTTTGAAAAGAAAATTTGAAAGTATCCCCAGGCTTCTCTCACTTACGTGTAAGGGAGCGCATACCACCAGTTGAGAAACATGGTCCTAAGGGAATTTGAGGTCTTAAAACAAGGGCCATTCAACCTTTCCAGATTATTGTACCCATTTGAGGAGTCAGATTGGTTTTGCATACCACCAAGTTACAACTCACTTAAAAACTACTTACAAAGACACGCACAAAGATAGACAACTGCTACTGAAAACATGCCGACTTTCTACCATCTTACTGTTAAATAAATAAATAGGAATAGAAATATTTTACTTACATTTCAGCGTAAGGCATATGAGGCAATAGGAACAAGTCATTGTTTGAGATTGTACTGACTTTAATAGCGTTTTTTATGTAGCCTGTTGTAAAATGAGGCAGATCTCTAGATGAGTTGATGTACCCTGTGGAGGACCTTGGTGTACTCCCAGGTGTACATGTACCCAAGGCTGAGAAACACTGGTCTAAATAATATGGGGCCAGACTGTCCAAACAGCTTGTTGAGCTCTGGAAGTTGTGATGGGTGTTGGAAACAAAGTCGCTGGGTGCCAAGCGTTTTGAAAAAAGCTGGCCCCACCCTGGAAACTCCAGTCTGGAGCTTGCTGGAAAATCTGGCTCATGTTGATTAAAATTTCTGTTCTCACCACGCTGTCTCTGCAATAGCTCCCATCATTCCAATGGAAAAATGTAAACATGACCTACGGGCCAGAGAGACAAGAAACTGTTTTACTATGAACTTGTTGGGCTGTTTGTTTTCTTCCCCTTTTTCCTTTGCTCTGCTCCTTCCTCCAGTGGTAATTACCGGCAACCTGCTGGAAATAAACACCAGCAAACAGTAGAGCTCTCTCCTTCCCGTGCGCCCCATCCACACTCAGCTGCATTTTCCTTGTCAATGTAATGAGCCAGCTGTTTGGTCCTCTGGCTCTGTGCCTCGCTGTGTCCCCCTCCCTGCATTTCTGTGGCACCTGGGTAAGTCACAGAGAGAGCATGGGGCTGTGTTAATGCAGGAATCAGGAGAACATGAAAACAAATCAGAGCTGGGTGGGAAAGGAGAAGACACTTCAGACTGTATAAGACAATGATATGAGGTTGGCCCCAAGCTGCCCGCTGTGTTGGGTAGTCCTCTTCCTCATTGCTCCTGGAATTCAGACAAGGCGTGTTTATGTACTGACACACGGAAAGTGAGGACACATCTGCAATTTTCCTCTTACCTAATCCTTTTGGGAAAGGCAAGAATATAGTCAGATGCCTGGCTGTGCTGTGTTGTATATAAATATTCTGTTTCCATTGAAGCTGTGGGCGCTGTTTTAATGATCTGTTTTTGCTAGGCTTTACTGTATTAAATTGCAGAATAATGCTTTCTGCAGACATTTCTCAGCCCTGTTCAGCAACCTCTCTCATACCTGCAGTCAGATGCAATGGAACTGATTGATCCCAAGTGAAAATAATAGAGATTGGGATTAGTTTGGCTTGGTGGGCAGCAAAGACACTTACAAATTCTTCTAATTATTCCTTGTGAAGCCTCATTGACCACACTTGCGCCACCCAGTTATTGCAGAACGTTGGCCGTTGTTCCAGCCTCATTCCTGAATGCCCCGTTTTCTAACATTGCTGTTGAATTTGGTGCTCACTGAAGTCAGAGCGTTAATCGCTCTGGCATGAGCAGCATTGCCTGCAGACCTGGTACAAGCCCCTGCTTTGCAAGACTCATTATTTACCAATGCCAGCCGAATTCTGACTTGCAGAGCCTCAGGCTGCTCCTGTTTCAGTCTGTTCATGCACAGCTCTACCCAAGCATCTCTGCTCAGAATTGCACCATGTCTTACCAGGACTGTCCTTACCATTTACGGTGCCCTATGTGGGGGGGTGGGGGATGGGACACTACATCCCCTCTGAAACGAAACACTCCCCTTTGCACCAGGCTAAGTCAAGACTTAGCCCTTCTGTTGTGCAATAGAATTCTATAACTCTCGTTTTATAGTGCATCTTTAAACACATTGCCCCATCCAAGCATTTTGCTTCATCTGGGTGACACACCCATTTTACATGGGTGCTAATGATGCCCCTCCCACTTCAATCAGGGTAGGGACTGGGTGGGACTAGCAGAAGATTGGCAACAGTTTGAGGATTTGAGTGTGGCACTTACCCCTCCAGGATCTGTAGCCACTCAGTGGTCCACTGAGGGAGGACGAGAGCTGATTGGTTCCTCGCCCTTCCCTTTCATTCATTTAAACCATAACCCGGGCCATGTGGAGTATCTTTTTGTTCCATTTCACTAGCCACGCGTGTGAGCATCAGTGAAAAGTAACCGAGTCTTCATGTGAATCAGGCACAATTCACATTGTCTTCGTCATTGTTTTTCCTTCTAAAAGTCTTGCCCTTGTGTCTCTCAGGACCTTCCATGTGCTGCCATGATACCTGAAAGCCATGGCTGTCCAAGATTGGAAGGGGCATTCTCTGCAGGAGGGCAGGTTGACTTCCAACACAAATCATGACTTAGATAGCTCAGTGGTTTGAGCATTGGTCTACTAACCCCAGGATTGTGAGTTCGATCTTAGAGGGGGCCATTTAGGGATTGGGGCAAATAGATGCCAGGGATGGTGCTTGGCCCTGTGAAGAGGGCAGGGGACTGGACTAGATGACCTTGTGATGAGGTCCCTTCCAGTTCTAGGAGATGTGTATTTCCAATTATAAAAACCAGCAGAAAGGCACTCATGCTATATCAGTCCTCTTGCGAAGATGCAGCCTGACAGTCTTCAGAATCTGCATTGGCATTTTTTTAAAAGTTGGTCTCCTAGCTATGATGGTTGCAAAGATAAGTTTTAAAATATGTTCCAGGTGTGACTGAATGCAGAGATGGGTGTTCAAAGAGACTGGAAGAACAGCTCAGAGAAATAAGACCCGTTCCATGGACCTCAATGAGAGGTTAACTCCGTTGCCAGCTTTGCTAACCATCTGTCTCTCTGTAGAGTTGTCAGAGAGGGGTGCAGTTTGCTGTGGGTCATGTCTTATTTTGATCCCACAAGAGCTTGGCATTTTGAGAGATGCCAACTCTTATTATTTCCCCTCTAGTCAATTAAAATCTAATCCTAAATGGTCTAGCAGAGCTTATAGGCATATTCTTTTCCACCCACAGGCAAGCCAAGCCGAAGCAGATTGTCTGTCCCAAGCAGCGTACACAATCATATTCTGAACATCTTCACAACGTATGGGTTTCATTTTCATAACTCTTCCAGACACCTCACTTTGTAGGTGGTGTCTGGAAGAGTACCACCCTCCTTTTTTTCCTTTTTCCCAGTCTGACCCTCATGCCCGTTTCTTTTTTTCTGAGCCACTGTGTTGAGGTCTCCATTCAATTGTGTCATTCGGGGACAACTGTAGTAGTGATTTCCTAGTGGAACTGATCTGAGGCATACCAGTTCTCCTGGTACAGGCCACAGAAGACCTGTCACTTGGTAATTTTTGGTCCTTCTTCCTGCTGTATTCTGCATTGATAACCACAATTACCTCTCATAAAGCATGTTTTCATTTACGGGTGCCAAGTGCTTTACAAAGGAGCTGAAGATCATTATCCCCATTTTACAGACTAAAACTGAGTCAAAGAGCATAGAAGGATAATGCAACTCAGTGGCAGAGCTGGAAAGGGAACTGAAATCTTCTCACTCTCAGGCAGCTGGATCACCGACCTAGCTGTGAAATACTCCACAGCACAAATATCAGTTTCATGAGTCATCTGTTCCCAGATCCTCCTGAATTTTTGCTCGGCTTATTGCATGTGAGCAATACAGTAATTTTCTAAACGGAACAGCTGGACAGTTGTAATGGCTTTTTTTACATGCCCAAAGGCACTAATTTACATTAAGGACTAATGGGCTGTAAAATTTCAGTTTAAAAAGAGTTTAATTTTTAAGATACTTAAGTCTGAAAAAAAAATGTTTTTCATCTGATAACTTCAGAGTGACCCAAATGATTTCTTTCCCTGCTAATTTAGTAAAAAGAGATTTGCTTTCAGGCTGACCCATTTTGTGCTGCAGTAATTTTCAGGCCAGAGCAAAGGTGTAGGCAGAGTTAAGGATGTTAATGGTTAACTAGTTAACTAATAAGCTTTGTGCTAAATGGATGAGGTTTACAGATTACAGTTAAGCAGTAGGGGCTGGGGTAGCTCTCCTCCCGCTGCAGGCAGGGGTTTGCTCAAGTTTGGCAGGAGCAGTCCCTGTCCACAGTGGCTGGGAGGAGGAGGACACAGTTGGATGGGGGTGGGCTGCTGGACAGGATGCTCCAGAGCAAATGGTTTATGTAGCAGATGCGTACTACAGGATCCCACCTTGCCAGTCTCTGCAAAAGCTGCTGCTGCTGCCACTTCGGAGCTGATGGTTTTCCCATAAACAAAGGGTTCCTGATTGTCTTTGAATACCAGCATGGAAATCACCTGGCTACAGGCTTCTGTGGAAATGAGAAATAGAAGCTGGTTTTGGGAATCTGCAAGTGTGAGTGAGATGTTAAATAATTCATCGGTACCTCTAAACACTTCCAAATGTCACAAGGTTGAAATCTTCTGGCTTCATAGTTCAAAGTGTGGAACCCTAGGCTTTGCAGGGCCCAGGGAGAACTTTCCTTTCTTTGGCTGGCTTTAGTCATTATTGGTTCCATTTTCTTTTCTCCTTTGGCAATACGCTGTCAGGATAAGAGTGCCCAATTTTTCGTGCTCCTAGGAACTGCGAAACCAGATGAGGCAAGGGTCAATCTAATTCAGTAGCCTGTCACTCACAGGGTTTCCTACCAGCTCGTTCAGAGGAAGCTGCAGGAAACCCTGCAGATTTGCATAACCTGCCCTCAGGGAAAGCTTCTTCCTGACCCCTTTTAGTTTTTCTGTCTTCCTCTGCAGCATGGGGCAGGGGATCACCTGCTGGGATTGTCTGAGTATTTCTCACCTCCTCAGCTTCCTGCATTGCAGGAGCCTGGGGCATTGGTGGTGTGTAGGTCTCCTCTCTGCCTGTTTCTCTCCACTCTGAAGTAAATGTTCCTAAACTTTTCAGTCTCTTTTTTTCTGGGGGAGGAGAGGGAGGGGCATGGTCCTGAACTGTTTTGGGAAGCAGGGAGGTTAACAGGCTGCATTGGGCTTCTGTGCTCCAGGGTGATGGGCACTGTCACAGGTGAAGTTGGTTGGGGGGATGCTCAGGGAGCTACATGTACCCCCAGCGCCTTGCTGCACCACTTCCAATGGGTGCAGGAGCGGTTCTCCCCACCTCCCCATTGTGGCATGGCCTGAGAGCAAAGTTCATACTACTTTCAGGCTGCGCCGCTTCAGGGGCAGGGGGAGACTGCCCCACACTCACTGGAAGGGTCATGGCGCTTCCACAGGAAGAGGCGGGAGCGAGTGGAGCCAGAGGGGGAAGGACATGGGTTGGGGGGCAGGGCAGGGTTCAGTACCCCTGGTCACCTCTGGGCACTGTAGAAACTCACGTTGAGCTGGGCGCCCCACTTCTCGTCCCTGCAGGTGTGTTTTTCACCTTTCACACCTTTCACCTGGAGAGCGGCCATGACTACCTGCTCATCACCGAAAACGGCAGCTTCACCCAGCCTCTGAAACAGCTCACGGGGTCCCGCCTGCCTCCCCCCATCAGTGCCGGGCTCTTTGGGAACTTCTCTGCTCAGATCCGCTTCATCTCGGACTTCTCCATGTCCTACGAGGGATTCAACATCACCTTCTCGGGTAAGAGCCAAGACCCAAGTCCAAACTGGGCACTGGTGCCCGCTTGAGTGCCTCAAGAGACCAGTTCTCTGCCTAGCCGCATTCACACCACAGATGCACCTCATCCCTAAAATGAAGTGGCTTTAGGATTTCTAGACTAACGAGTTCCCTCTCTGTATGGTCCCTTCAGTCCAGGCTGCTGTGTGTTTTCAGTTAAGGAGACCTGAGCTAAGAGCAAACTGACGACCAAGAATAAAAGACCCATTCCCTGAAGCCATCAGATTCCTATTATCATTACAACTAACTGTATTTGCACTACCAGAGTTGTAGGATCTCGAGACGGAGGCCGATCTCCACCCATCCATTCTTCATTTCAAATCAGGAACCTGACGGGGTGTTTGGGATGGATTCTTCTATTTCATTGTGTGTCTCGTGATCCATGCGGGTATGATAGACATAAAAAGGGACCTGGGTTGTTATATTTCTTCGCTCTTGTATGGCGTCAGCCTGTGGGCTAACTCTGCTAAAATGAAATCCTTCTGCACTGGTATTTATCAACCCCTCCCAGCTGACTTATTGCTTTCTCCTCTGTTGCTGGGATCCCACTTTTCTCCTTCATTTCCTGGGGGTTTGCCAGTCCTCTTTGCTCCCAATACTTCTGTTCCGGCTATACAGAGCCAAAATGACGACCAGGGCTCAGCAGCTCCATTCTCAAC
The DNA here is from genome assembly GCF_033958435.1 of Carettochelys insculpta. NCBI lineage: Eukaryota > Metazoa > Chordata > Testudines > Carettochelyidae > Carettochelys > Carettochelys insculpta. The sequence continues at coordinate 4,713,517 of NC_134160.1, forward strand.
CCAGGAAGCCCGGACAGGTGGGATCCCTTAGAAAGTGGCTCCAAGTGATCCGGACCGTCTGGGGAGAGGAGCGTAGCTGGGCACTCCAGCGCCTAGCTGGTCTCCTAGTGACTCTGGTCCCGAGTCCTGCTTGTATACCAAAGGCCTGTCTTCCAGTGATGCAGCGTCTGGTGCATCTTGGAGAAAATAGATGCCTTGTGTAGCCTCAGCCTTTAGATTAATCTAATAGCATTGACGGGAAAGTGGAATGGTGCATGCTAGTTGGGCTTCCACTGCTGAAGCTGCTGTAATAAGAGTTGCTGATAGAAGCAGGTGTTCTGGAGCCTAAGGGGGCGCTAAGGGATGCAGAGCTCTAAAACTGCTTGAACTTGCTGCTGAACACCTCGACTTCTGTTCATCTCAGTGGAACTTGTGGGACTAAATGCTCAGCGTTATTAACCGCTGGCAAATTGACGTGGAGTTGCTTGGGTATTTAAGTGAAATAAGGTTTGGTTTTGTTTTTTTGTTTTTTTCCCCCTGATGAGAAAATAAAAGGGAAAAGGACGTGGTTTGTACAAATAATTGTGTGGGGGAGTTGCAGGGAGGCAGCACGGCTCCCCTGCATGGCACAGCCAGCAAGCAGCAGGGGTGGGTGTTGAGGTAGAGGGGCACTTACCTCTCTGGGCAGGGTGGAGAGCCTGGTCTCTAAATGGCCACCGTTTTCCTGCTGGGACTGCCCCCAGCAGTAACTCTGCCCTGGCGCTGTTCCCTGCTCTCACTGCCCTCCAGTGGTGAGTCCCATCTATGTCGTCTCTCCTGTTGGTGTCCTCCCTTTCCAGGCTGTGGGAAGTCCTGGGATTTCAGGCATTTTTTTACTAAACCCTGCCCTTGGTTTAAGTTGAGGTAAGAGGAAGCTGCTTCCCAAAGTTCATGGTGGGTGATCTGTCTGTGTGAGGAGTTCTTGAACAAATGTAGCACCAACAGACAGATTCACTCTAAAATGCGTAATAGATTTGTAGGTATCACAGTAGCATGTATGGATGCCCACCTAGACAGGGGTTTGCAGCCCATAGCTCTGGAGTCACATGCAGCTCTTTAAGGACTTCCTTGTGGCTCCTGCTGCTATAATTGCAAAGAAAAAGAAAACACCTCCTCATTATGTTCAATAAACGGTGAACATCTAAAAGCCCCAAAATGAACAACTCCTATCTAAATAGCAAACAATGTGGGATCTCGAAATGTTTGATAATTTCCCTTAGTGTCCTATAGAGAAGCAGAAGAGTCGGGAGCGAAAGTCGGGAAGACAGTGGGTTTGATTTTGCGTGTCCCTACTAGGCATGCAAAATCAAACCCTGGAAGATCGACCCTGCAGAGTAGGTGTAGTCTATGAATGGGTAGCTGGACTGAGCTTCTCGGGGTGGCGTAGCAACCTAAACATTATTTTAAAATGCACGTTAGGGATTCTGAAACCAGGAGTTCCAGTCAATCAGCTTAAATCTCTGCATCAAACAAGAACCAGTCAAAAATTTTCATTCATATTTTGATGAAACAAAATACGATCAAACAAAAATTAGCAAATTTCTGTTGACATTTTTCAAAATTATTTTTCCTGTTATCGGCTAAAACTGGGAACCCACTACGTATTTTTAATTACTATTTTTGGTTATCGTAAATCAAATAACTTGTAGGTTTGGGGGTTTTCTTTGTCTTTTTAACAAAAATCTGAACCAGTCGGTGAAAATTATTGTTCTTCAGAATGTTTTGTGGTGAATGAAATATATTGTTCCAACTTGCTTTAACAGCAAATGCCTTTCTGGTCAGCAGCTAACCCATTCTCTCGCAGTCCCTTAGCAGGGTTTTCTGTCTCACTCGCTCTGAGGGATTAGCAATTTAGATACAGCAGAAATCCCAATAATAAACATAGCCTTATTCCACTAAAGCAAATAGAGTGAGAAGCATGCAACTTACTGAATGAGAGTCATTCAGGATGATGCTTTTAAAAGCCAACTCTAAGTGGGACAGACAGGAAGTCAGAAATTTCCATGGCATTTTTCAAAAGGGGCAAGTTTGGCTCCTGGTATGCTCAGCTCGAATTCCGCACATCTACTTTTGCAAGGTGCAGCATTCAGTGGGCTGCTGCATTCCACAGCAGAGCCGGGCAGGTGCGTTTCAGTGGTTTCCGTTACACCATCCTTTCAGGATAAAAGGTGTGACAGTAATGTAGGCTATGTGTTGTCTTGAGGGCTGGCAGGGTTCTAAGTGGTGAGGGGTGCTTTTGGAAAAGGGGGGGAAGCTATTGGGTTCGACATCCCACGTAATTTACATCAGTCCAAAGGAAGAAGAAACAGCCTCCATTCTGATTTAGTACCATTGGCATTGCCTTGCACTCACCTTAATTTGGTGTTTCTGATGGAGAATGAGGTCCATTGTTAGGTTAAATCCATAGCCCTATTGACAGCCCACCTAGGAGGAAACCTACTCCTCTTTAAGTATCAGAGAGGTAGCCGTGTTAGTCTGTATCTTTGAGAACAACAAGAAGTCCTGTGGCACCTTATAGACTAACAGATATTTTGGAGCATGAGCTTTCGTGGGCAAAGTCCTGCTTCATCATCTGAAGGACTTCAGATGATGAAGCAGGTCTTTGCCCATGAAAGCTCATGCTCCAAAATATCTGTTAGTCTATAAGGTGCCACAGGACTTCTTGTTGTACTCCTCTTTAAGTGGAACTTACCTCTTGTGCTGTCCTTTTTCCAACTCTGGCCTGAATGGCACCCAGGCTGCAATCAAAACATCAAGCCATAGTTTCATCCCTGCACAAGATCCATAGCTCCCTGCAGGCGGGAGAATGGGGTCTCATGAGCCACCCTCTAATGCAATGTCCTCGTGCTCTCCTTTAGAGTACGACCTGGAGCCCTGCGACGAGCCCGAGGTCCCAGCCTACAGCATCCGGAAGGGCCTGCAGTTCGGCGTGGGGGACGTGTTGACTTTCTCCTGCTTCCCTGGGTACCGTCTGGAGGGTGTGTCACGCATCACTTGCCTGGGGGGTAGACGGCGTGTGTGGAGTTCGCCTCTGCCAAGGTGTGTTGGTAGGTGGTCATGTGCTTTCATTTTGCTTGGTTGACGTAGTCTATCGTAATGCGAAATGGGCAGGGGCGTGTCCCGGCGGGAGTGGCATCCCCTCCAGACCATGGCTTTGTGCTCGCTGTGTGGGCGGGGAGGGAGAGGGAATGAGCAACAGCTCTGGAAACTGTTCACAGAGAGGCAGATAAATCCTAGGGTTGGAGAGGGACCGGCGGCCCTGTTAGGAAGGTCTCGTGGAGATGGCTAGGAATGGATAACCTGAGAACACAAAAACAAAGGCTGGGGGAATGCAGAGGACCACAGGGGAGGTGTGCGCAAGGGAGCAGAAGAGGAGTTAATACAGAGACTCTTTTGGAAGCCACTGCCCCTCCTATTGACCCACCTCACCCTCCATTGCTCCTGGCCTGTTCCTCAACCTCCTCCCATGGCCCGGTCCCCACCTCATGCTCTTATTGGCCCTGCCTTGCCACCCATTTTTCCATCACCCTGTCTCCCCCTTGACCCTTAGGCTCCTGCCTTCCCTTTGCCCAGAGCCACACCTCCTTTTTCCACAGGCTCCTCCTTTGCCTTATGTTGACCATCCTTCTTGTCCCATCCTCTTCCTCCTTGGCCTCCCAGCGTTCCCTGTCGTCCCTTGCCGTTGGCCGTTGCGTATTGCCTCAGAGGCCACTGCAGCAATTATTTCCATAGAAAAGTGATCCCAGGGCAATATCTCATGCACTTTTTTTAGCTTCTTGTAACTCAGTCGGGCAGCTAGCAATAAACAGCCAGCATCGTGTTACCAGCCAGCTCCCTGCAGACTGTGAGCAAGTGCTCCACAGACAACAGTTGGCTGCAGCATACAGCTGTTTGAGAGCCCTCTGCTTGAGAGAGAACTGAGGGTCTGTTTATCCAGCGTCTTCCAGTCTTGCAAGTCCTGCTTTAGCATCTGTCTATAAATGGGACTAATTGTCTGCAGCGGAGGGAGACAGAAAACCCCATTGCAAGCAAGACTGTCTCTGCAGTCTGCAGCACTTAGCCTGTGAGCCCTGTCGTGCAGAATCCATTTCCTGGTACTGCTTAATGTCTATATCATGAGGTCACATCATCCTGTCATGACAAGAGGCCATGCTGGGGCATGAATTATAATCAGCTTTCAGGGAAAGCTAATCAGGGAAATAGAAATCAGAAGAAGTCATAACACCATTTTAAATTTGATCCACAGACGTCGGCACTAAGCAGATAGGATATAATATCTTCCACTCACCCAGTTCCCCACCGTGATAGGTTTTCAATTAGCATGTTAATTTTATAATAATGGATCAAGTTTACCATCTCCGGGTTTGAAGGGAATTCTGGTGTTAGGGTGACGACCGTCTCCAGGATGCTGGTGATTGGATTCTCAGCTCTGTGCATCAGCCCTGTTTGAAAGGATTCAGTTACAAATGTTAGATGTAATCTTTCGTCACAGTGTGTGCAGCAGTCTTGTCAAGAAAGAAGCACAAAATTGTTTTTATGTGAGGTAGACTAGGGTCAGTAATTACAACTGAGCAAATTTCTCCCAATCTTCTTCAAGGACAGTTGTCTGAATGACATAACATGATTCCTTTGGCTCGCTGGCACCACCTGTTTAAAAGAGGAACAAACACCATTGTGAACCACCCTTCTGCACTGCAGTCATGTGCTCTGTGGGCTACAGTTAAGGGAAACAGGATGGACAGAGAGCTGCCCAACTCTCTCTCTCAAACTCAGGCTGCCCTAGAGGAGTCACTGTCCTCTGCCAAATGCACAAGACCTACTAGTTTGTTAGCCCTCTGAGCTCTTACAGAATCATAGAATCCTCGGACAAGACGGGACCTCGAGAAGTCCTCTTGTCCATTCTGCTGCCCTCCTGGTGTGCCTGTCTGTGCCCTTCTAGCTTTGGAGAGACGTACAGCAAATGTTCTAACAGTCATTTTTCTCAGGTTAAAATTGCACCGGCTGTTCTGTTGCGACCTTAGCCCTCTGTTAGTCTACAGGGTGCCACAGGACTTCTTGCTGTTGTTGATACTGCAGATGGGTCACCATGAGCGATGTCAAAGAGGCATGGCGGTTCTTAAATACACATAAAGCAAAGCAAATGGCTACCTTCCAGGCTGTCCCCTACATTGCACTCCAGTAGCTGTTCGGAGAGGGGTCAAAAATCAAGTCCTTGCCAGAACCTCTTCCTCCTCGTGGTAGCAGGGTCAAAGAGGCAAGGTGACCCCTGGCTTGATCTATCCCCCACTAGCCATAAGGCTGGCCAAGTAAGAGAGTAGTTTCAGTGGTCAGGAGAGGTGAGAGCACAGAAGCTGGTATTTTTGTGAAGGCAAAGATACCTAACAGGTATGCAGGCACCTGAATCAATATTTGCCTGATCAGTTCTATTTGAGAGTCTCGGGTGAATTCTTCATGACATGCCTGAAGGTGCAGTGGTGGGGCCTCATTTGTTCCAGTGTGAACACCACTCTGGATGACTGTTAATGCTTTGAAATATATTCAAAGGTGCAAAGAGGAAAGGGAGGAATGTAGCTGTTTAATTCTGCCTGGCGTACAGAGGAAGAATCTTGAATCAGTCATGCCTTCAGGGTCTGAAATGGCTACGTACAATAGATCACATTTGTAAATGAAAGATTCATTTTAATTCTGGAGGGAGAAAAGTAACTTTGAAAGACTCGTGCACTAAATTACAACAGAAGCCAATGTGATTTCACTGCAGCCTGCTAAGGTCAACTCTGCCCTGGTGAGACTTCACAGCAGCCTACTTGTTACAATGGTTAGACAGCACCTGGTGTGCAGAGGGATAGGAAGGGATCAAAGCATTAATAATAATGTTCTAGCTAGAGTGCTGTGATAGGCCTTCTGAGGGGCGGGATGTGGTCTCTGGTTAAAGAGCAGGACTAGGGCTGGGTCGGAATGGTTTTCTTGTCTCATGAGAAAGTTTGAGATTCCCCCCAAAATGGACTGAAAAGTCAAAATCTGAAAAATTGTCACAGCCCAAGAGACTGGTATTCCTTATATAGCTCAAGTCAAAATGCTTCGCTTCAGTGGTTTCAGAAGGTGTGTTTTGCCTTTGACCTCTTACAAGTTTTTTTTTACTTTTCTGCAAATAGAAGTGGGAAAAAATGGAAACAAGTCATTTCAAGGCCAAGTAATGAAACTTTTTTGTTCAGTAATGTCACCTGGGATGTTCTGACAATTTCAACCCCTTGTTCAAATTGGGAAGGTCATCACAACTGACTCTTTCCCACAAACCATTTCCGTTTTCATTAATCAGTGTTTTGCAAGGCAAATTTCTGACCTACTCTGTGCAGGACTAGGTTCTGCGTGTACCTCCTCCACTGGCTCTCTATTAGACTGGATGTGGCTTGATTTTCACAGGTGCTGAATGCTCACTGTTCCCTTTGGGAGTCCGTAGAAGCTGTGACTGCTCTGCACCCCAGAATATCAGGCTTCCTAATTTCTCTGTGCCTCATTTTCACAACTTCTGTTGTAGTTTTCCAGCAGCACCTCAGAATCCTTCCCACCCCACCCCGCCTCCAAGCAAGGGTGACATTTGGGTGCAGAGGCAGGGAGTGCAGCAGCTGTGCATAGTGGGACACCACTTGCTCTTCTTCCCAGTCCCCTGACTGTCAGGGAGCAAGGCGAAAGTACACGACTTGCACATTTTTCCTCTGCCCCCTCCCCTCGCCATCCAGAAGTGAGAGGCATGCACACAAGCTGTGTACTTTCCCCTCACCCCCTGACAGTCAAGGGAATGGGAAGAAGAAGAAGAAGAGTGAGTGGTGTCCTGGAACGCAAAACTGCTGGCCCCCCTACCCCTTCCAAAATGGCACCCTTGCCACCGAGATCAAGGCTCTGTTGTGCCATGTGCCGTACCTTCTTTCAAAAGACAATCAAAATAGACAAGACAAACAAAAGAAGTATTGTTGTCTGCACTTGCTAGATAGGAAAGTAAGACCCAGAGAAATTGAGAGTTGCCCAGGATCACACTGGGAGTTAAATCCAACTCTGCTGAGTCCCAATCCAGTGCCTTAACCCCAAGGCCATCCTTCCTCTTGAAAGTAGCTGGCTTTGAAAATGTTGAGCTGTTCAGACACTGTGAAATCCAAAATTTTGGCTTGAACTCAAATTCCACAGGGTTCATGTTTGTTTTAGGAGACAGCACACAGCAAGGATCTAAGTAGGCAGGGTTGAGGGAGAAAACCCAGTGGAAACATGGACTGTGACAAAAGGAGCAAAGAAAAATTCTAATAGGAAAATAAATGTAGCCTATATCTTGTCAGTTGGTCTGCCCATCAGGCTCAACTGAGCATTTCTGGAATTGTCTCTGTGATAAAGAGGGCCAGCTTTCCTTCAGCTACAGAAAACTTAGTGGGGTAAAAGTGACTCACCTTTGAAAAAACTCCAGGCTTAAATTTTGGGAGGAAATAAAGGTGCATGATCTCTGAACTAGTTGGGTAAACAAAAAATGAGTATAAGGAAGTTGGAAAACCATCATATCTACACCACTTTCTCCCATTCCTAGTTGAAATCACTAGAGTTGGCAACTGAGTGAAGGAAAGAAGTGCTGGGACAAAAAGGGAATAAGACATTTTGAAACGCAGTCAGAGTGTGAATCTCCATCCTTCTATTGTATTGCTAGAGCAGGGAGTATGATCAAAGACAGTTTCTCTAATGTTCCCTGTTCTTCTGTCATCAGTTTTATTCTTGGCAAGATTGCAAAATTAACCAGTTGAGTTATTACTGAAATTATTTGTGAATTTTGCTTTAGCATGTTTTCCTGCACAATTTGGCTTTACTGTTACTGAAACTGTTATAACAGTTTCTTACTAATATTCAGCAGCTGAATTATGAGATTGTCTCTGTTGTAGTTAATTCAATCAATGAAGTATTGTTGGGGTTTTGTTTTGTTCTTTCATGTTGAGTGACTTATAGAAGCATAAAGGCAGATAGCTGGAAAGCACAACGTAACATGCACTTCAGAATTTCCTTTTGGGGCCTGATTCAGGAAAGTATTTGGCACTGCAGTTCAAGAAAGATGTGGAGAAATTAGAGAGGGTCCGGAAAGAGTGACAAGAATAATTAAAGGTCTAGAGAATGTAACCTATGAAGAAAGGCTGAAAGAATTGGGCTTGTTTAGTTTGGAAAAGAGAAGATTCAGGGGTGACATGATAGCGGTTTTCAGGTATCTAAAAGGGTGTCATAAGGAGGAGGGAGAAAACTTGTTCTTTTTGGCCTCTGAGGATAGAACAAGAGGCAATGGACTTAAACTGCAGCAAGGGAGGTTCAGGTTGGACATTAGGAAAAAGTTCCTAACTATCAGGGTGGTCAAACAGTGGAATAAATTGCCATGGGAGGTTGTGGAATCTGCATCGCTGGAGATATTTAAGAACAGGTTAGATAGATGTCTATCAAGGATGGTTTAGACAGTACTTGGTCCTGCCATTGTGGCAGGGGGCTGGACTCGATGGCCTCTCGAGGTCCCTTCCAGTCCTAGTGTTCTATGATTCTATGTGCTTAAGTCCATTGGCTTCAGTGTTAGGCAGGTGCATAGGGTACATTCCTGAATTGTGCCCTCAGTGAGTAATAGCACACAGAAGCTTGAATTATGGTGGTTTTTTCTTTTTTCCCCCTTTTTTTTTTTTTTTGCAAACAGCTGTTGCTAGTAAAGCTCGACAGTTTAAATGTTCATAGAACATACCCCATCTTATTAGGATTAATTTTATAATTTGAGTATTCGCAGTATTTTCTAAATACTATTGACTCAGCCCAGCCCATCATTGATATGCCAGCTGCACTAGTAAAGAGATCACAAGGCAAGGTTGGCTTGAGGTGTGTGTAAGAGACCGAGTACCCCTATGTACAGACATTCCAGGATTCAGATATTGTGTGCATGTGTCATATTGTGAGTGTTTTCATATGGTTCTTAAAATGTTTCTTTGTGTCTTCCCACAGCTGAATGTGGCTCATCTGTAACTGGAACTCAAGGTGTTCTGTTATCCCCCAACTATCCAATAAACTACAATAACAACCATGAATGCATCTACTCCATCCAGACCCAGCCGGGAAAGGGAATCCAGCTGAAAGCCAGGACTTTTGAACTGGAATCAGGGGATGTTCTCAAGGTGATATTCTTGTCTCTTATGTTGGATCGTAACACTTTGGAAAATTTATAGACACACTTGTAAAGGCAGGTACCATCCTAAAAGTCTTCTGCCTTAGCCAGTTACCATTTGACTGACAAACCCCACTTTGAAAGGCAAATGTACAGATTCATCAGTCAAAATCCACAATATCTTGGTGTTCATCGATAATTGCTGGCATCTGCATTGTGGTTACATCCAGAAACTCCTTCCTATTCATGACCAGAAGCACACTGTGCAAGGCGCTGTACAGACATTGAACAAAGGAACAGTCCCTGTCTTCAGTCTAAATTGAAGGGCACTTAAAAGAGATGAGGCAGATTTTTAGACTGGTGGACATCTGGACATAGGAAAAGGTTTTCTCTTGTTTAGTGCCCTTTAAATTTGGAGTACAGTCTTAATGATTTCTAGCCACCTAGACACCCCACAGAGCATTACTAAATTTGGATCAGCCTCGGGGATGGGTACAGTCATTTGGATAAAACAAAGCAGAGAACTTATCTATAATTGTTGGCTAAACTGGAAATTCCAAAGTACTGCATGAGAGATTACCAAGTAGTATTTGCAGCTTGGATTAAGTAAGTTAATGGCTGGTTAATACAGGGAAAACTTAAAAGGCAAAACTTTTTCCCAAGTTGGTATTTAGACAAGCAACTTGGATATCTGGCAGTTTTGGGGGCCATCTGGCTTTATCAGTCTCCCCAGATTTCTTGAGTTTTGGATGTTGTTGATGGACCCCTTTATTGTCTGCTTGTGCAAGTCCCCTTCGCTGTATGTCTTCATGTGCGTTCATGGCTGGTGAAAGCTGCTGATAGCCCTTGAAGCTGAGCAGTGCAGAGCAGGCAGCAGCCATATGGATTTCCACCAAGCTGCTCTCTCTCCTGCCCTCTGCCATCTCCCGGAGAGTGGCAGGGAGAAGCTGGACCTCCATGTCTATTCGGTCCTTTACCACTCACCTGAGACCACCAACACTGCTGCCCTTTGTTGTGGTGTTTGTAATGACACAGATGTACACCCTCCCTCATGCCAGGGAAATTGCACTGAACTCTCCAAGTGGGACACTGTAAATCCATCCAAGAGGTAGCTACTACTCATCTCTTAAGACCAGATCCAAAGCAGCCCCTGAAGTCTATGGAAAGACACCCCTTAATTTAAATCAAGAAAGTCCAGGGAGCCTGAGCAGTCTGCAGCTAGGCTACCTTGTTGGGGTTCAAAGGAGAGGTACAGATGGTTGTGTATTTGTGGGGTGTATGTCAAACAACATCCCACCACCCATGGGCACTGTGTCATTTGTGTTGCTGTTATATATTTGTTTGCACTGCTTGGGTATCAGAAGTCTGAGCAGAGCCAATCCCTTTCCCCCAAGGTCTCATTATTGTCTGGGAGACCCATTGCGCGTGGCTGGCTTTTGCACTCAAAAGAAAAACAGTGTTAACACTCAGGGCCATCCCTGGGGGCAGAGGGGGCCTGGGGCAAAACCCCAGGAACCAGGCGCAGAAACCCCACTGCAGACTCTGACCCCACTCTGCCTCTGCTCCATTCCTCCCCCACCCCTGCTGTGACCCCATGCCAGAGCACCTTCCCAGAGCAATGCAGGCCGGAGGATTACCAGCGGGTCAAGCACAGGGCAGGAAGCAGAGCACCCTGGATGTGGGACTGCGGTGATCTGCTACCTTCTGCCTCAGTGAAGCTGAGTGCACAAAGCTGGCAGAGGGTGGTAGGGCTTGACAGGCAGTTTGGCAGCTCTGCCTCCTATCGCCATAGTGAAGGGGAGGGTGGGTGGCCTCTACTGCTACCCCATGTCAACCCCCCACAACAGGTAATCCTCCAGGCTGCCCAGGGATGCGTCCATAGGATGTTTGAGGTGGCCATCACAGGGCCCCTTCACAAAGCGGGGTCTGGAATGGCTGCCCCAAGCCGTCCTATAGATGGGAGGTCTCTGTTAACACGCACACAATGTTCTCTGTGCCTTGCAAGCATTAGTTTAGTATTGATCATTACATGATGCTCCCCAGGCTGCTGATAAACAAGTAAAGTAAATACTCTGTAAAAATAGTCCTGTCCCTGCAACTTCTGCAGGCAAATCCTTGCTAAGAGCTGGGGAGAGGTCTCAGTCTTTTATGTAAATACTGTAATGTGCAGTTTACCTTCATAAAAGATAATGGCAATAACCAGCACAGACTGCTAAGAGGAAATATGCTGTGTCTTATAGTAACTAGACAGAGATGAAGCTTTAATCTGGCAGCTTCAACACCACACAGAGTAGTAGACTCTGCATAATGTGTGGGAATGTATAGAAATGTCCATTAATAAAGAGGAAAATGACTCAGCTTCAGAGGTTTGCTGGAACACCAAGGGGGTCTCTCCCTGCAGCCAAACTTCCATTCTTAGGCACATCGTTAGAAAGCAACAAGCACAAACCCGCAGGCTGCATGAGGCTCTTTATAATACTCTGTCAGGCTAAGTGTCAGGGCTGATTTGCCCAAAATAAGATTATTTAAATGCAAAAGGCCAGACCCAAACTGTTCGGTTCTGCAGCGCCCAGCATTGTGTTAATCTGCATTTATAAGTTTTACGACTCATACAGAGGGAGACAAATTTAGGCCATGTTATATTAACCACAAAGAGCAGCCTTTTGTAGGCAGCATTATTACAAGTGCCATGCTACTATGCTAAGCCATCTCCCAGGAAAATTTCTGTCCTTATTTATATAGTGCAAGGTGGGTCAAATCCCCCAACACGCTATCCACTGATTCAATGGTAAAGAGATTTCTTGCTATCACAAAGCATGTGTCGAAATGTTGTCCTAACCTGATGAATCATCAGGTGCTTGCCAGCTAGAACGTGCGTACTGGGAAGAGGAATATTTGGGCAGAAAGATCGGGAAGCAGTGTTAAATTCCACTGAAGTACACGAGACTGGGAGGAACTTTCAGAGCAGGGAAAGTAAATGTTTTATTGATCTCTCCGTGGTACCTCTATGGCCCCTGTTACCATCGGGTCTGAGCCCCTCCTCACCTTGAATGTGCTTATCCTAACGACACCTCATGAGTGGGGAAGTATTTCTCTCCACATTTACGGGCCTCGAAATGAGGCACAGAGAAACTCAGGCGTAGTCGAAGCTAGAAAATTAGTTTGTTTTTAATTACGTAGGACAAGGCTGTGAGGAATCCTTCCCATAGGCACAGGGAGTGTCTACCCTGAAGCACAATAGCTGCTGTGGCATTGTAAGTGTAGACAGCCATAAGTGACATGCACAAGGTAACACAGGAAGCCTGTGGCAGGGTAGGGAATTAAACCCAAGTCCGTCAAATCCCAGGCTAGTGACCTCATCCCAGGCCCTCCTCCTTCCCTGCTGAAACGGGGATTGGTGTCTCTGACCTATGTCAGGAATCTGATCTATTGCTTCAGCCCAGATTGTCTGCACCGTGGCAAAAGCCAATTTTCATCATGAATCAGGAGAGCTTTGTGTGCATGTGTGTTTGATTTTGTTTTAACCCAACAAAAGGATGTGCACTAGGTTAGCCGTAAGGCTAGATTTGGTGTGGCTTGTGCTTCCCAAGTGAAACGGACAGCTCAGATCATCGGTGAATGTCATAAGGAGACGTTCTCCATTGCGTTGTTAATTAACAAGTCCAATCCCTACTATGTGGGTGGCCTCAGTCTCTAAAAAACCTCCTCAGAATTGACCAGTGTTGGGTCACTGGGACAGAGGAAGCTCTGCCATGGTCGGAGGCAGGGCAGCAGCTGGACTTGGTGATCTGCTCCTGCAAGTGGCACCCTGGGTGTAGTACTGCTGGCTCTAGTCAGCCCCAGACCTCTCCCAGGCTGTTGGAAGAGGGAGGCTTTTGGGGCCCATGTACCTCCGGACCCAGCTCGTTGCAAGCGATGGCAGGAAACAAAGAAGCCTTTGGACTGACGAGTGAGCAAAGAGAGACCATGAGGCTTCCCGCGCTTGGAGGGAGACATTCTGTGGAAATGGCCCTAACAGCAAATGGGTAGAGATGAGATAAAATAAATGCCGGTGAACCTCTCTTTATGAGCTGCTGCATCCCCCAGCTTCCTTCCCCAACCCCAGGCCTTCCCATTTCCGCAATGGTCCTTCTGGTCCATGAGTCAATAGCCCAATGACCGGCATGGTTGTGGTTGTTCTCATTCGTGTGATCAACAATTAAACAGGTGTCTCGGCTGTATCACAGGGTGGCCCTCTGTCCCCCTCTAGTGCCTAGACCCCAGAACTGCCAAATATACAATGCTTTTGTTTATCTTCCAGGTGCATGATGGTAACAACAACTCTGCCCGCCTGCTGGGCTCCTTCAGCCGCACTGAGATGCTGGGCATGAGTATCAACAGCACCTCCAGCAGCCTGTGGCTCGAATTTATCTCCAACAGCGAGAACACAAGTAAAGGCTTTGAACTACAGTTTTCTAGTAAGTCACCAGCCTGCTGGCTCCTAGAGGACAAACCTGAACTTTCAGCTGCATTTCCTGTTGCACCAAGTGGCGCAAACTAAGACCAAGGTCCCATTGCTCCTGCCGCTATACAATCCCACACTAAGAGGCGAGCAGTGCCCTAAACAGCTAGTACAGGTTGGACTTCCCTGGCCTGGCACCCTTAGGACCTGACTGGTCCTGAACAAGAGAATTTGCCTGACCTGGAGAGTTCCCTTGCAATTGACTCCCCGTCCCACCCTGCTGCAGTCTCCGATTCTAGCCCGGGCTGGCCTCCCTGCCTCCAGCTCTAGCCAGGCTTGCCAGACACTGGCCACCTACCACCAGCCCTGACTGGCCCTACTGATGCTGGTCTGACCCTTCTACCACCAGCTTAAGCCCCAGCACCGCTGTCGTCAGCTCTGGCCCCAACCACGCTGCCAGATGGTGGCTCCTCTGCCATTTGTTCTCCTGGCCTCAGGGCTTCTCTGGTCCAGGAACATCCATGGGCCTGCCAGACCAGAGAGTCCCAGTTTTTGGAGGCATAGCCTGTAGCGTAACTAGACATCACAACAAAAGTATGGTGGAAAAGAAGAGTTTTTATCTTCGTATTGTGGGTGGAAAGTAAAGACACAAGACAAAGAGGTTAAACCCTGGGCTACACTTACACATTTTACTGGCATAGCCATGTCAATTGGGAGCATGAAAAAATCATCCCTACTGTAAATGGACTTATACTGCTAAAAATTCCTTGGCCGGTATAGCTTATTTCATTCATGGAACTGGGACAAGCTGTATCTGCAATGAGGAGGAGTGTCAGTCAGTGTCCCCTGTAAGCAGTGTGCTTGTGTGGCCACTCTGGAGAGGTTCCCATGCTGCCCAGCTGATTAGCAGAGAGCCCACAGCTGGTGATTTATTTCTGCTGGTGGTTCACGTTCACACATGCCTCTGTGAACATAAAATTATTCCACATATGGATGGAAAAAATCTGCCCGGGGATGGGAAAAGGTTAGCAGTAACATTGCAGTGCAGCTGTATGGGAAGAATTAGACTGGCAAACTCTTTCTAGTGAAGACAAGACCTGAGGAACAGGGCAGAGGTCACACAGAGTCTGACAAAGTTGGGAACTGACACCTTTGGACTATCCTTCACCACAAGCCTCTCTTTCATCTAATGTTCCTTCTCTCCTGCTCCCCATGAGATCCACATTAGGGAGGAGTAAATTCTTGTACCTGGTGACATGTGAAAAGCTGTAACTCTTCTTTTCTTCCCATTTATTAATGTGATACCTGGCTGTTAAATATCTGATGAAAATAGCTTTCTCTTCTCCGGTTCCAGGTTTTGAGCTCATCAAGTGTGAGGACCCAGGCATCCCACAGTTTGGCTACAAAGTTCACGATGAAGGACACTTTGCAGGCAGCTCTGTGTCATTTAACTGTGACCCTGGCTATACATTGCGAGGCAGCAGGGCACTGGTCTGCCTGACAGGAGAACGCAGAGCATGGGACCAACCACTGCCAGTGTGCGTAGGTACGACTCCTGTCTCTTCAGTTCTTTCTTATCTGAGTGCTCTATTTGCATGTCTCTTCCCAAACACCCCTCCTACCTGCACAGCCAGTCCAGTAGCCTGAGATGGATTTGTTTTGATCATCATCCATTTACAGTAACAGAAGCAGCACCTCAGAGATCTTCCTGTGTGTCCTTTTGTCAGGCGTCTTGATGTTCGTATTGAGAGCATTGAACTGGGCTTGCGTTCCACAAACAGCCCCCTGTTCAATGTACCTCAGTCATGGCCTGAAACACCCATTGTTGTCATCTTCAAGCTCTGGTCCCTTCTGCATGGCTCTGCTAATGTCCTTCCTTCCTCACCTGTACTTCTTCTGGTCTGACCTTTGACCACCCTTAAATGTGCTTTTGTGAGATTGGAAAAGGTTCAGAGAAGGGCAACAAAAATGATTAGAGGTTTTGAACAGGTGTTATATGAAGACAGATTTAAAAGAGTAGGACTTTTCAACTTAGAGAAGAGGAGACTAAGGGGAGAGATGATAGAGCTCTATAAAATTATGACAAAGTGAATAAGGAAAAGTTATTTACTTATTCCCATAACATAAGAACTAGGGATCACTAAATGAAATTAATAGGTAGGAGGTTGAGCAAAGGAAAGTATTTCTTCATGGATGACACAGTCAACCTGCCATAGTCCATGCAACAGGATGTTATGAAGACCAGGACTTTAACCGGGTTCAAAAAAAAATAACTGAATACAGTCATGGAGTGTAGATCCATCAATACTTGTTGGCCATGATGGGCAGGAATAATGTCCTTAGCCTCTATTTGTCAGAGGCTGGAAATGGGTGATGAGGAAGGATCGTTTGATGATTACCTGTTCTGTTCATTCCCTCTGAGGCATGTGGCATGTGGCATGGGCCACTGTTGTCTGACAGGATACTGGGCTGGATGGACCTTTGGTCTGGCCCAGAATGGGCACCCTTATATGCTAAGCTGAGTGGTGATTTCTGTTAATGGCAGACATCGAGAGAGAGAGAGAAGTTTCAACAGTCCAAAACCATTTTCAGAACTGCACAGAATTCAATCCCTGATTCTCAATGTTTAACTCTGTTGCATCAATTCTTTTAATACGGCTCCTCTCCCCAGCTCCCAGATGGCCTATTCTCATCCTTACCCCACAAGAGCAGTGCCTTCTTGCCTAGACAAGTCTGAAATTAAAACCTTAGCATCCAAAATGAGAGAGTGACTCCCATGGGCTAAATATTCCAGAAGGATTCTTAAAATTCACTTGCACTGTTGACTTTATCTCTTCTTGTGATATTTTCAATTGCATTTACTCACAAAGGAAGGTGAGCAGGTGTGCGCAGATAGTTGTTTACATTGCAGTGCTCAAAATATGTTACATCCTATACAGATCGAATAGGAAGACAATGTATCTATGCCAAAGAGCCTGTAACACAGCAATGGGCAACCTAGGCTAGTGAGTGGATCACACGAGTGGCCCTCTTTCATCTCAGTGGGCCACAAGGTTGTGGTAAACAGCATAATCTTACAAGCTAGGGTAGTCTGTTAAACTGTGCTGGCATACCTAGAATTTGCATTTTGCGCCAGTTGACCCACAGTAGCACTCTGATTGGATTCAGAGGGAGCACATGCCTCTCAAAGTCAGTGTTGTGTGCAAACAATACTCACCTCACTTCACAAGCCCTGGCTTTACGTGCGTGTTACTTAAGTAATATTGGTAGGAAAAAAAAATGCATGGAAGGAAACCAGCAGAATCTGGCTATCTTGCACATTGGCAACGGTAACAAAATGTCTCGTGGGCGACACACAGAACCCAATGCACATGGTGTCCACAAGCTGCGGTTTGCCCACACTGCTAAAATATACATATACACAAAGGAAGACAGTGTTGGAAAGGGATACAATATACAAATAGCGGTTAATGAATAATTAGCATGCATTCCACACATGTAAATGCTTGCCCCAACAGCTCTTTGCTTAACCATTGTAAGTTCTTTGTTTTAGATAGGCAGCCATTCATTTATTTGCTGTAGCCAATGTACACACACATGCAGAAGTCATTTCTTTGTGCTTGCAAATAGAGTGCATGCAATTAGGGAGCAGCATCAAAAGGCTGACCTTCAGAAACCTTCAGCACTGGCTTAACTCTGCCCTGCCTCATGCTAAATTCTCATTGCTGGTAAAACTCCAGTTGGCTTCAGTAGGCGCAGAGCTAGGCCAATGCTAAGAGAATCCTCACCTGATGAAATTGAAAATTAAGCCCAGAAAGTCCATTCTGGAAAGAAAACTCTGGTCTGCTGAATAAAGGAGTTATTTTAACTCCAAGTAAACAAAGTTGGTTGCTTGTCATCAACATCTTCATTAACCAGATGTTTTGGACTTTAATGTCCGCATGGTGTATAGGCCAGATTGCATGGAGCAAAAATTTGTGTGTGCACACATGCTCTCATTCTCACATTCACCCTCCCTGGAAACAATAAAAAAACAATTCAAGCCCCATAAACAGATGTGTATATGGGGACAATCTTGGCAAACAAGAAGCATGATAAAATCAGAGACTCCTTTCTTAAAAGAAAGATTCATGTCTCCATCTGCCAGTAAAGAAGATATGCAATAGGGCCACATTTGACTGGATAGTTGCTGTGCAGGTTATTACACAGTAATTGCGAGATAACTCAGTTGGAAATTAGAGCAATTAAGACTGTTGTAGGCATTTAAAACTCAGCTGGACAAAGCGTTAGAAAATAGGAGATAAGAAGCACGTCATATTGACTAGAAGATCCAATATTTTTTTTCCTCCTCTAACTACTATGACTCAGTGGTGATCAGCTCAAGACTAATATCCTGTTAACTGATAACTGCATAATTAGACTGTATTTCCAGTGCATGATAAATCTCTTGGGGTAGGTCTACACAGCAAAGTTATTTTGAAATACCAGTCATTATTTCAAAATAACTATCCTAGCATCTATACAACACAACCCGTATTTTGAAATAATTTGGCTTATTTTAGAATATTTGGTTTATTGGTAAACCTTTTTCTGTGAGGAATAGTGTCTGTTTTGAAACAGCTATTTCAAAATAGATGCTGTTAAGACAGAGAATAGAGCCTATTTCAAAATAAGCCATAGTGTGCCCAATGGCTCTATTTTGAAATAGGCCCTATGTATGTAGATGCTGTATTTTGAAAAAGCTAAGTGCTATTTCGAAATGTATTTTGTATGTAACAGTGTTATTTCAAAATAAGCTATTCCAAAAAAATTTTGAGACCTTATGCACACCAGTGCTTTCAAGGGTATATCTACACAGCAGCCTTATTTCAAAATAAGCTATTCCAGAATAGCTGTGTAGATATACCCTTGAAAGCACTGCTGTGTATAAGGTCTCAAAAAAATTGACGTCAGGTATCAGAGAGGTAGCCATGTTAGTCTGTATCCACAAAAACAACAGGAAGTCCTGTGGCACCTTATGGACTAGCAGATTTACTAGAGCATAAGCTGTCATAGGCAAAGACCTACTTTGTCAGACTTCTGCTCCAATAAATCTGTTAGTCTGTGAGGTGCCACAGGACTTCCTGTTGTTTTAACAACTGATGGGTTATTTTCAAGCTAGGATGAGGACGGCATGGGCATTCCATCAGTAAAAACCCAAACTGGCTTCAGTTTATGCAGTGACTCACCCTAGGCTAAACTTTGGCTCTGGCTAGTAAAATTAAAAGGATGCATTTTTTATCATCCACTGATCCTCTTGTCCTCTCCACAAGCTCGTGTGTGTGTGAGTGAGTGTGAGAGAGAGAGAGAATGTGAAAATTCACACGATTTTAACTAAACACATTAAAAGGGGCACTGTACTTTTTTATATGTCTGTTAAGCAGGCGTGTAGGTAGCTTGGCTTTACTATGTTTATGAATCATTATTAAAGACTTTTGTGTATGCATGGAGAAGGTATTATGCTCTCTCAGATCACCCCACAAAGTGTGAATTAAAGAAACCTTAATGCTAATAAGCGCTAAACTGGTGCACTGTGGAGCCAAAAGGGGGCGAAAGAATCTTTGGTCCCTTATGAGATCACATCTGGTTGTAGAGATCATGCTGCAGAGAGAGGCAGAGCAATTCTTCTGACTCACATGCAAACCAGAGGAGGTGAGACTTATTAGATTTAGTACAGGTTGAATCTCTCTAGTTCGGCACCCTTGAGACCTGAAAGGTGCCAGATGAGAGAATCTTCTGAACCACAGAAGGTCAACAGGGCTTAGCAGCATTACCAACATGACCACTGCTGACAGGGCTCTCAGAAGACATTTAGGGGTATTACAGCTCAATAACAGCACAGATCACTGAGAGCCAGGACTGGTGGCTGGAAACAAACTTTATGGGACCGTGGGAAACTTGACCATACCCGTGATAAGTGGTCACCCAGCTAACTAAAATCACACTGGATTATGGATGTTGCCGGGTGAGAGAGTGCCAGACTAGAGAAGTTCAGCTTGTATGCTGAAGTTGGGAATCTCTCTTCCTAGCAACTGCCAAGGAACTGTAGTAATTATAGGGATTAGATTTGTCCCTGAGATTAGTTGCATTAGTGATAAAAGGCTAGCTCAGAAAGGGGATGAAATTCATCATTTGTGTGTGGGCTGTGTTCAGGGGTTTGAACTTATATCACCACATATGTCAAGACTCTTTTCCCTAACCAGTCCTATGTTTTTCTTCAGCGGAATGTGGGGGCACTATCAGAGGAGAATCA
Source organism: Carettochelys insculpta (assembly GCF_033958435.1). Lineage (NCBI taxonomy): Eukaryota > Metazoa > Chordata > Testudines > Carettochelyidae > Carettochelys > Carettochelys insculpta. Next base: position 4,733,425 of record NC_134160.1, read on the forward strand.
TCAGGACGGATATTGTCTCCAGGATACCCAACACCCTATGATCACAACCTCAACTGCATTTGGACAATTGAGGCAGAAGCTGGTTGCACAGTAGGGTAAGTTGAGTGCCAGATATACAGGCTATTTCCCAGATTGTTTTTTACTCATAACCCTTCTCTGATGAGGTTTTGGTTTACTGAATTCTTTTGCTGGGAGAATTAAGTGCAACTTTTTGGATGAATGGATTCTGGAAATTGGAGAAGGTTCAGCAAAGAGCAACAAAAATGATAAAAAGGTCTAACAAACATGAGCAGTGAGGGAAGACTGAAAGATTGGTGTTATTTAGTCTGGAAAAGAGAAGAGTTACAAAGAGGAAGGAGGAAAAGTATGCTCCTTAACCTCTGAGGATAGGAGAAGAAGCAATGGGCAAGTTTCCTGTGTTCCCATAAAGTTTTGTTTACAGCAACCAGTCCTGGTTCTCCATGTTCTGTGCTGTTATTTACCTAAAATTTACCCCTAAATGTCTTCTAAGGGCCCAGTAAGCAGTGGAAGTGTTGATAAAGTGCTAGACAATACTGACCTCCCGTGGTCTGGCAAATTCTCTCGTTCAGCACTAGTCAAACCCAAGGGTGCCAGACTAGAGAGGTGGAACCTGTTTCTCCTTCTCTGTTATCTCTGTTTACAAGTAGGCTGAAGTCAGAAGTGCTCAGTGGATTTGAACGCCCAGTTCCCATTAGACATCTAAGCAGTGGGGCCAATAGCCACTGTGGGCCCTGGGGCCAGGTGGAAAGGGGGCCCAGCTCGGCACTTCCAGAACAAGCAGGGCCAATGGGAGAGGGGGTGGGGCAGGGGGCAGTCAGCCCTTAGCACCGCTGAGATTGTGGCATAGGGCCTCTTCACTGCTCACAGAACTGCGCGGCATGGCTATGCTGTAGCTGCATTTCAAAGGAGCCTGGAGCTACTTTGGCATCAGTGTCAGCAACTGGAAATCCAGGCCCCTTTGAAATACTGGGTCCCAGGGCAACTGACCCCTTGCTCTCCCCATCCTCACTCTTGACTGGCAGGCCAGCATCCAAGTCCCCCAAACCATGCTGAAAATGCGCCCCTAGTTCTGCAGTGGGGAGCCAGGGTTACCACGTGCTCTGATGCAGTCTTGTTTGTTGTGCTGCGATTACATGGTGATTCCTTTAGCTTTATTTCCCATTTGCAGCTTCTGTGATGCTAGAAGCAGGCCAGCAATCACTTAAAGAGGTTAGCAAGAATGTTATTTCGTTTTGAGGATCACAAACAAGCCACCAATATGTCCTCTTTTCCCTCTCCCCGCTCTGGCTGTGGTTAATTTATGTCCCCTGTATGGCCTGTCTTTTGAAACACACGGTATTGTCAGAAACATCTGTCATGCCACACTGTGGAGAAAGTCAGGTAATCTGCTGCTGTCGCTCTTGCCTGATATTGCTGTTTTATTAAACTTTCATCCATTAGCCTTCAATCCTCTGGCTGGGCACAGTGAAAGAGACTTTTGTTTTGTTTCCTCTTGGGATGTATTTCAGAACTGAAAACAGGCTCTGTGCAGGAGGGTCCCTAGTTCAGCCCAACGTGCCTCCAGGTTTTTTCCCACCCCCTACCAAATGGGCTTATATTTGAGAGCCAGTTACCTGAAAGTTATCTCCTCCGTAATTAGGGGCTTGAGCCTTCTCCAGCTCACTCCACTGGCATAAATTAGGAATAGGTCATCTGAAGTTGGTGGAATTGCATTGCTCGAGATGAAGGGAAAAACAGGGGAGTCCCCAGATGCGAGCAGATTGTCTCAGAGGAGTGGCTGTGTTAGTCTGTAGCTTCAAAAAAAAACAAGCAGTTCTGGAGCCCCTCTCTGACACACTGAATGCAGAAGGTGGAGGCCCACAAGAGAACTTAAAAATACCTTCCCTTTGTAGGCTTCTGCTTGAAAGCTTCCCAAGGTCAGAGATTCCCTGACCCTCGGAGGTAACTGCCACCATCCAAGTGAGAAAACCCCCCTTTAAAACTCAGGAGCACACACACGGGATATTTCCCTGTGGGGGAACCACAAGCTCTTACTCTGCCGTAAGGAGAGAGCTTGAAAACAATGAGGAAGAAATTAAGGTGCAGTCTGACCCCTAACCTTTCAGTCTTAGGCATGGGTATACGCAGACCCTTCTCTAGGACACAGGAATCAAATAATTGCCTTAAAAAGGGTAATTCATTAACAAAACAAAAGATATATGTAACAAAGCATACTTGATTGCTACGTGTTACAGAGCAACTAAAGAAAGGGGTAATGTTGAGTAAGGAGGAGTGGAATGAGCTGGAAGGATAAGATTGCAATACATGGCATCCATCTATTGTAACTTGCCTGCTTTACAGTTCTCATAATAAAAAGGAGCACACCAAAGGGAATTATTTTCCCTGAAAGAAGGATCAAAATGGTTTGCAAACATCTGGCACGTATGGAAACCAAAGGCAGTTTTCTCTTCCTGCTTCTCCTACCCCTTTGCTTTGGGTTCATTGTGGTTTAAAAGGTAATATATTGTAGTTATTCAGTGGTATGAAATTGACACTGACGCAGGTGGGGAACTGAGAGCACTGGCTTGCAGACATAGTGCAGCCACCAGCAGGCTTTTGAGAACATTCTTCGTGGGAGCTTCCCTAATCAAGAACTGGATTCCACATGACCCTGCCACGCCAGCTCAATATAGCCCTGTGCTTAAATGGATATTCCAGTCCTGATACAGCTGCCCTTAAAACGAAACCCACCAATATTGTAAATGCATTTTTTCCTAGTAGATGGGGAAAAGTGAAGAATGTGTTCAACAAAGTACTGTAAGACCAGCTCTTCCATTGCCAATCTATTCATACTACTGCTGGTGCTTCCTGTAAAAAAAGGTCTGCAGGTCTCATCGTTGTGATCTGCAGAATCCCTTGCTGTTCCAATCCTGTGGCTTCACGTTGCTTTGTCCCTGCACCTCTTTCCTGACCCACAGCATCCCTGCTACACAGCACTCAGCTGATCTGTACCACCGGAGACAGTTAATCACGTTGAACTGCACAGTGCTTTTACTAGATGTGTTTATACCAAGTGTGAATTTGGTCCAGTATTTTTTAAAATGCAGAAAATCCTCCACTGTTTCAGTTTTCTCAGATTGATTCAGTGATGGATGATTTGGGGAAATCAGCTTGAGGCCTCTTAATGGATGCAATGGGAGAGGAGATTTCCAGGGGAATGTTTCGCAAGTGGCTCTTCTCCTTTTTCATCCCCCTGCAAAGGACTTTGTAAGATCTCATGCAAATCATTGATGCTCTTTGCCTACTGTCAGGAAAGGATGTCTTTTGATTGAGTTTATCTCCACTGTCGTCTCACTCACATCCTTGTTGCAACTGATATATTCCAATTAACATGCACATGCCCTGACACTGTTAATAGCATGAGTTTGCATCACCTCTCGCTGATTTAAATGATGATCTGACCCATGGTGCTTGTTTTAAATTGGTAGCAGTAGACGCAGGCATTCAGTTACAGCAGTAGGACCAACAGTGTTTGCTAGATTGCAGGTACCCGCTCGTTAATCACACTCGGGAGAAATAAGATAAATGTGAATTTAGTACCAGTTGCACCCCCCTGGTCCAGCACCCTCAGGACAAGAGTGGTCCTGAATGAGGGAATTTGCCAGACCAAGGGAGGTCAGGCCTCTGGGCTTGCCTGGGGGCTGCCCTGCCTGGCTGCCACCTGCCCCCTGCCCACAGGCTGCTTGTGGGGCTCCACTTCTGGTGGGTCTCACTGCTGGTGGGGATGCCTGCCCAGTCTCCTTGCCACCGCAGGGCTGCCAGAGGGGATCCCTGACCCTGGCTGGGCTCCGGTGGAACTCACCAGCTGGCTTGGCTCCCTACTGGCACAGGGCTCCCTGCCCCAGCCAGCTCCGTGCTGCCGTGGGGCTCCCTGCCATGGGACTCCTTGGTTCCAGCCAGGCTCCCTGCAACACAACCACTGCCAGGTTCTGTGCCACCATGGGCTGCTGACCCTGGCTCAGCTCTCATCCAGGAGGCTGCCGGCAGGGCTCCCTGTCCCTGCTGTGAGGCTCACTGCCACAGGGCTTCCTGCTGCCAGGGCTCCCAACCCCAGCAGGGCCAGGGGAGGGGGAAGCTCACATCCTGGCTTCCCACCGACACAGGGCTGCCAGCCAGGCTCCCTGCTACCTACCAGGCTTCTCTGCAGCCCCCAGCCAGACCAGCTCCTGGCAGCAGGGGGTCTCTGGATGTTGCTGGACAAGAGCGTTTCAACCTGCAGACATGGAAGGCATTGGCTTGACAATCATAGGGACTGGAGTTCCATATTCATTCCTAGAGTAGAGACTCCATGTTTAGTTATCGTTAATTAACATATATGCATTACCCGAGGTGTCTCTGGCTCTACATGTGACATACACAATTAGGATATAAGGGCCCATTCTTGCAGTCTGATTCATGGACACATTCCTCACCCTGTCTAGAGCCTCATTATCTTCACTGACCACATGATGCCCCTGGAAGCCCAGAACCCTGATTCTCATTTATCCAGAGGGGATGTAAACAGGCTTCAGAGTGGATGTGAATATAATTCATTTCTATAGATCAAACTGTAGGGTGAAGTAGGCCCGGAGCAGTGTTTCCTGAAAGCTGGGCACCTGAGGGGGCGCCCAGGAGCGATTCCAGTGCTGTCCAGCTGATTAACATAGCACCCACAGTGGGCCACATATGCTTCTGTTGGTGATGCCTATCTGCACATGCTTTGGGAAAATGTATTCTGCCCATGGATGGGAAAATATTAGAGGGAACCCTGGCCCAGAGCCCAAAAGACCGAAGCAATGGTGACTGATCCTGCCACGATTAAAGTTGGTGAGTAAGTTTATTCCTGCACCTAACTGTATCCACTTCCATGGGAACACATGAATGTGCTAATGCTTGTAGAATCAGACCAATGGTTTGGAAGGGCTGAAACATGGAATGAAACTGTGCCAGGTGATAATACAAATTGTGACCCTCTTTTTCATCAAAGATTAAGCCCCTTGTTCTGTTCCTTCAAACATCTGGGTTTTTTTTTCACCACTCAAACAGAACAGATGAATTTAGGTTTGTTGGGAGAGCAAATTTCCATCAGCTTCATTTTTATGGTAATCCATCAGAATAATAATCTTCTTCACGCATGATACAATTGTATAAAGCTCTCATTTATAACTTGCATTAAAATTAATCACCGAAGCTTTTTAGAATAAAGCTGTATCCCTTGGCAAAGCGGGGAGATAAAGAGAGGGAACAGAAGAAAAGAGGGAGAGCGAGAGAATGAAATGCCCCTTATTGGAACCAATGTAAAAGGGATGAGTTTTGAAAGGGGATTAACCATCTTCCCCTCCAGAAAATTGCAGCGAAATGGTCTTTAGCTCCAGCAAAAAGGTGAGGAGAGGAGCACTGGAAAACAAAGGAAACTTGCCTCCAAGATCTGTTTGAACGCCCAAGAACAGTCAGTGGATATACTGAGTCAGTGGCAGTTTGTTGTTCAGTAGTGCGCGTGGTGTTGTAAGAGTTCATTGTCGGTGCTAACCCTGGCCTCGCAGATGGTACTGTATTGACATGTCCATTTTTCAAAGTCGCATCTAAAAATATGATTAGAAATATCTGGATGTTCCGAATGGCTTCATTAGAGAACTCGGGGGCAGGGAGTTTTAGCCATTCTTTTTTTGTGAGCATGGTGCCTTCAGGGGATTAAGAAGAGCCCCAAGCCACTGACTGAAAATCCCAGCCTTAAATGGAGGCTGGGACCTTTGGCTGATGGGCTTTAAATCATTAGCATTACAATCACTCCATGGCTTAACAAGCTCAAGATGTCATTTTATGCTGCATATACTGAGCAGAATGGAGCTTGAATGGGAGATATTCAGAGGAAACCCGGACAGCTGCAGCTTGTGTGGGTGTTGGCTCAGTATTATTTGTATTCCAATAGCACCTAAAGGCTGAAAGCAAGGTCAGAGACATTGCTGTTCTGGGTACTGCGCGTACATCTACTAACAGTCTCTGCCTCAAAGACACCTCCCATTTAACTAGAAGTAAGGAGGACAGTAGGCTGCATTCGTATCCCCATTCTATCGGTGGGAGTCAGATGGACAGAGAGATTAGGTCCCTTCCAGCCCGAGGACTTTATGATTCTATGATTATGGCATGTGCCAAATTCACCTAAAGATACCTTGGCAGAGCCAGGAGGTGAACCCCTCTCTCCCTATGCTCATCTACTGGAGGCAGATTTTGCCTTGTGCAGGACTTGATTTCCCACTGGGATTTCCCCTTTTGTGCTTAGAGGAAGTGGTTAGTTATAATATTAGATCCACTTGGTCACAGTGTTACTTTTCCCTGTTGTGTTTGCTGGGTTTCTGACGTTTCCACTGAAAAGCCTGTCCCCAACTGGCAGCTGCTCCAGATGATGTTTTTCTCTCCTTGTTGAGTGAGCACCCAGGGCAATTTTCTGCCATTCTGCACCCTCTCAAAATCCTGTAATGCTTTCAGACGTCTGGGTAATAGAGTACAGCATGTTTCACTTGTTATGTAGAGGACTTGTGTCACTCTGGTGTGGAAAGCTGCTTTGACCTGCATCTCTAATCAGGACTGCCTTATATATCTTGCAGTTCTTCTGCATGTCTGGCGTATACTTCTGCCCTCTCAGGGACCACTTGGGAGAGGGTAGGGGCAAAAGAGGCTGCACCTGGAGTTGATGCTCAGTGAGCCAAACACCTGGCTGCCCCTGGGGTGCATGGTTTTTAGTGGCTTGCTCATATTCTTCAACAACAGTGGTTGAGTGAATGAAGGAGGCAGTGGGAGTAATAATTCTGTGCTCTTTGGTGGTGGTCATCTGAGGATCTCAAGGCTCCTTGTAAAAGGGATTTGCCTGCCTCACCCAGGGCTCATTCGTTATGAATGCTGGCTGGGAATATGGGATAAGGCTCAAGTCTGAAATAGCACCTGGTAGTTTGTGGCGCTTCAGTTCTGGGGTGTCCACCTGGCTTTCATGGTTGCCCAGCACCCAGCTCTCCTCATGAAGTTAGTTCAAGCAGTGGGTTCTGAGCACCCTTTTGAAGTCAGGCCTCAGGTGTCTCAGACTGGGCTTGCAAAACTGGCTGAGTGCTTTTTGAATACCTGGGCCTACATGACTTCCCCAAGACCACCCAGAAAGTCAGTAGCAGAGCCAGGAACAGGCTCCAGAACTTCCCGCTCCTTCCTCTGACCAGGGCACAGCCGTACTCTTTTGTATATACACGTTGCCTCATTTGCTTTCAGCAGCATTTTAGTACATCCAAGAGTAATTGTCAGAGAGCAAAAATAATTGTTCTCTATCATATATTACAACTATTTCTTGTGTCCTGCCTTAAATGACGCCAGGGGGTCGGGGTGAGCAATGATTTTGATGGGGGCACCCCAAGAATTTGATAAATGGCTAATGGCCTCAAGAGGAAGCTCATAATAGGGGATTGGGGTGCAGGAGGGGATGTGGGGTCTGGGACGGGATATAAGTGTGCATATAGGAGGGGATTCCGACCTGGAGGAAGGGGGTTCTGATCTGAAGGGGGATTGTGACCTGGGGCAGGGGTGCAGGAAGGTGTGCAGGGGTTTGGGTTGTTACCTAAGGCAGGAGGGGGTTGTGACCTGGGGCAAGAGATTAGGGTGCTGTAGCAAAGGGGCAGAGGGTTTGGGTTACCTGGGATGGGGTGACAGGAGGCAGGACAGAGGCAGGCTGTGTCTGGGAGGCACTTACCTATGTGGATCCCAACTGCAACAATTCCCTTAGCCAGGCTCCCTGCCTGCCACAGCCCGACACGCCACACAGGGTGGCTGACAGTGGGGGCCATGTGCTGCTCTGAATGCTGTAGGGGAGCAGCACAGTACCAGGGGAGGTACTTCGTGTGCTGCCTGCCCTTCAAACAAGCAGCTCCTATTGGCTGACTTCTGTCCAATGGGAGATGCAAGATTGTAAGGGGGTGCGGCAGCATGCAACATCTCTTCCCCCACACCCTGCTTCCCAGTCTTACAGCAGCACTCTGATGGAGACGGGGCCCCCACAGTCAGATGCTCTCAGCAGCCAGGATAACAGGGCAGGCGATGAGCCTGGCTGAGGCTACCGCTGGGCCAGATGCTGGGTCTGGCGGCTTGGTGGGCCAGATCCGGCCTACGGGGCCATATTTTGTCCACCTCACCATATACTCTTGGGGCACAGGGAAGGGAGGGTGGTGGCAATGAAGTTACATGGGCCGTTGTTGCCCAGACTGATTGTTCCCAAAGGTACCTAATCTCTTAAATTAACAAATGAAATCAGCAAGTCCTGACAGACGCACAAACAAGTCATCCATACCTGGACTCTTGTTTTACGCTTAGGGTGTAAGTTCTTCCAGACAAGGACATTCCCTTTGTTCTGGGTCTGTACTGTGCCTAGTGCAGTGGGATTCTCACCCATGACTGCAGTTTCTAGACTCTGCAATCACTGATCAGCCAGTACCTTACATCAGCATGCATGTCATGTCAGTAGCTCCCTGCTGAATGGTTGATCCTTTAGGTGAGTGGCTTCTTAAAGTGCCATTAGGAAGTAAGTCTCTGTTCCCAGTAATCAGAGAGCTTGTTGGGGTTTTCCTTTAATAGCTGGTAGGACAAGAGGTTTATAGGAGTCCACAAATTTTCCCTTGCTTTACTTCTCCTCCTCTGCCACTTCCTTATATGTCTTTTCATCCATTTAGTGTTCCAATTGCTGCTCTGAATTTGGTGATGACATTTCATTGCTGGTAAGGTAGCCCTGAGGCAAACATTATTGCACTGAGATAACTGGCGGAGATTCCAATGTGATCTATTCTTCTTTTCCCTGAGTCTTTCATTTTTTTTTTCACTTTGCTCCAGATTCCTGCTCAGATAGCTTTATGAATCAGCTCTTTTGGCTGCTATCTGGTTCTGTGGACTTCATTTCCTTCCTTACATAATTGCAGAGTGTTTTGTTTTGGATTGTGGATGGAAGGGTCTTGGGAGGAAGGGCATTTTGTTCTACCTTATTTATTTTTTGTTTCCCTGGATAAAGGGAAACACAGCTAAGTGAATGTTTCTTTCGTGTCCTTAGTAAACACTTCACCAAGGTTGTAAACCCGCTATATGATCATTTTATCTCCAAGCTTTTTCAGCACAGTGCATAGATCTCTGTCCCTGTTTCAGAATGGCATGTCGAGAATTAGCCCAGTTCTAACCTGCTTTCACTGTGTCATGCGGTGTTTTCCCCAATGATTATGTGACGGTGAAAAACAGACGCTTAAATGACTTTTCTTAAATGTGAGAATGAAAGGGGCTGAGCCTGTTATATTTTGCAGCCTAGAGTGGACAGGTCTCCTGGTTAACAACAATAATAATGATGGTATCTCACACTTAGATAATCTCTCTTATCCCAGAGGATCCACATTTCTTTGCAAACTGTGTGTGTGAAGCCATCACGTCACATCTTTATAAAGCGGAAGGTGGACAGACATTGTAAAGTGTGCTGCTCTACCGCACAAGTGTCCAGGAGAGGACATGGAGAGGTATCCCATATCTAAGAGTAGCAAGAAGGAGAGATGCTGGATCAGTTGAATGGCGTTGGATCTGGGAATTAGGATCACAACTTCATCTTTCCGTAAAGGTCCACAGGACTTTTAAAGAGCGATAATCTGGCTAATCTAGCATCTCTGTCACCACACTGAGCCATTAGTTCAGTCCTGACTCTGAAGGGGAGAGCCATCTATTGAGTCTCCAACACCTCTTCTGCCAGGGGACCCTGCTTACCTTCAAGAACAAGCAAGGTAACAACCCAAGGGAGCAGCAGTGCAGGGCAGGTAGCACACTAGCAAGCCTTTGATCCAAGGCAGGTGAAGCAATAAAATATATGGAGCAGAGAAATGTGATCTGCATTTAGAGTATTACAATAAATATGAAAGTGAGAACATTGTGTAATTTCACTGGCTGTTGCTTCTCCTCCTCCCTCTTCGTTCACTTCTAGCTCTGTAGTTTGAAGAACGAGTCATAATTTCTTATCAGTCAGACACTTGGAACTTATTCTGTCAGGTGATTGCATTGAATTTAGTAATAACTAGAGATTTATGGGATCGTAGAATCCTAGGGCTGGAAGGGACCTCAGGAGGTCATCGAGTCCAGCCCCCTGCTCAGAGTAGGATCAACCCCAACTTAAACATCCCAGCCAGGGCTTTGTCAAGTCATGACTTAAAAACCTCTAGGCACGGAGATTCTATCACCTTTATAGTTAACTTATTCCAGTGCTTCACCAGCCTCCTGGTAAAACAGTTTTTCCTAATATCCAACCGAGACCTCCCACTCTGTAACTTGAGACCATTGCTCCTTGTTCTGCCATCTGACACTACTGAGAACAGCCTCCTTTCCATGCTCTTTAGAGCCCCCCCGTCAGGTAGTTGAAGCCTGCTATGAAATCGCCCCTCATGCTTCTCTTCTGCAGACTAAATACTCTCAAATCCCTCAGCCTCTCCTTGTAGATCATGTACTCCAGCCCACCATCTGGAACAGAAGTACACTTCACCTGCTACAGCACTATGTCTGAGTGTCTAAGAACTCTGTCTGAGTAGCACCGTACTACTTCTCTGAGGTATGCATTCTTCTCCCCAATTTGCAAATGGGGAAACTGAGTCATCAGTGTTATGGGCCTGATGCAAAGCCCGTAAAAGTCAGTGGAAAGACTCTTTCTTACTTCACACTAAAAACTAAAGACCTTGCCTCAGGTCCCACAGCAAAACTAAAACTACAACCCAGATTCCACAAGCTGTCATATACCTAACAATAAGACAATTCTTTTTCGATCAACTTCCAGTTACCTGCTTGCCCTCCAAAGGTGTCAAAGCAAGGGAATGTTACACACCTTCCAACCCGCTATCCCTAGGGAGTTCCCTGATATGCATCTCCTAGTCCTCTTCACCTAAGAGTTGGAGTCTTCAGAGCTGATTTAGATGGGAGGGAAGTTGAATACAGAGAAATTGGAGGATGCTCATCTCTCAGAGCACCATGTGAGGAGCAGAATTATAGTCTGAGGAGTTGTAAGAGGAAGCCAGTAATACGATGTTTGTTTGTGTTAATACAAGGTGAGCTAGGCATGCTGTCTAATAAATAAGCAGGAAAACCCAGGAGTTGAATTCCTTTGTGTTTTAATCAATATTTCATTGTTTTTCCTGTACAAAATGTATTACACTAAAACAAACATAACAAGCATATTAAATAAAAGCCTAAAATGCAGAACCCTCCAGAGTAGTCAATTAATAATAACAAATCACTGACTAACATATATAATGCATTACTATAGTAACCATTATCATGCATAGGGAATTAAAATATTAAAGCAGCGACAGGTGCCACTGCCTCAGGAGTAGCGAATAAAACAAAACAAATGAAGGGAGCAAAGCCCTTAAAAATCAATTGATTGAAAATCTCTCAGAAACTTGAAGAGTTGCTCTCTTTTCTGCTCTAAGCTGGTGAGTACTGGGGGAGCTGGTATTACCGGGTGACATTAAGAAACGGTTTGCAGTAACTATTTTGGTAGGCACAAGAGCTGTTGTGAGGAAATGGAAATTTGCAGTTCCTCCCCCCATACACACACTGGCTTAGCAAGCATGCTATAATGGCATTAATGGGCAAAAATGACTGTCTAATAAAAACGTTTGGAAAAAATATGAGGGTATCTGGCTATGCATGAAAGTATTGCATACATTTGCAGCTCAGTGTGTCTCAGTCCCTGTTACTCAGAGGCTATCTTATCACTCATTTTCTATTTAATCACTGTAATAATTGGTGCCCTGCATGATTTCAACAGGTTCAGGGTTTTTTTGTTCTTTGTTCTTCTCTCCAGATGTTACAAGCAGTGCTAGTGAATTGTGCTATTTATATGCTGTTTCCATCTCGTATGTGGATTTAGAGGCATTAGGTTTTGCTATGTGTTCACGTTTGAGCTAAAAACAATAAAATTAAAGAAAAAATCATTTGTGCTCCCCCCCCGCCCGCCACCACAGGAATCTACTTCTTCTTTGTTGTGCACCCTGCTCTGGTTGCATGGGAAGGTAATCCCTAAAGTTTGGTTGTTTCCTTAGCTGTGGCCAAAGATTCAAAGATGGAAGTAGCCTAATGAAAGGTGAGAACGAATGAAAGTAGGAAAAGAGGAAAAGCAGGCCAAGGCTTGCCTATTTGCTCCACCCTGGATTTCCCTTTCCTCAGTCACTTGTTAGCCACGTCAGACCCATGCTGCAGCCTTGTGGGAGCGTCCCAGCTTTGCTATTTCCTTCTGTACCCAGCTCCCCTGTCCAGCCCTAAACTTCATGTTACAACAGTTCCCTGATTTTCTTTCTTCCTCTCTGCACTCCTCGCAGACCATGGTGTGCTGTTTCAGTGTTCTGCTCAGACCTACCCTGCAGTGTGACAGTTCCTATCCCCACCTCCATCCGGGCCTCATTCTAACCCTGCACCTTTACAAGAATTCCTCAGTTCTCCCAGCTCAGATCTTCCCTCCAGAAGATCCTTTCCTGTCTTCCCCCATTTTATCCTACTTTGCATTTCAGACCTGCATTCCGGCATTCAGGATCCTTCCCCTTTTATCAGTAGGCTCAGGCCTGTGGCAGAAAGCTCTTCCCACTGGGAACCAAAAGGACAGCCAAGGTTGACTTGTACTACAGAGGGATGATGCATGAGTTAGATGCGTGCACAGCTATCTTACAGTTTCCCGGGACATTTCCTCTGGCTTTAGAATAGCTTCCCAATGTTGCTGTGTTCGAGTTTATCTTTGATAATAAAAAGAGCTCATGAAAACTGTTGGATGCACTTTGGCTGCCCCGAACAGCTTCTTTTCACTTGTCTGTGCCAACTTGACTTTAGGCTGTCTTAAGTGGCAGACAGAAGGATAAAGCCCTATTGTGTCTGAGCCCCTCCCACATACAATCAATGGCAGAAGTAAAGTCCTAGTGAAGAAGTTCCCACTGACGTCAGTGGGCTCTGATTTGGTCCCCTACTCTCTCTGGAGAAGTGTTTTAGGATTGGTTGGTGATTTCTGGATGCCTAACTAGACCTACCATAAGGTGGCCTGACTGAATACCCTTTCCCACAAAGTCAGTTTTCATCCATAGCCCTTGAACTGCTTCACAAAGAAGGTTTTACCGATGGAGAAGGTCAAACGGAGAGACTTCCCCCAGGTCAATCAGCATGCTAGTGGCAGAGCCTGAGACTGAACTAAGGTCCCAGGAGTTCCCATCTACTGCTCTCTCCACTAAGCCATGCTGTGTCTTACTGGAAAGAAGACCATTTTTAGCTGCATCCACAAAGGACATGGTCTGGGCTACACTGGGGCCAGACCACCCTGCAATGGCATCCCAGCACTTTTGCTGCGTGAAGGGTGCCCTTTTGCTCTCAGGATGTTGCCCTTCATACAGCATGGTGTGTGAGAGGACACCGAATGGAGGACTCCCTTTGGTAGAGCAAAATGGCACCTCTGCCAATATTACCTCACACGCGAGCTATGCAGAGGACACTATTTTGCTGTTTGAAAAGGAGTCCTCTGCATAGCTTACGTGTGATGTAATTGGTTGGGTGTGGTTCTAGCAGTTGCCTTTTCTAGACCAACACCCTGGGATGCGTTCTCTCATGTTTAGTTTGTGCCTTTTCCTTTCCACAGGCTCCACTTCATGGTTTTCCACACCGAGGAGTTCCATGACGTTCTGAAGATATGGGATGGGCCGGTGGAGAAAGGAATCATCTTAAAAGAGATAAGTGGCTCCAGCTTGCCCAGCGATGTCCACAGCACCTTCAACTCCGTTGTCCTTCAGTTCAACACCGACTTCTTCACAAGCAAGCAGGGGTTTGCTATTCAGTTTTCAGGTAGGCACCGCAAGGATGCTGTTTCCTCAGGGCTATGCGGGGCTGGTGGCGAATGGTCACACACCACTCAGCGTTCATTGGACGGGCTTGCAAAGGCAGCTCTGTTGAGGGCAGCTGATGTGCATCCAGGTTCACCGCCATGAGCTTGTGAATGGCACAGCCGGTCATGGGAAATGCATTAGGCGGAATTGTGGGTATTTGTCCCCGCAGCTCTGTTGTCCCACTTGCAGCATCCCACCCCGCAACGTGGTTGTGCTGCAGTATATCGTCACAGTTTCCCGCGAGGTAACGTACAGACACGCAGCATGGAGGGCACTAGGATGGCTGCCAGCAGCACACAATGTTTTTGCCAATACTGCCTGACGCTGTATGGCCACAATGCAGTGGCGTAAGGAGATTGGTTGGTTGGTTGCTGGAACTGTACCAGTGCAACTTCTATGCGTAGACATGGCCTCAGAAGTTGTGTCCAGTCTGATGGCCCTATATGTCGTGTCATGAGGATGGGGGAGGTGCCACGAGGCCCGTGCCTCATATTCGGAGATAGAACTTGTATGTGGTATGTCGTGCCAGAGTGAACCCATTTTGCACCCGTATAGTGCACCTTCACTGTGCTGTGATGTAGTTAAACCAGCACAAATTTCCCTAGGCTGGACAAGCCCAAAAGGGATTTTGCTCTACTTGGAAGATGTGGATTTTTAGAGGCATTATGCACTGGGCAATGGGAGCAGCTGTGAAAATCCAGCCATAAACATGGCATCTGAAGTGCATGCTTTCTGTGCCGCACCTAATAGACAGAGGGCTTCTTCTATTTTTTGATGTCCAACTTCAAATGCTTAATCAGGTCCTGATTTTCCAGGGGCAGGTGCTGAGTAGCTTCTGAGAATCAGGCCCCTTTAGAGTGACGCAAGTTGAGCTCCCCCAAAAGGGAAGCAGCCCAAATCAGTAATCACCTTTGAAAATCTTGACCTCACTCTGTTTGTGTTGCAGTTTTGCCCAGCTTTCCGACATATAACATAAACGGCCTGGGCCTGTTCCCTGCACAAGCCCTGAGCCTGCAAACACCCACATTGATGTCAGGAATACTCAGGGTAGTAACATTAAACGTGCATGGACGTATTACAGAATGAGTGCCTTGGCTTGCGCCTCCACTAAAAGGCGGGGCTGTATCAGTTTTGGAGACTGAAGTAGTGAGGCAGCAGTGTTCCTGGGTAGCACTGGCGGCTTCCATGATACCTAGCCAGCAGCTCTTTTCTTAGTGCCCAAGTTGTTTTGCTAGGTGAGGTTACATTTCTGTTCTTGGGACCCCCCCTCCATGTGTGGGGGCTGGAGCAGTGCATGCATTGCAGAGGAGCCCTCCAGCCCAATCTTACCTAAGTCAGAACTCCTCCTGGGAAGTGCTGGACAGAGTGGTGGCTCAGATGCCCTTGGAGATCACAACTCATCCTCTGTTCTGTACCTGGCTTGCTGCATGGGCTGGGGTGGAGCGTGCACCCATCCCTGACTCACCTGAAGTGCTTTGAGGTGCTGGGATACAGTAGGGACCATGCTGCCTGGCAGTGGTTTGTCCATCCCCTGCACACAGATAACAGAGTGATACACACTCTCCCCAGTGCCTTATGCTGGAGCTTGCCATAACCTGGCTGTGCACAATTAGCTCATGTTACCGTTGCAGAAAATAAGCTCCAGGCAGCTGTCCGATCTAGCGCTGTGTCCTTATTTCCTGCTGCTTCTAACAGACTTTGCTTATAGGGCACAATCATGCAGAGACCTGAGCTCAAACATGCACACTGGGACCTGGTAAAAGCAGAGCTACTATCTATTTTAGAGAGTTGGCCTATCTGTGTGTTTGTTCAAAAACTCCTTCTAAACAGTAAGAGCTGGGACCACCAAATTCACTATACAGCTTCCTCTAATCAGAACTTAAAGTAACATAAGGGCTTGGTTGAGCCAGGAGAATGGGATGTGTCTGGAATGGGATTGCTTCTCATCAAACCATACAGAGAAAAGACAGAATCACCAGGCGAGTAAAAGGACTGGCTGGGGATGCACCCCATCTGCCCCAGCCCTGAGTCTCCCACCTCCCCAGGTGCCCTTTAGGGAGGGTGGAGGGACTGTGAAACTGCCTCCTCCCGGATTCGTACAGGGATCAGTGTTCCCTTTTTATTCCCTCATCCATGGGCAGAATAAATTTTGTTATAAGGCACATCCTCACATGCCTTGGTGCATATCAGTATCAACATATGCTGCCTCCTGTAGGTGTGTGTGGGTGCTCTGGTAATCATCTGGGTGGCACCTGAATCTCTCCCGCGTGGCTGCCCAAGTGCTCGGTTTCCTAGGAACCCTGCCACTGATGTTGCTGGCAGTTCTCCTTCACCACTGTCAGGGAAGGAGAGCAAAGTGCATAGACTTAATTGAGTTGAGGACCCAGCTGTGTCGGGTAAATGTGCTAGGTTGATGTGACCCCCCTCCCTGACTCCAGCACTAAAATGCATGAGGCTAAATAGTTTTATTGCCACCGGGACGTGAGGGTGCAGCTCCTCAGCTGGTGTAAATCAGCAAGGACTTCATTAAAGCGAGGTTGATGTACAAGGATGGAGGATCTGTCCCATTGTATTTTTTTTTCTGTTGCCTCATAAGGACAGCAGCAAGGTGAGCACGTCCATTTCTGATGCTTTCCAGGGCTGGAGGCTAAATTCCACAGCCATGCAGTGACAGTGAAAGCTGCTGGAGTATCTGTTTATTCTGCAGCATATGTTTGACACAGGATTGTATAAAAATGCCGTGTAAGATTAGTGGATGCCTGGGTGTGCGAAGTAAACGTGCGTGCAATGCGTGGTTATCCAACAGACTTGCGCTCTGTGTTACGCTCTTGAACTTGCTATTCCCTGGAGCCTTTTCCAGCTGGAGGAACAGATGCTCAGTGCAACGTAAAAGAGAGTGTGTGTGTGTGTGTGTGTGTGTGAGAGAGGGAGAGAGGGAGAGCGCTAGCTTTAAGGGGATAGACAAAAAGTGGGAAGGCAGAGTATATCTGTTGCAGAGTGCACTTTGCAGAGTGTATGTGTTGAGGATAACACTAATCATGTGCATTACGCATCTTAGCTTCTTTTCTCGTCCATCATCCCATCAGCCGCTGCGCTTGGGTCAACAACACAAGATGAAGGATGGACTTGGGTTGCAAACACTGGTCAGAAACTTGGGAGGCGGAGGCTCAATTCTTGGTTTTGCACCTAATTCCCTTTGTGAGAGTTCTGTGCCTCAGTTTCCCCATCTGTAAAACCAGGGCAGTGTTACTTTCTTCCCTCATACAACTGGTGTTGGGATGAATTTATTATCATACATGGAGTACTCTGATATTGTGGCAATGCGGACCATATTGAGGCCTAGAGAGAGAAATGTTCACCTCCTGCTGCATTTTGTAGACTCTGCGTTTATGGATAAAGCAAGAAGATCAACCTTTGCAATTAGCTGAGTTCCCTGCCACCTGAGTGTCATTAGGTCAGATCATAAAGCTGCCTTTTTATGAAAGTCTGGGTAATATTCTGTCTGATATTTGTAGCTATATAGGTTAAGAGTTTGCAGAAGTCAATGCTTGAGAGAGCTGGCAGATGGGCCTTTAACACCATGGTACAAATTGCATACACTAGAGCCAGGCCCTCCAATGAGGGAGAGGGAGGCAAAGGGGGCAGTTGCCTTGGGTCCTGGCATTTCTACTTCAGCAGCAGCCTGAGCTCATGAATCCTTTGAACTGCACAGATGGGGGTCGGGAAGGGGGCAGTGTCACAGCCTCAGCAGGGCTAGAGGCTGACTGCTCTAGGCCCCTCCCCTTCCAGCCTTCAGCCACCCTCCCACCTTGCCCCAGGGCCTGTGGTGGCTATCAGCCCAACTGACTAGAACTGGCCAAAACTGGTGGTAGAGGAACATGGGGGAAATAAATGCCCATTCCCCTCTGGGGAAGTGGGTCTTACCCAGGAAAGCTCATTACCTAATAAATAAACTTGTAAGTCCTTAAGGTGGTACAGGATGACTTGTTACTTGTGAAGCTACCAACTAACACAGCTCCCCCTCTGAAATTGTATCTTTATATTTATTTGTTTGTTTTTAATGCTTCCAGTTTCCACTGCCACCTCCTGCAATGACCCAGGGATTCCCCAGAATGGGAGCCGGAGCGGAGACAGCAAGGAAGCAGGTGACTCCATCGTCTTCCAGTGTGACCCAGGATACGTCCTGCAAGGGGAGGCCAAAATCAGCTGTGTGCAGATTGAGAACAGGTTTTTCTGGCAACCAGACCCTCCTTCCTGCATAGGTATGATCCATGCAACAATCCTCTGATTGTACAGCGGACAAGTCTCCGTTCCCCTTGCTAGGGTATGTAGGGAACATTTTGCATATCAAAGGGGTAGAAATCTCAACCACTTTGGTGGATAAGTACAACCGGGTGCACAGGCTTCATGCAGCCAGTGGCAAGAAAAGGGTTTAATTCATATCTCAACACGGGGGCATGATCAGGGGTCAACTCAGCCATGTGGGTAAGGAGGTGGAAGTGGGGAAACCCATCATGCAGCTGCACAGTGTGATCAGGTTTGCTGAAGAGGCCTGGCATATAGGGCCTGAATGCTCATGATCTCACAACACGAGGGGAATGAGAAGAAGTATTAGATGGGGAGGCAGAGGATTGTCTGTGCAAGCCAATTATTTTTTAGTTGGGGAAAGATCTTAGCTGGATAATTTTTGCACGATGAGGTAACATTTTGAAGCACACAACAATTTGACATTCTCCTTGGGTTCATAAAGTCATAAAAGAAGCTCATGCAATCTCTTGTTTTTTTCAGTACAGCGAGAACATATAACAATTGTCATGCTATTCACATAAAAGTAATAAATGTTAAATTAGTTGGCTAATTAAATGTTAGCCAGATATTAGTCATCCTGTAACCTTTATTCATGTTTATGCAATGTTACCCCAAGCATCTTAAATTAATTAACTCCATTTCTTACAACAGATTTAAAACCAGCTGGGAAACTTTTATGACATGCCCAGAATTTGTTTGCTGCAGGACAGCTTGATTTTTGTAAGACTCTGTTAATAATCTCACATGGCATCCTTTCTGCCTGGTGCTCGCAGTCCTTTCAGTTGTCTTCGAGCTGGAACTAAGAATATAATGTGCATTGTGCCCCTCAACCTAAACCCCACTGAGTTCCCATCCACAGTGAAAGCAGCGCTCTTAGTTCTTTCCAGGGAGACAAAACTGAGGTGAGAGGACCCAGGATAAGCATTCTCAGAGCATGTCTTCACTGAAGATCATTTGACTTAGCGCCATTATGGTGGTTGCTTTTGGACAGAGCCTTGGCCACCTTGTTTTAGAAGATGATGAAGAAGAAGGAAAGGGAGTGTGAGGCGGAAGAGCAGCAACAAGCTTTCACGCTAAGTCCACACGAGCCCAGAAGATTGGCCTTTTCAGTAGGAGAAATGTAGCACTTGAAAGATGAACAGAATTATTTATTCGGTGATGAGCTTTCGTGGGACAGACTGCTCATCACCGAATAAATCTTTCTGTTTGTCTTTCAAGTGCTACATTGCTGCTGCTTTGTTTTGTTGCAGTACAGACTAACATGGCTACCTCTCTGTTACTTTTTTGGAAGGGATAGCCAAGTAAGCCAAGCACAGATACATCAATTCTAGCTACTCAATTACCTTTGCCAGAATTGTGTATCTGCAGTCAACTTACTTTGCCTAATGTAGACGTAGCTTCAGTGATAAAGGGATTTTTTGGTGGTCATATAATGTAAATGACTCTATAATAGCTTTTCATGATGTTGATTAATTAGAGCTGGTTGAAAAATGTTTTGGGTTATTCCCTCTCCCAGCCCAATGGACCATTTTTAGGTTTTCATGTTACTTTGATTCTGAAATAGGTCTCTGGTGCCTCCTTGGAATCATGATTAGGGTCTTGCATTCATTCCTCTCTCTAGTGGGGGCTCTGTGGTTGAACTACATCTCCCATGATACGTCATGGTCTGCCCTTTTGATCAGAAGAAATGAAGCGTCTTGAGAGATGAAGTCTAGCATGTAGAAGAAAATGGCACTTGGTAGCAACTGAAATGAAACTTACCCTTGAGATACTGCTGCTGGAAAGCGGGCACGTGTTGCAAAAAATCCTGTTTCAGTGAACACCCAATCGTCTGCCATGAAACAGCTTAATGGGAAAATTTTCAACCTAGGGTGTAGCCTTCCTGGAGGGAGACTGGGGAGGGCAAGTTGATGTGGAAGGTGAAAGCCATGCCATCTATGGAAGGGTCATCCACTAGTTGATGAGATATGAAAACACAAGGAGATCGTTATGGGCCCCTTTGTGGCTGGAGCTTACTGCTGCTGGGCACAGGAATGTATGAGACTGAGTTCATGCTTCTGGTTTTAAGAGGATGCCGTGGAGAGAGAAACAAAACATACCCTTTGCTCGTCCCTTGCTCTGGAAGACTCTCTCTCACAAAGCAAAGTTTGCTTTGCAGGGACATATCCCACACCTGTTTGGCCCCAGCTCTCCCGCATTAGATCACTGCTAGGGTCAGACCCCAGGCTGTGTAAACTAGCATAATTCCATTGACTTCAGAGAATCGACACCAATTTAGCCCAGTTGAGCATCTTACCCACAGTAAGAAAGAGCAGAAGGAGGGAAGGAAAGGATGGAAAGCAAAGAAAGGAACAAAAGGAAGCAGAACCCTATCTCCTGCTTCTAGGTGGAGATGGGATTTGTAATTGTATAACAACAGACACACGTGTAGATGGTGTAACCCCAATACAGAGTAAACCGAACTTGCAAAGTGCAAGGTGCCCAGTTCAGATTACAGAATATAACCTCTTCCTCCCTATCTCCTTTTTTTCTCTGAATTTCCTACACCCGTTCCTCTCAGCAAAAAAGACTCTCTTGGTCTGGCAGTCGTGTATTGTTCAATATTTCCTTGTTCAGAATTGCTTGGCCGTCTGGAGACATTCTTTGTTTCCAGGCAGCAGGGAGTGATGAATGGTCACAAGCAGTGTTTCCTGTAAGCTCAGCACTTGGGCAGCTGCTTGGGAGAGAATCAGGTGCTGCCAGCTGATTAGCAGAGCACCCATAGCCAGCAGTGTGTGCTTTTATTGGTGGTGCACATCCACAGATGCTTTGGTGCACGTAACAGAATTTATTTCAGTGACGGGTGGACAACAAAAGAAGCTGTTTCTGATGGAATTTCCAGCTGGGAGTGGAGAACTAAAGTATCACAAATCCGAGGACAAAATATGTAGTTCTGGTATTTCTGGTCTGATATTTTCTGGACTGAAGAGATCCAGAGGTATGAATAAGCTTTAGATCATTCTCTGAACTTTCTCTTTATAATGAGCTGAATCAAAACCTCCGCTATCACAAGCCTGTAGTCTAGGCAGCATTTGAAGTCTGGATCACAGTCCAAGTCCAAAATTGCTGCCTTGAGCCAATCTGTAGCTTAAATTCTTTGGAGACTAAAAGTGGGGTTTTCAGAGTATCTTTGGGGAGTTACTGAATGCGGGTACCTAACCCCCTCAGGTACCTTTGAAAATGACAGCTGAATTTTCAGAACTCACAGTTTCTCCTAAGTGTTTGTTTAAGTTACAACCTGGAAACTGAAAACACCCTAAAAATGAGTATAGAGTTGAGAGGGAGCAAAGCAGATGTTATGGATGAGGCATAGGGCCAAGATTCAGAGAGCCAGGGCTCTCGTCCATGGTGTTTCTGAGTGAGCTCAGGCTAGTCTGTTGTGTGCCTCATTTTCCCTATCTGTTAAATGGAAATAATAATTCCTCCTAACCTCCTAGGGTGTTGGGAATCCAAACGCCCTGCTGTTTGGGTGACCCTCAAACACAGCAGCAAAAAGCACCCTTGAAACGCCCACAAGGTACATTTTCCAAATGTGTATCTGGAGCTCATAAAAGTATCTTCCAGTTTCACGTGGCTGTTTAATTCCCTTCTATGCTGAAGATGTTTGCCAGATTTTTCCCCCCAGCTGCTCTTTAGCAGTCCATCTCCCAGATCCTCACTGCAGGGCTGATCTCAGTGTCAAACACTTGAGCTTTGCATACTCAAAGATTTTGTTACAGACCAGGATATTCCCCACCCCTCAAACCTGGAAAAAAAGGATCAACCGGCACAAAGGGAGAAATCCTAGAGGACCTCCTTCCAAAAAGAGAACACTGACAGGTTGACAGTAATAACCCAGTCACAGACATTTTCCTGCATGCAAGTACTTACATCTCTTAAAAAAAAAATTCAATCAGCTTGGCAATTAGTGGATTGGCAACTGTAACAGATGCAAACTGATCATTAGTCCCTGACAGCGTGTTTTTGCTTCCCGAGCAGCAGCCATGAGTTTGACTGGTGCTACCTAGATATGTGAAAGACGGAGGATCAAGGCATTTCTCACTTACTAAGATTGTAACAGGCTTGGATTTTTCTCTCACTGTGTGTATGCCCAGTGCCCAGGACAACAGGGCCTCGGTTCCATTTAGCGTCCTGTAGTGCTACTATATCATAAATCATATCTTATTTATCTGGCAGTTTAGCTGTCAGTCTCTCCGTCTTTCTCCATCTGGCTTCCTGTTGCCCTCTACCATTCATATTTCCACCTGTCACTTCATCTCTCCACCCACAGCTCCATCCATCTATTTTTATATCCACTCTCCCATTACTTTCAGGGGCACCTCAGCCCAAGCTCAGCCTAGAGGTCTAATTCCCATGAGCCTCAGGTTTTTACCGCAGTTTTCTCGCATTGAAATCAGTGGATTTTGCATTCTGTTTGAGAGTGCTTGTGATCTTAAGTAGTTCTTCTCATCTCTTATCTATTGTCCCATTGTGCTGATTCTCATTGATGACTGCCGGGTTCCTCCTTCAGAGCTGTCAGTGACATTTTAATGAGGCGATGCAACAATATGGGTCTGTCCTGGTCTCTTCCTAAAACATCTAGTGAAGGTCTTGGACATATCACACACATTTGTCATTCACGTAACAAGGGACTTTCATCAGCATAGAGACAATATCAGCATTTAGGTAGAACATCAAATTAGTTTTAGCAAAACACTTCTCATACTCTTTTACAATATTTTTCTAAAGTCTGAGTTCAGCATCAGGTAGAGGTAAACTGTTACAACAAGATTAGATGTAACTAAAATGAAATTTTGTACTACAACCCTGTCCCTGCCATTGGCAGGCCTGGGCAGAACCTGCATCGCTTTCCCCCAACCCCTTGTTTTCTCGTTTCAGCCCCCTGCGGAGGGATCCTGATGGGGCCAGCAGGAGTCATCTTGTCACCACAGTACCCTGAGCCCTATCCCCCGGGGAAGGAGTGTGATTGGAAGTTGACGGTCTCACCCGATTATGTCATTGCCCTGGTGTTTAACATGTACGTACTCATGAGCAGCTCCGCTGATCTGTTTCATTTCTGTCAGGGCCTATGGGAGCGGGGAGGGGGTGGGGCAAGGCTGGAGTGAACGAGCTTGCCTAAGCATCCCCTGCTCTCCAAAGAGGATGTCCCAGGTACCCATGGATCAGTTTCTGAACCTATGCCAATAAAAAGAAAAAAGAATAAAACCACTTGTATCTGTAATCCTCTGGGCCATCCTGTCCGTGGCCCATATGTAAGAGCTGCATAGACACTTCTGGACTCCCCTGCCTTCCTGTGCATGGAGGGACCCCTTTTCCAGCTCAAACCCAAATCTCGGTCAAAAAATGGGTAGAGCAGCATGCCCCAAAGTCCAGGAATTATGTCTGTGGTTGAAGTCACGGGGAGGCTCCTGCTCCACTGGAAGTGCCCTGACCCTGTCTCCCAAGAGCCCAAACCAAGGGACACTCAACATATATCTTAACGGATCTCTGCTGTGTAGATATGAGGCGAGGGGCCTCGTGGTCCATATTGCTCTGCATAGCCTGAGGAGTTTGACCGCTGTGAATCCTAGACAGGGTCTTGCATAAGATTCAGGCTGCACGTTGCACAAAGCGTGGACTGGATCTAGAGCGAGACTGGCGTTACGGTGTTGCAGAGCTCAGCCTTCTGCTTCACCTATAGAACCCCGAGGTGGCTGGAAAGGGGCATCTGCCCAGGCCCAGGCGACAGACTCGGGAGCAAAACCTCGTCCTTGTCCTTCCAGCAGCTGGAATCTTTCTAATGCTTACACCCTCTCCACCTTGAAACCTTCCAGTTACATTGAGGGAAAGAGTCATCTCCTTGTGTGCCTCACATTAATTTGCATTTTCCATAACAACCTTATGAGCATCTCAAAAGGCTCTTAAGAAAACAGACTCTCTGCATGGAAGGGCAGAGAAGGGCGGCATTAATAGACATTGATTTGTTTGGGACTTCTTCCCCGCCCACCACTGGGACAGCCTGGAGGTTAAGGTTGGGCAGGGACTCTAGAGAGCTAGATTCAATTCCCAGCATTGGTGTGGTCTCTCTGGAAGACTTTGAGCATGTTCCTTAGTTTCTTGGGACCTCAGTTGCTAATCTGTAAAATGGGGCTAACACCCCTCCATTTCCTCCACTGGTCTGTCTTGCTCACTTAAATGGGATGTATTTTGGTGAAGGTGCTATTTCCTTCTTGTGTGTCTGGCCAGCACCTGACACACTGGGGCCCCAGTCTCTCTCTTTGGCCTCCTGCTGCTCTCATGAGACATATCGTAGTTCAAGCTTTTTCTTCTGGTTTTTTTTTTTTTCCAGCTTTAATTTGGAGCCCGGGTACGATTTCCTCCACATCTATGATGGCCCCAGTTCACTCAGCCCCCTGATCGGGAGCTTCTACGGCTCGCAGCTGCCTGACCGGATAGAGAGCAGCAGCAACAACCTCTTCCTGGCTTTCCGAAGCGACGCCTCCGTGAGCAATGCCGGCTTTGTTATCGATTATACAGGTAACCCCCTAGCTGTAGCCTGGACCATGCTGTGCCATTCTTCAGCACAGCTGACTCCCGGGGGGTACATTAGAACCAGCCCAACACAGCAAATGCTTCCTGGATGAAACATAAGCAGGAGATTGCACCTGCTGTGTGTGGCTATTGCAAAGGCCAGTTAATGGGGCATAGTAGACAGACCCAGCAATTGAAAAATAGTTGGGACTAGGGATGAGACTCCAAGAGGGAGCCACCGGGTGACCTAGTCTAAGTTGTGGTGTAGCACAGGATGCCAGCACTCAAATACAAAATGCAGCGATGGAGACCAGGGTGTATTACAGCCGACAGGAGGGACCTCAGTGCCTGAGGCTCCCACATTAACAGGTGAATGATTACATGAGATATACTGAGGTAACCCTGGCAAGTGACTCGTACCTACGCATTCCAGAGTAAGGTGAAAAAAAATACAATTGCTAGAGCCCTGCCCAGATACAAAATTTGTATTTGCAAAAATGAGCTGTGGATATCTACATCTACAGGTGCAGATACCCGTGGATGTCAAGCAGATATCTGCAGAGATGCAGGGTTCTAGATACAAAGTTTGTATCCACATCTGTAAAAATGAACCATGGATCAGTTAGTCCCTGAGTATGTATGCAAAAACCAGCCAGCGAAATATCTGGGGGAGAAAACTCTTGGTGCCACTACAGAGCATTTGTCTTGTGTCCCCTCTCCAGCCGGGGCCATCGCTGATGCTTTGAAGGAAACCAAAAAAACCCAGACTATGATGTGGGGACAGGACTCCCTTCCTGACCCCTGCAACTGAAACCCTGAAGCATGAACATTACAAATATAAGACTTATAAGTAGAAGAGCCCCCTGGGTTGGCATGTCCTGCCCTGCAACATCTCAAATAGCCCTGTCATACAATCCCACAAATTGGTCCAACTGCCTCCTATAATTAATTGTTGTTTTCCCCACACCTTCTACTGGGAGTTTGTTCCAGAACCTCACCCAAAATATAGTTAGAAACCTTCTTGTTTCCACTGAATTTGTTCATGGCCAGTTTATCTCCATTTGTTCTTTTCTCAGGATTGTCCTTTACTTTTAATAGCTCTTTTCCCTCCTGCCATCATACTGTGCATTTAGAGAGAGCAATCCTATCTCCTAAGCAAAGCCACGCTCCTCCCATCTCTTTGCATAAGCCAAGCCTTCCATTCCCTGACAGACAGTTGGTCTTCTCTGCACCTGAATTCCAGTCTGAATTCATCTTTTTTGAATACAGGTGACCAGAACTATACACACTAGTCCAGGTGAGGTCTCTTATCAATGTCTAGTGCAATGGTGCTAGTACTTCTGCACCTCTGTTGCAAAATGCCTTTCGCGATACATCCTCCGATTACATCTGCCATTCTTCATAGCTGCGTCACACTGATCTGAGGTCAGTCAAGTCCTCTGAGCTAATAATTTGTAGAGTTGTCCATCAAGTAGGTGCAGCCCCAGAGCCCTGGCTACAGTGGAAGCTTTGGGAGGTGTCGGCTCTTGGAGAGGTTCCCTAGTGTACCCAAACTAGAAATGCTCACCAGAAAGTCCAGTGCTGTGATTCATTTTCATTAGCTGCTGTAGAACTGACTTTGGCATCTAAAGCAAAGGAAAGGCAGGGAAGGCTGCGAGGGGAATGAGTTTCCATGTGCATTGTCTTGTGTAACCCTCTACTCTGCCACTGATTTTCCTGTCCTTGGATAAGTCATTCAACTTCTTTGCTTCAGTTTCTCCAGCAGTTAGACTGGGGATGATGATACAGGTGCCCTTTGCAAAGTGCTTTAGGATTTCAAAGTAACGCTTCCATGCTAGATTCCCAGTGTGAAATCCTGGCTCCTTTGAAATGAATGGCAGAACTCCCACCAACTTCCATGGGGCCCAGATTTCACCATCTGAGCTTCCAGTTTCTCATCCCAGCTACATGGGCCCCAGCAGTTGAGATGGCAGCATGGGAGTTTTTTGGGTCCATTATTGGGTAAGAGCTGGACAAACAGTTACATGGGCTGATCTGAACCAGCCTGTTTCTAAAGAGATTGCATTATGCAATAAGAAACAATTCTGAGATCATTGTTTTACTGTAGTGCAGTAGAACCAGCCTTGTTGTGCTCTGTGCTAAGCGCACACCAAACGGAAAGCCAATCCCTTCCCGCAAGATCTCATTACTGCAGCCTGCCACATTGAAACATGCAAAAAAGCTACCAGTGAACTGGGCTTGTGCTGCTCCCTTTGCACCATGTCTTTGCTCATTTCCTCAGCTTAAATTGCTGCGATGTTTCTGTTTTTCCTCCAAACATCATATTTCACCCAGCGCTGAACAAGTAGTTGTGTTTGTTTGCCAGGCGTTCCTTTGCTGAAGTGCTTGCCAGACTGCTGCACTTGAATTATCTGTCCATGTTGAATTACACAGACTTTGCCTGGTGCTCAGGCTTGCGTGTCCCCAGTGCAAGGAGAAGACACAGGCTATGTCAGTGGGACACAGATAAAGTGATGAGGGAGTCATCAGTGCATGGCTGATGGTTGGGTATTTCTGCAGTATTCTTGTTATGCTTATAAGGAGCACACAGGATCTTTTTAGAGGGACAAGGCAAGAATGCCGCATTTATTGAGAATACAGCACCATTATATTATATGCATATAATATACACAGTTTTCTCAGAGGCACACACAGACACGCGCGCGCACACACACACACAGACGAGTCTTGTGGTTGCTCATAGTTACCAAAAGTTGCTTACTTTAAGTGATTATAGAGCCAGGTTCTTTTGATGGATCAAGGCTCCGATGTTGACAAGACAAGAGGAACCCAACCATATAATGGTGCACACATCTTTTATAGCTTTTAGTCCATAGTCCTGGTTCTTTCCCACTGCCCCAGGCATGATGAGTCACCAGTCAATGGCATATGGGTTTGATTCTTTCCCATTGCCCTCGGTTTCTGTGTGACTCATCACCTACAGATGGGACTTAATCTTCCTCTCTGGGTGGGTCACTGCTGTAGAGTCCAGTTCTCATTGTTCTTCAGACACCAAGTCTTAGTTGTCCAGACAGGCTGGCTCCAGAGGGTAACTCTCTAAGCATCCACGTTCACACTTCCAGGTGGCTCTCACACACACCTACTCTCACACAGACTGCACAAGGTTTACAGGCTCATACTAAGTTAAAAAGGAGTTTTAAACACAGTATGGAATCCGGTACAAAGTGTCTGTGAATATAAAATAACCAGTATAAAGTGTAATACAAAGGTACAGAGTAGTATAAAATAACAAATCTAAAGAGTAATACAAAAGTCTGTGGTCTATTAAAAAGATATAGCATAATACAGGGTGATACAACAATACCTGGTAATACAAAGTTTCCATTAAAAGATACATTACTATCCAGGGTTGTTACATTTTCTTTATTTTACAGCTGATCTCTGTGGTATGATATTCCCCAGGGCTGGGGCTGGCTGCATTGGCTTCCAGTTTGTGCTTTTTTTTCTGCCAAGTGCAGGAGAGCCGGCTTGTGTTCTGTGGACAAGTAAGGACTTGGAAGATTGAAATGGCAGTACTTTCAGCCTGTGGGCATGAAGGGGCAGTGAAGGGCATGCTTCATGACACTCGGCACCAGCTCCCCATGAAGATCAGATCACTAAAGTTTTCTCCTTTCCCATAACTGGAACTGCATGGCCTGATACTGAGTGACTGTGTCCCTGTGCTCACTGAAGGAATGCAGGAGGTGTTTCTGAGCCACCTCTGTGTTCTTTTTGCTCTGCTTGCAGGCACCTGCCTGCCCTCCAATGTAAGTTAGAGCAGCCTCGGGGCTGCTTCAGTTTACGCTTTGCTCCCTGGGCAGACTGAGAAGCACAGAACCACTATAATGTGGTGGATTTTGGCTATGCTTCTAATCCATCCCCTACACTGGGGGCGGGGAGAAGAGACCATATAGAGCTTATCAGTACTTCAGTGAAAGACCCACAGCTGGCCCAGGTTTGTTGACTCAGGCTTATGGGAATTGGGCTCTTGTACTATTAAATTGTACTATGGACATTGGGGCTGTCTCAGAGTCCATGCAACAGCCTGAGCCCAAATATGTACATTGCTATTTTCAGTCCTGCAGCCCAAGCCCTGTGAGAAGAGTCAGCTAACCCAGGCACTGAGTGACTAAGCTGGAGGTTTTTTACTGAAGTGGATGTAGCCATAGGGTCTGTGGAGCAGCTGTACTCCAGCTCTGGAAGCTCATTGTACAGGGGAGATTCTTGGGGCCACAGCACGTGTGTGTTTACTCTCCCCAGGAGGTCCCTGCATGCTGCCAGAGCAGCATGAAGGCACTTTCATGTAGCTCTGACTCAGTCCCAACTGGGTCTTTTGGGAAAGCAGAAGAAAGTCAAGGAATACCTTTTATCTTCAGAGAGGAGATAGTGGGAGAGACCCATGTGTAAACACACACACCTTGCATTCTGTGTAATCACTGTGAGAGTCTGCCTTGCTTTTCTCCATTCATTTTCCCCCATGGAACTAGTGTCTAGTTACCCAAGCCAGGTTATTGTTACAGAAATGGGACAAGCAGGCCACCAGAAATTGGCTGGTGAGTTTCACATTCTGTTTCTAGTCAGTTTCAATTGCCGGTTCTGACCCCCTCCACTCAACATTTTACAACGGGCCCCCACAATTGGAAGCAAAAGCATGTGTACAGGAGGGCTGAGATTCCTGAGAGAATCTTCCTCAAAGTCTGACAATGAGAGCTGAGCTCTGAGCAGTCTCAGCCCATGTGAAAATCTGCCCCTGAAGGTTTGAATCCTGCCTGGGTGCACGTATAACTGGGTTAGTTCTTAAGTGGCCTCAACTGGCATTTGAAGCCTTAAGATAATGGGGTGGCATTTGCATTTCCAGGGCTGCAGGGGAATGTCTTTAACAGGGAGAGAAGTTCTTCTGAGAGTTTTAGGCTATGTCTACGCTACCCCAGAAGATTGGCCCAGTCAGGGTTGATCTTCCAGGGTTCAACCTATCAGGTTAACATCGACCCCTGTACTCCTTGCGAGACGTGAGGAGTAAGGGAGAAACTCCCATCAACCTTACTGTGTGAGGACAGCCATGTAAGTCAATATCAGATAAGTCAATTCTAGCTACACAATTGCCTTAGCTAGAATTAACGTATCTGAAACTGACGTCGTTTCCTAGTGTATATCTGGCCTCTGTTAAATAAATGTCAACACAAACAAAATGTGGCCAGCGGACTAGCTCTGCAGCCGGGTTAAATCAATGTAGCTGTGTACTTTTCACTGTACTTCGGTCTCAGGATATGTCTACACTAAGGCAAGGAGTACCACTGTCAACGGGGTACCCTCAGTTCTGTTGCGAGGAGTAAAGGAAGTTTCTCCCACTGACCTCCTGTAGTGGGGCCACGCTAGAAATTCAACCTAATGGTAGGTCAACTCCAACTATGCAATTCCCGTAGCTGGAGTTGCACATCTTAGGTTCTGTGGCACCTGATAGACTAACAGAAAAGTTTCAAACATGAGCTTTCGTGAACACAGACTCACTTCATCAGATGGCATCTGATGAAGTGAGTCTGTGCTCACGAAAGCTCATGCTCAGAACTTTTCTGTTAGTCTATAAGGTGCCACAGGACCCTTCGTTGCTGTTACAGATCCAGACTAACACGGCTACCCCTCTGATACTTGACATCTTAGGTTGAATTTCTTTTCTAGTGTAGACTAGACTGTAGTTAATGAGGTTCTACCTCCTGGGCTTTGGATGCTGTACATCTACTACTTCTCTGACCCTCC
The DNA here is from genome assembly GCF_033958435.1 of Carettochelys insculpta. Taxonomy (NCBI): domain Eukaryota; kingdom Metazoa; phylum Chordata; order Testudines; family Carettochelyidae; genus Carettochelys; species Carettochelys insculpta. The sequence goes on from NC_134160.1 coordinate 4,764,015, forward strand.
CTTAAGTCTTCTAGGGCAGACCAGCCCTGAAATTGTAATATAAAAATCAAGACTATTCCTTGGCAGGAGAGGTGACCATTTGGACTAGCTTTTAGTTATCATACGGGAGGAGAAAAACGGTATGATAGCCCATTTCTCTCCCCGCTTCTGCTCCCCATGCAGCAGCTCACCTTTTAAAGGGCTATTCACAGATTCCTTGTTAAGACCTTGATTAAGGAAAGCATTTGGCTTGAAACCCTGGATGAACCGTAATCTCCATTATGCATGAACTACTCCCACTGGAGCAGCATAGACGTATCAGACCAAAGAGCTTAGTCCCCAAAGTATATTTGTAAAGGGAACCAGTTGCCAAGCCAGGTGTCCTTTCTTCTTAAAGCAGTGGCTTTATGGCCTTTAAAGTGTTTTATTTCTTTCTCTAGGGAATCAAAGTAAAAACACACCTTCTGGTGGATTCAGCTGGAAGAGCAAGGGGTGTAAGAAATGATTAAAGTCTTAAGCTGGGGTTTTTAGCTGTTCTTTGCTTTCCAGCCAGGCTCAGAATTAGCAAAGCCAGCTGTGTTATTCAGGGAGGCCTGAAATTAAAGCACACCCCAACCTGCTGCTGTTTGTAGTTTTGCCCCAGGGGCGCTGAACAGAGGAGTGGCATCTGCTCAGCAGCCTGAGTTAAGAAACAGTTGGATTGTAGCTGATGTGGTAGAGGCTTGTGGTTTTGGTCACAGATTCAGCCCCACCTGCCCTCAACCCAGGTCTGTCGTCGTTACAGGAGGGAGCTTGTCTGGGAGGTCTCTGAAGCTCGGGATGTGTTTCCTTGGCTGGGGGAAGTATGTAATTCAGGGGTGCTGAGACCCCTAAGTGGGAGAGGGATGTTTGCTCTACAGATTCAGCTAGGAGGCTTTTGGTTTTTAACAGCTGCTCTGACAGAGGCATCCGGTGTGGAGGGGATTCTAGGGAGACACCAGCCATGGGCTCATGCCTTGACCCTGCTCTGTCCATTCCCTACCACATCCCTGCCCATACCCCACCCTTCTCCCACCCCTGCTCCATCCATGCTATGCCCCCTCTTCACCCCTTCCGTGACCACGATCCTCCCACCCTTCCCCAGCTCCACCCATGCCCCACCTTCTCCCAACCCCTGCTCTGCATTACATGGCTTCCTTTGTGTGGGGGGCTGTCCATCCCCACTCCCCTGGAGTGGTGCAGCCTGACAGTAGGTAGCTCAGGCAGCACTGATGGTGAGTCCAGGGGTGGGGGGGGGACTCTGGGGAGTTCATGTGACCCCCCCCATATATCCACCACAAGCAACTCTCCTATGCACCCATGGCTGGTTTCTAAGGTCCCAGGTTCAGTACTGCCTGCCAACAAGCAGGGTCTGTTACATGTGCATGGTTAGGGTGTTTCAGCTGGGGGAGGGGCTGAGGGTGGAAGGAGAGCAATCATTTTGCAGGATTTGCTAAGGGATGTAGCTTGAGAAGCCCGGTGTGATGACAGGCAGCTTGGATGTACCTGCCGGGGGAGGCTAGTCACTGCTGATTAAAAAAACATTCTAATGCTGGGAGGTGCTGGGACTGTCTGCAGGCATCTCTGCACTGCATGGGGATAGAGCAACCCGGCTGGCCTGGGACAGGTGACACAGACACATGAAACTCCACCTCGAGGGATGAAAAATTGTTGTGTCGACATTCTGACTTGGGCTGGAGCCTGCAAGGGTTCGAGGGCTCAGAGCTTGGATTCCTGCAGGACTCCAGATGTCCGTGCAGTGATTTCTAGTCTCACAGTCTTAGCTCTATGAGTCTGAACCAGCTGACCCAGGCCACCCACGGGGTTTTGTATCCTGGTGTAGATATACCCAGAGATTTGGTGGGGTATTTTCAGGTGTTCAGTGTGCACATAGCAGCATGTGGCATTAGACTTCATGTGCCCAGCAGGTCAGTCAGAGCTAATTAGTTTTCCAAGTGTCCTTTTTAGGCTGCCTTCCCCAGGAGCTGGATTTTCTTTGTCTCATCCACACCCTCGTTTGCACGCATAAAAATGCGATTCACTCTAGGATGTGATAAGAATTTGACTGTAAGAAGATTAACTAGTATCTTAACTGGATTTGATTTGAGGAGGAAAAATAAAAAGGCACCCAGGCAGGTACACTGAACAGACACTTTTCTTGTTCTTCTCTCATTAGATAGTCTTTGGAGGCAGGACAGCTTTCCACCATCGGGTTTTGTTCTCACGCCCATCACTGAGGCATTTCAGTTTTGCTTTAGCTTTTCGGAAGTAGTACACAAGAGTCCTGATCCCCAGTCCAGGGAACTGCCCCCTCTCTCTATGAATTCAGCTGTTCCAGGGTTGCCTCTCTCTAATGGGAATAGAGCTAATGACTGAAGCTAGTGTAGACAGTACTCCGGAACTAGCATGGACAGTCTTTCAAATCAAGTTCTTCCTTCCGACAGCAATGCATTTGCATTTGAGATCCTCTCCTTGGCTCCCACAATTCACAGGCATCCGAGTTTCTTTGCCCTCACGAGCCACTGCTCATCATTGCGGAGTATTCCATCTCAACCAGCTTGCACTTTAGCTGAGTTTCAGGGGGAAGGAGGGAATAATAAAACTCACCTTGCTATGAACAAGAAGCAGTGGGCTTAAACTGCACCAAGGGAAGTTTAGGTTGGACGTTAGGAAAACCTTCCTAATCATCAGGGTGGTTAAACACTGGAACAAATTGCCTAGGGAGGTTGTAGAGATCACTGGAAATACCTAAGAGCTGGTTAGATAGGCATCTATCAGCGATGGTCTAGATGGTGCTTGGTCCTGCCATGAGGGCAGGGACTGGACTCAGTGACCTCTCGAGGTCCCTTCCAGTTCTACTATTCTATGATTCTATGCCAAAGTCAGAGAAATGCTGCGTCAGCAAGATGGAATGTCTCTGTATAGTGCAGAGCCCTCAAGGACATGAGTCTTGCTTTCCAACTGCTGTGGCGTACAAGGCTGGTTTGTGGGGTGGAGCCAGGACTAAGAGGGTGTTGCCAAGGGTACAACCATCAGCAGTAATAGAACATGTCCTGTCCTGTTTGCTCTTCCCTGTGACATCGCAAGCTGCCAGGCTGCCTCTTCCCATCCCATTCTCGTCGTTCGCTCCTCAGACCAAGCCAGGCAGATGTTTTGTGAGTGGTAACTGCAGGCTGGATTCCTGGGAAGATATATTGATTCCAGCTTCTACAGACCCTGGACTGCCAATATGCTTTCCATGCCCAGGGGGTTATAGTGAGGATGCTGTTCCAAAGGGCCCCCTACCCCTCAGCAGCAGCTGACAGGCACAGCGAGAGAATGTGTCTGGCCTAACTGGGGAAGAGAGGGGAAAGTTAGGAAATTGATAGAATATGGAGCTAAGAGAAATGACTCCTCAGACCCCCCCCTTCACCACATGCAGATTAGCTCTGTCATTGGGAGGACTTGCCTGCTTTCAAGTGCAGCTGAGGCTGCATGTTAGACTCACCCTCCCAAACCTGTGCATGGAGGCAGCGTGATCTAATGGGTAGGGTGCTAGACTGGGATTCAGTTACGAATGCTGCCACTGCCCTGCCACATCTCATCCCTTTTCTCGGTGCCCACCTGTAAGGCAGGGAGGATGGTGCTTTTAGCCTTCCATCTGTAATGCTGACAGACGCAGGTTGCCAGCCCCAGGGATAGAACCTGTGAGCATAGGGTCTCAAAGCAGGGGGAACAAAAGGTGGCCTCATTAAATTAGGGCTGATGCACAGTGTTATTCCCCCCCCCCACCCACCCCCCACAAACACACCTACAGAGTCAATCACGCCTACATACTTCCCACAACGCCAAACTGCTGGGAGAAAAGAATGCGGCTTTAACTTTGCTCATTAACTTCCCCACGCACTGGAAGGAGACAGCAGGTTCAAGTTTGAGAAGCGGCAGCAAACGTAACTTTGGGGAATTGGAGGAAGAAGAAAGAGAAGGGGGAGGGGGAGAAAAGAGAGGGTACAAAAGAAAAACCAAGTATCTTGTTGGGTTTATTGTCAGAGCAGCATCCCAAGCACGGTTCAAAAACACTGGCTTGTTTGTAACGTCTCCATGCGTAGGGTCAGCTCCCCACACGTCACAGGCTGACTTGTCTCCGAATCCCCAGGCAAGTCCTCCCAGCTGTGTCAACCCCAGATGAAACATTAATTACCAGAGACTTTATAATCCTTCCCCAGTAACATGCAGGGAAAGACACAGCAGCCATCCACCAGCCTACTTCAGAAATCTGACATCTTCTCTGGGACTGGGCTCGGATTACTGGCCTCCAGCTACGACACACGTCCCCAGCTAGGACACGCGTAGTGAATTCCAATCAGCCCTGTCTCCTGTTATCTTGGTTTGGAATCAATGGGTCTGAAAGTGAAACTCTGGAACGGAGTAGGGGGAGGGAAAGTATAGATTCAGAAAGAGCGTGGTTTTGGTACTGCCACTCCGTGTGAAAGACACAGCTGGGCAAATGTGCATATAGGTTTGTATTGTGAGTGCTTTGCCAGTGTAACTATAAGCATATCCCAGCAAAACTGCGCTTTTGCTGGTATTGTTAATTTCAGTGCCCTGCCCCACCCCAAGTGAAACAAGCTAAAAGTGCAGTTTTGCTGCTATATCAAGTGACTGCTTTAGGACCATTATATATTGCCACTGCTACATTGGTCAGGGAGCCCACCACTTCACACTGGGGCTGAGCACACATTTTCTGCACTAGTAGATTTTTTTCTTAAAACAAAACAAAACAAAAAAGCCCCTAAACAATTTGTTGTCTGGAGCAATGAAGAAAATACACTTGTTAGGGAGGAAGCTCTGTCAAAGTAGTGATTCTGAGTCACACCTAGTGGTTGGTGAACCTCAGAAGGAACCGAGGTTGCACTGGATTTTAGAAAGCACTCCCGAAAATTTGGATGCTTTGATGCTTTTCTGATTCTTCCACACCTCTTGAGCCTTTTGCAACCACATGCATGCAGTCTGTCCAGATAGCCAGCCTGCAGCTAAATCTTCTCATGTTGCAACCCAGTGGCATGTCTAACATTGCATCCCAGCTGGTGCCAGGAAGTGCAGAAGCAGGATTTGAGGGCCGTCACTGCATCTTTTTTTGAACATATTAGTGGTTTGATTTGCTGTCAGGACAGTGGTGGAGATCTCTTCTTTAGCTATATTGGCTAGCTCATCTATAATGATAGCTTAAAGGCAGCATTAAAAAGAGTAGGGAAGGACTTAAAGCTATATCACTGTCCGTCAGCAAGAGAGAAAGTTAAACTATGAAAAAACATGCCCATGCTGCATGCATTTAAGTTTCAAGTGGCATTTGAAATGATTCCATAAGGTAGAAGGCACTCGTCTGCAACTACACTAGCAAGGGCTGTTGAAACCATTCAGCATTACCCAATAATTGCAGTGGCTAAAATGAACATGCTTCCAGCTAGGTATATCTTTCTTTTTTGGAACATATTATGGTGGCATCCAAAATATAGCTCAGTAGTTCACACATTAGTTGTAGGTCTCAAGTGAATACACAAGTGTTGGAGGCCAATGGTGCTCTTCCGGATAATGGGGAGAGGGAAAAGGAGTTTGGAACAGGAAAGTTAGGCTTGGTCTATACTAGGCAGGTAAGTTGATTGCAGATACTCAATTCTAGCCATGGGAACTGCATCGCTAGAATCGACTTATCTGCAATTGACTTACCTGGCTGTCCTCACAAAGGGAGGTTGATGGGAGAAACGCTCCTGTTGACCTCCCTTCCTCCTTGATCTCCCTTCCTCCTGGCTGTCGAGGATTACAGGGGTCAGCTGCCAACCCCAGATAGTATGATTTCTTGTGTCTCTATCCGGCACGTGAAATCGTACTCCAGAACATCGACCCAGAACGGGTTGATCTTCTGGGTCATCTAGACATAGCCTATGATAAGCAGGTCCTTGTTGAAATCAGTATGACAATTGTTCAGAGATTTAGTACAGAGGACTACCCAAAAATTCAGTGGCAGGATTCCACCCATGTACCTTCTTCTGTTGGGTTATAGGGGACATAAACCTGCTGCAAGGGGCTGGAGAAGAAATTTCACAGGGAGAGGTCTTTGGGTTACCATAACTAATACTACACAGGTTCCCTCTTCTGTCCCCCTCCATCACCACTGCACCCCAGCAAAGGGATGGAGTTAGAGACAGATGGGCTGAGTGGTTGCGCCTGCTGTTACACAATTCTGACTTGTGCTGCAGGCTATAGGCAGCTCTGGGGAAGCTGACATAACCTGGAGCAGCCCCCAGAGGTGGCTAAATTATGCCAGGAGCTTAATACAAAGGTGAGTTAAAGTTGCATGTGCATTTTCCTACAGCTGAGCTATACCTGCTGGAATTGCAGCTCAGCATCTGACCCTAGGTGCTTATCCAGGTTGACCTAGACCACTTTGGTATAGGAGGCATGATAGAATGTCAAGGTTAGGCATTTCACAGCTGTCAACTTTCTTGGGATGTTGTTTATTCTTGTCCTGGGTTGGACTCTGGAAGCAAAGAGGTATGGAACTGAAAACAAACGAAGCATAACCAGTTATTTCTCACCCTTCCTAAACCCATCCATCGTGTGTCCATTATTATTTTATCCAGTCAGCTTTGCCCACAGCGGACTTACAGACACAAACAAGATGATTCTGGCATGAATTCCCATGTTCCTTTTTGAAGATGGCAATTCCCGCCGAGCTACAGCCGGCTTAGCGATGTATCTGCAAGGTGTGCTATAGAACATCCAGTGGTATTTAACATTCAGAGAGACCCAGAGATGGGGAATAGTTCAAACAGCCCCAAAAAATGAGTCATTGTTTTGGACTTGAAAATACAGGTATGTGCATTGAAAAGGTGCCCTGCTCTTTTGTGCCTTGTGGTCTCGCCGTATCAAAGGAAGAGAGTCTGTGCTTCTGTAAAGCCAGCGGCGCCTCTAGTTGAGCAGCACCAGCTGTGTGTGGGACCAAGGAGCCCAGTGTGGGAACGCTCCGGCTTATGGCATTTTCTCTTGGTCAATGATATTGCACCCTGATTATTTTTTTTACGTAACTTCTCAGAGCATTGTCTGAGGATTTAATTGTTCAGGGCAAGTGTCACATCAACAGTCTTCAATACCACTGTCCTCCGCCTGCAGAACAGATGCAATGCAGACAACTGCAGCACAAGTTTTCTTCAGTGTTCCACAGCATGTCCCATCTGTGACTTCCAGTAGTCAGAGGACAGATTTATAGCGACATCCCCATTTGTTTGTTGCTCTTTCTGCCAAGCTGGCTGGGCCAAGGACCAGTTTTGTGTGTGAGACAGAAAGAGAGCTGTGGACAGCAGGAACGAGAATCCCAAATTCACTTCATGCAAGATAGCCAATTCTTTTTAATCCCTATCAGACAGGATTGGTTTAGAAACAATCACCTCTTACTTCCAGAGGTGGAAGAAGTACCCCAAAAGTTACTTGTGTAAAAGTGCAGCTGCTTGGGGTAGGCGGGGTGTATTTAGGTACAAGTTATCAGTGTCCTGCTGGAAAACTACTTGAGTAAAACTACATGCATACACGCAAGTCACATCTGGATTGTACTCAAGTATACAGAAATGAAAGCAGCTGCGTTTTTACTCAAGTAATTTTGGGGGTACTTTCCCCACCTCTGCTTACTTTGCACAGCTGGGCCTTGTTGAGGTACGATGCTCATTTTGCAGAAGGACAAATCAAAGGACAGAGAAACGGAGTCTTACCCCTGATCCCATGATGATTCTGGTGGAGGCTCTGGGGATCCAGTGCAGAAGCCCCTATGCCCAGTCCACTGCTGCCACTGCGAACCAAACCCCTCCAGCATTAGTGGTTGTCCCAGGGACTCAGCAATGAAGGAGTTGGTGGATTGGGTCCGCAGTGTTGACAACCTGCCAAGAGTCATCACAGACACATGGACTCTCTCGGGAAAAGCAAAGCAGCCCCAAAGAGAGAAAACAAAAGAGCAGCAGGGACGCGCTTCAGCAATCAGCCGCCAGCCCCCATCAGCAGGGACTGGCGCACGGCACGTCAGGATTTCTCAGTGCGAGCATGGAGACGGAGATCAAGCGTACAGCGGAGGCTTCTGACAGCTGGGTGGGAGGCTGACTGGCAGGTTGAGGCGACATCCCCTTGTTAGACGAAATGCAGGGAAATGCTTCAAAATAACAAGGGAGGTATAACGTGGTCATGAGGAGCGCCGGTGGGTGCAGCCTCATTAGGGAGGAGGCTAATAATGAGCAGTAGCCTTTCAGAGGCATCCGGGCCTGCAGGATGGAGAGACAATTGGATGAGACAGTGCAGTGTTGACCCTTGTACATGTCTCGTGGGGAGGGATGCGCGTGGGCTGCCTTTACTGGGAGGCCCCGCCCCCTCATTTGAGGCCCCGCCCCTGCCACTCCCCTTCTCCGAGGCGCTCCCCCCTGCTCACTCCATTTCCCCTCCCTCTTTTGTTGTCCTCACCCTCCCTCAGTCAGTAATTTTCACCAGTCCTGGCTCAGGGTGTTGGGATGCAGTAGAGGGCTCTGGGTTGGGGTCGAGGGGTTTCTAGGGCAGGTCGGGGATCAGGGCTGGGGCATGGGGTTACGGCACGGTGGGGGGTGGGAGTCGAGGCCTCCAGCTAGGGTGCAAGCTCTGGGGTCAGGCTGGTGATAGGGATTTGGGGGTCAGGAGAGGGCTCCAGGCTGGGGTCAAGGGGTGTTCGATGGGCAGGAGGGGAAGTGGGGCCAGGGATTGGGCCACTGGGGTGAGGGCTTCAGCTGGGGAAGTGGGCTCTGGGGTGGGGCTTGGGATGATGGGTGTGGGGTGCAGAAAGGGGGGCTCTGGGCTAGGACTGAAGGATTCAGCGGGTGGGAGGGGGATCCAGGCTGGCACAGGGGGTTGGGGTGCTGGGGGTGGCCTCAGGAGTGCAGGATCTGGGCAGTGCTTATTTCAAACAGCTCCCAGAAGGAGTGGCATACCCGACTCCAGCTCCTACCTGGAGCTCTGCACACTGCCCCATCTGGAGGCACCGACCCCACAGCTCCCATTGGCAGCTGACAGTTGAGCAGGGCAGGATGCAGAATGCATAGGAGCCCAGGTGGGGATGTGTTGCTGCTTCGGAGAGCAGCAGGGAACCTTCCTGAGCCTTCACTCCAACACCAACCAGGCTTTTAGCTGTCCAGTTGGCAGTGCTGACCAGAGCCCCCGAGGTCCATTTTCCACCTGTTCTGGTCAAAAAACAGACAGCTGGCAGGCCTAGCTCTGCTTCCAGTGTCAACCCCAATGTCTGACACCGCGGCCTTGTGCTGACATCCAAGGCCAGTGTTTTCCCTCAACGCCAGGTGTGCGTTGCTGTGCCCAGCCCTGCAGGAGTTTCTTGAGCAGTGTACAGAAGAATCTTACTACTGGTGAAAGCCACCTGCTTATTATTGTAGCTGAGCACTAGTGGTTGTTATCCAAAGACTGAGCTACAGACGACAAAATGGCACTCCTGGTCTGATCCCATGGCCTCGTGGTCATGTTTTCCAGTACCCAGGCCTGGTCTCTTACTGTTCAGCATCACCGAACTCTCTCTGCCCAAGTTGGACCTGGAGGAAACAATGGGCTAGAAATGAAGTTCTTTGTATCTTCCACAATCAGAACGATTCTGCTGCCTTATGTCAGAGCATCACCACCCTTTACAAATAGATAGCTAATTGCACTGCGTATCACGCTCCCTGTGGCCCCTCCAGATGGCAACTAAATTGCGTTTTCCCATATTACAGTTGAGAAGAATATTGCAGAGAGCAGAATTGGGGTGGCCAATGTCATGCAACAAGGCAGTGGCAGAGCCGGAAAAAGAACCCAGGATTTTTGAGTCCTCCTCCTGTGCTTTTACCACTAAACAGCACCTCCCTCTAGCAAAGAGGAGAGGTTTTACTGCATGTGGTTCAGTTCAACTGTCCATAACAGAAGCACTTGAAACTCTTTCTCCTGTCCCTGCCTAACTACTGTCTAATGGCACCACTGTCCAGGGAGACCACAAAGCTAATCCTACTTTTCCCTACAAACAAAGGAGCCAGAGGAGGGCCTGGTGGGAAAGAGCTGAGTCTTTTTTCTTTCAAAGAAAATGAAAACCACTCCTTATAATTCTCTAAGCAATTGCAATTGTTCACAGACCCCACTGTTCACCAAAAAACCTCAAGCTTTAAACAATTTCTAAATGACAAAGCACAGGAGTAATCATAGCCCCTAATTATATTTCATTGTTTTAAAAAAAATCCCTCTAAAGTAGAAGAAAATTAGCCACAGCCTGATGGATCTGCAATCTGTGCTGGAATTCTCATATGTAAATGGGGATTTTAACTCAGGGCAGAGAGGGGAAAATGCCTTCATTTTGTCTAATTGCACGTAGTCGTTCTGCAGTGATCTCAGTCACCCTACGCACCTGGATAAAAAGCCAGCAAGCAAATGGCCCCGTGTATCACTGTGGGTTAGAGCACTAAGCTGTCAGACTGGAGAGAGGCTAGGGACAGAGATCGTACATCCAAGCTGTGTTGAGGGAGTGGGGCCCTTACTGTGCAGGCTGCACAAGCACTCACATGTTCTGATTGACAGCGTGCATTGCATTGTCGCCAGTTCAGGAAAGCACGTATGCTGCTATTCCAATAAGTGCTCTGCCTGATTTGGTGCCAGTAAACTTGCCATTAATTGCAGGGAATGGCACCATCGCTGTCTCCCTGCCCCTCACCACTCCATGCTTTCACAAGTGATTTAGAAGTAGGCCTGGACAATTGCACGGGGGCCGGGTGTTTCAAAGCAGCCCAGAGCTCCCAGCTGCTGCTGTTGTGACAGCAGCCATGGCAGGAGCCCTGCCCCCTTTTGAAACGCTGCGGAAGTGCCACTCTGCGGCTACATGCTGCTGTGAGGGGTGGAGGGAAGGGCCCTGTGCCGTGCTGCAAGCGGCGGTAAGGGCTGACTGCCTTCAGCTCTGCCCTTTCTGGGGGCACAGAATGGAGCCCCCTGCCAGGGTTCCCTCTAATTTTTTCTATCCAGGTGGAATAAATTTTGTTAGGTGCACCAAAGCATGCGTGGATGTGCACCACCAGTAGACACACACACTGCCAGCTGTGGGCGCTCTGCTAATCAGCTGGGTGGTACCTGACTGTCTCCTGGGCGGCCGTCCAAGCACTCAGCTTATAGGGAACACTGTCCCCCGCACCTCGTCCCTGGGCCCACAGTGCCTGTCAGCCCTGCTGCCTGAACCAAGGTCTGGGATTTGAATGCCCCCAGATTCCTCGGGATGTGTGAATGTGTTTGAAATCCAGTTGGTGGAGCTAGATCCAGCTCTTGGGATCACCTTCCACCTTTCCCCAATGTATTGTAATGAGCTGAAGTGGAAAGTCCAGATCAGAAAAGCTGGTTCTGAACTTGGGATCTGCCTTTTTTCTCGAAGGGTTTAGATGCTTAGGAAGGGTTTCAGAGACATGTTTTTAATATCAACCCTGGTATTATGTCCATTCTATAGGACTTGGGAGATATCGTTAAAAGTGCCCAAGTGGTTAGGAGCCTAACTCCTATTGCCTTTCAGTGGGAAGAAAGGGTAATATTTTTCCAAGCACCTAAGCCACTTTTAAAATTGTGAGTTAGGGCTGTAAGTCACTTACAGGCTTCTGAAAATGTTGCCCTTCATGCTCACCTCTGAGATGGTGGTTTGTGGAACCCATTGCAGAATGTCCGTGCAAAATTAGAGGGTCAGTGGAGGAAAATGGCTTATAATGTCAGCAGTACTACAGCATTTCCAGAGGTTGTATGTCATAAATGCTCTTCAGTTGAAGATCTAAAAGCACTTTACAAACAGTAACTAAGGCTCACAAAACCCTTGTGATGTGTTATTAGCCTCATATTAAAGATGGGGAGACCGAGGCACAGAGAAGTGAAGTGATGTTCTCAAAAACACCCAGCGAGAGAGTTTGTCTTCACAGCAGAGCTACCCTAGGTGACTGGCACCTGAGTTAGCTAGCCCAGGTGGGAGCAGCCCTGCTGCAAAGCCCATACCCAAGTTACTGGCTCCTCACGGGTGATACATTTCCCCATGTGTGTTGCTAGGACTCCTGGTGGCGTATCCCATGGGTCTTTGCATCTTGCGGCAAACTGTGCTGCAGTGTGGCTCTTTCCAAGTGCATTGTGGGAGAGCTGGTCTGTCTTTCTAGGCACATGTCAGGGATTATGCGATAACATGGGAGGACTATCAGCACTCAGGTGTTGTACGCTGCATCCTCACGGGAAGGTATGTAGGTTCCATGCAAGTCAACCCAGATCCCACCCTCCAGGCTGACCAGTGAAGACAGCCCCTTTCTGGCTCAACTGTTAATGACAGAACTCATGAGTCCTGACTTCCATAACTGTAACCATGTACTATTTACTTGCTGGCTGAGCATCTTCATCCAGCCTTGCAATTTATTTTGCAGAAAATCCCAGGGAGTCTTGTTTTGATCCCGGGTCCATTAAGAATGGGACCCGAGTGGGCACAGACCTGAAACTGGGATCGACGATTACTTACTACTGTGATAGCGGCTATGAGATCGAGGGAGTCTCCACCCTGACGTGCATCATGGGCGGGGACGGCAAACCCGTGTGGAACAAACCTCGGCCAACCTGCACAGGTACGGATGGGGGGCGTAGAGCAAGGAGCCGGCTGTGCTGCCAAGTCTTGCAGTGGTACAAACCATTCAGACACGCAGACGTCCCTTTCCTAGAGAGCTCATCAGGGCAGGGGGCATTTGTTTCTACTCCTATAGAAAAGGCTGAATGAAAAATGAAAGTGCTGACTGCCCGAGGTCAAGAGGAAACTTAATCTGTGTGCAGATTATTTCACAGATGTCCATTATGAGCAGGACCGTCCTTACAATTTATGGGACCCTATGCAGAACAGGTTGAACCTCTCTGATGCAGAACTCTCTCGTCTGGCGACATCTGTAATCCAACATGATTCTATTTAGCCAGACAACCACTTATGTACGTGGCCAAGTTTCCTGGGGTCCCATAAAGTTTGTTTACAGACGCCAGTGCTGCTTCTCAGTGTTCTGTGCTGGTACTTAGCTCTGATTAACTCCCAAATGTCTTCTGAGAGCCCAGTCATCAGTGGCAGTGCTGCTAATGTGCTAGACACTACTGGCTTCCTATGATTCAGCAAATTCTCTGGTTTAGCTCTGGTCAGGTGCTGAGGATACCGGAAAGAGAGGTTCAACCTGTACAATTAAATAGGTGTCCCTATTGGAGATGCCACCCATTAGGTGTGATGATTTTTGAGAAATGTAATTTTATAACCTTCAGCAATACACTAATGAATTATTTTTAAAGCAGGTTTTAAACAAAGGTTCTGTAGATTAACACAATTAATTCAGAAACTGTCTACGTGGGTTGGCCAATGCCTGTTAAATGGATTTATGACCACTTGAATGGTTCTTTCACAGGTGCAGGGTTTAGCGAATAGGTCTGGCAACTTTTTTCACTTTTAAGTTAACTAGAACCTCTCCGGAGGAAGCAGAGCCACAGAACAGGGATAGGAAGAGGCAGGTCGGTGGACAGTAAGACCCATTGGTGCCTCAGATTTTCCAGTGCTCTACGCAGCTGCGTATTCTGGCTCTGGTTACAGTGGGGCCAATAGCCACCATTGGCCCTGGACTAATGTGGGAGCGGGGGCCCAGTAACTTGTAACCACCAGCCGGCAGACTGCAGCCTGGACCTCTGAAGCTTTGTGCAGGACCCTCTGTCCTTTGTGCTAAAAGCCAGCTGGCTCTCAGCTCAGGCTAAGGCTGTGGAGGAGACTCATTCTTTTACTGTGAAAGTGGTCTAGGTGCCACAGCTGGGTGTGTGGGTTACATACTTTCTCTAGCTGAGGAAGCACATCCAGAGCGCCAGAGACCCATTTGAAATCCCAGACAAGCTCCCACCCAGAAGGAGTGGGTACTGAGGCGGTCAGCCCTTAGCATGTCCTGGACCGTGGCACTGGGTCCCCCTCCCTCCCAGCTACGTGGAACAGAGCTGCCATGGCGCTTCATCAAGGTCTGGAGCTGCAACCACCTCCACTGCCAAAGTAGCAGTGGCAGTGGCCAGAGCTCCATTGAAACATTGGGCCCCGGGACAATGACCCCTTTTGCCTCATCCCTGTTGTCAGCCTGACTGGTTATGAGGCCTCTTGCCCCTTCTTGTGATGATCCAACTAAGACAAGGTGCTGCACTAGTGTAATTATCAAACCCAGCATGACAAGTCCTTCCTTCCTAATACAGCATCTTATTCAGGAAGCCACTTAAGCCTCTGCTTAAATCCCTCCTCATTCAGGAAGGCACCTACGTGCATGCTTAATTGATTTCCTGAGCCGGGGTGGGAACTGGCATGAAAATAGGAAAAAGTCTTTTTTCTCCCCACATAAGCTTTCCCGTTTTTCATAAGAAAATTATGTTGATGAAGTGTTGGTAATCAGCTCTGCTTGCTAACGGGAGCTGAGCAAGAGAGAAGTAGGCTGGCATGTGAATGAGGAAGGGAAAAATCAAAGGTCTGAAAATGTTCTGAATGGGATGGCTGCGTTGGCGGCTGCACCTGTGCCTGTCTCCTGTTGCTGAAAAACAATGGATAGATTAAGAACCATCCCTCCAACTCCTGTGCTTTAGAATCAAATGGATAGCACTGGAGATCTTGCATTAGGCTGCATACTGTACGTGACGTCCACCCCATCCGTGGGGTGGTGGTGGTAATTAACCGTGAAGCAAGCATGAACTTGAATTAGGATAAGCTGTTTTGTTCTTAATAAGAACTTGCAGCGAGTGCCGCTCCACCTGAGGTGTAGAATTGATCACCGATTCAGGCAGCCAGCCCTGCACAGAATTATAACCACATGGCTAAACGTATTTGGAAGCAGTGGAGAACATGGGTAATGCATGAAGCCAGCGTTTGAATGACAGCTGCACCAGTGGCATCTTCCAATGGTTTCTTTCCTGATTTTTGTCTTTCAGCGCCATGTGGCGGTCAGTACACTGGATCAGATGGAGTAGTTCTGTCTCCAAATTATCCTCGGAATTATACAAGCGGACAGATCTGCCTGTACTTTGTCATCGTGCCAAAGGACTATGGTATATACCATGCATATAGTGGGCTAGGTTCTCAGTTGGTACAAATTAGTACTGCTCTGTGGAAACCACTGGCAATAAGACAGTTCAAACCAGCTGAAAATGTTCCCCACTGTTGCTTTTCTATAGTTGAGTGGGAATGGATTATTACTGGGGAGGAGAAGGCAGAACGGGAAATACTGCAGAAGCAGCATTGTTGCCTGTAAATAAAAATTCATGTCGAGAGAAGTTTAAATTGTTAATTTAAATTATCACATGAAAAAATGACAAAAAGACAACAGAATTGAGGTGCTGGGTTTTTGTTTTTTGTTTTGTTTTGTTTTGTACGTTTCTCAACCAAATCTGGAATTTGCTGATTTGAAAAAAACAAAACAAAACAAAAAAAACTGTAAGGTGATTAGGTTTTGCAATAGAGCAGTGGTAGCATATCTTCTCCTTCAGAAAACCCCTGGGAGTGCAAATGTATTCAGCCCTAGTATTCGCTAAATTTTGGGCTACAATAATCAATGTGTGTGAGAGGCATATAGAGTCACACACATACAAGTAAAAATCAATCTGTTGGCCCTTTAAAATCTTTCAGAAAATAAGTGTTTGCTGAATGGCTATAGCTGTGTAGAACCGATATTTGCAATTCAAGCACTGTCGGGTGAAATGCTATCGGAGGTGGTAGACAGAAATGTTGCCCCAGCGCGGACGATCATGTGCCCTGCCATTTTAATAAGCAGAATGAGGAGCTGCAGTCACTTGTACCATATTTATAACGTCTTATGAGAAAAGCTGTCGTCCTTATGCAAAGCTTCTTTTGAGATGTTATTTCTCCAGTTCGCTTGTCATGACCTTCATTTTGCTAATGCCTACTGCCTGGAATATGGGAGCCTGAAGAGAGTGCACTTCAAGACCAGAGCAGTAGTCTGTCTAGCGAGTGGGGGTAGAGGGCTGGGGGTTGCTCTCTGGTAATGACAGCACTATGGCCTGACTCTGCAACACAAGCTGGGCTGAATAGATATGGGAGCAGACTCTTGCTTGAACATTTGGCTGAATCAGGGCCTAAATCTGCATCAGAGCCATATTAAATCTATTCACCGATATGGTGGCTGTAGACTCTGATGTTGCTTGACAGCTAGATGGATGGGTATTAATGTTGTTTAACATATTTTCTCTTTTTCATAGTGAACTTAGGGCTAATGAAACTTGCTGCACTGACAGCTCTGGAGTCAAGCCCTGTAAATTTTATTCCACAAGGAAATGTCTGCACACTACTGTGTCATATTGATATACAATAGAGTCAGCCCCCATAGCCCTGGACCACTCTGCTGAGACAGCAAGGTGGGAGAAGGACACTCAGCTCTGTTTGGGACTGGAATAGGGCCACCAGCTGCTTCCACTCAATTGCTAGCACTCAGCAATGACCTTCTGTAATGGGGTCCCGTAACGGGGCAGAATGCACCTCTCACAAGTGCCCCCATCTGGACAAATGCATGTGCCAGTGTTGGTGCAGTCCCAACATCTCTTAATCGATTCAGCCCTCCAGCCGAGTTGTACGTGGTATAGAGCAACAACCCACTTCCAGGGTAGTTGTTTAACAGGGATCTGAAGGGGTACCTTGATCAGTATCCCACTTGCATAGGGCTTCCCCTCCTGTAGGCAGAGTCTTCCTCCTTAGATTAGGGTTCTACCATCAGTCCACCAGCAATTACAATAGCTTCATAGTCTCTCAACACCTCTTCACAGGGAGCTGTCCGTGGTGCTGCTCCAGCAGCCATTCCCATAGGTCCATTCTCCTGGAGGGCTGCCACCACATTGAGCTGGCTTTTGTCCTGCACCTCTTAATATAGGGCCTTCCTGGTCCCTGATTGGCCGCTTCCTCCAAACAACATTCTAGCCTCCTGTGGAGGATTCCTCTATGGTTACTGGGGAGTCTTTAGGGCGCAGTCCTCCCCGTCACATCTTCTCTCTCTACTGATGGGAGGTAGAGTTGGACCCTGGACCAAACTTTGAAATACACCATCGGTGGTTACCATTGCACAGTGCCACCTAGCCCAGTTAATGTGCTACGGTTGCTACATTTGTTGATCCCTATGCTTGAACCAGTAAAATATCTAATGGACTAGGCATACCTGTCATCCTATGATATGATAGCTAAGGGTATGTCCACATTATGCAGAAGATTGACCTGGTCATGGTTGGTCTTCTGGAGATAGATTTCACTTGCCTGGTAGAGATGCATGAAATCGAACTATCTGGGGTTGTCAGTCAACTCCTGTACTCCTTGATAATGCGAGGAGTAAGGGAGGTCAATGGGAATGTTTCTCCCATTGACCTCCATTTGTGATATGGCCAGGTAAGTTGATTGAAGATAATTCGATTCTAGCTACCCAATACCCATAGATAGAATTGTGTATTTGTCATCAACTTTAATGTCTAGTGTAGACCAACTCTTAGTTAGTTTCTTTATCCTCTGTCCCCACCATGTTTCAATGGCTTTCATGAAAAGGGAGGTGCATACCGCAAGTAGGCAATGCTGTGTGTATTTTGTTCCTTTGCTTTCCTGATTCTCCAAATAGCAGGAGGCAGAGGGCTGGCTCTGCTGTCTTGCCATGTCCTAGCCCAGAAGCCAGGCTGTAAAACTGAATTTGCAAGTCACAGATGTGGCAGCTGTGTTGTTGATGAATTTCACAGTGAGGGATCTCACAGCCTTTAACTGGGCATACAGCTCAGGAAAATATAAGAGAGCCTCAGCTTCTTGAGGAAAACACTGTTGTATTTTTTAAAAAAATACAGGTTGAACCTCTCTAGTCAGGCACCCTCAGGATCTGACTGATGCTGAACGAGAGAATTTGCCAGACCATGGCAGGTCAATATTGTCTAGCACATTACCAACACTTCCACTGCTTATTGGGCTCTCAGATGACATTTAGGGGTAAATTAGAGCTAAGTAACAGCACAGAACACTGACAGCCAGCACTGGTGGCCGGAAACAAACTTTATGGGACCGTGAGAAATTTGGCCACCCCTATAATAAGTGGTTGTCTAGCTAACTAAAGTCATGCCAGCTGTTGCCAGGTGTGAGTGTTGTGGATTGCAGAAGTTTAACCTGTGTACAAAAATTACCCAAACTGGCCCACAGCAACTTAAAAATGGCCTCCTCAACTCATTATCCCTTTCTTATATGAGAGCTTAGTGCTTAGAGTTTATATGAGAGCTTAATGCACCATCCCGGTGCATTATAAAATAAGCAGTAAAATGGGGAACATGCAGTACCTTCTTCATTGGCTGTCTCAGCAGAGGTGCCCAGGACTGACTGGAAATTCAGGTTTCTTTTCATCACTAGGAGCCATCCTCCCAGAATAGACGAGCCTGTTGGGATTGGGCAGGGATGGTGTTCCTGGCCTCTGTTTGCCAGAAGCTGGATATGGACAACTGTCAGAAGAGAGGATATTGTGCTAGATGGACCATTGGCGTAAATCGGTTCAGCCGTTCTTGTGTTCTTAATTAAGGGCATAGGACTCTTTAATTTGAAATAAATCTTGCCCTAAGCATTCTGGTGTAGGGATCAGCTTTTTTGTTCTGTGTTTGTACAGCATCTAGTACTATAGTATCCTGGTCCATGATAGAGACTTCTAAGCACTATCAGAATGCAAATAATTAATAATCATTATCACTGGATGAAATGATAGAATCTGTGTTCTGTAGGAGGGCAGATTAGCCTTGCCACACAAAGATCCCTTCTGGTCTGTGAAGCATTGGAGAGCCAGCAACGTGGAAGCGTGCTGCTGCCTGTATTGTACCAGATTTATGGGTAAAATAGGGACTTTGCTGACAATCAGGCACTTTTCTCTGACTTCCCAGGACAGTCTGGAATTACCTGAACCTGCCCTACCTTTAGCTGAATCACAGCATGTTCCCTGCCTCTTGCCCTTACTGCTTCCATTCTCCTGTCTGTCCATTCACAGTGGTTTTCGGGCAGTTTGCCTTCTTCCAGACAGCACTGAATGATGTCATAGAAGTTCACGATGGACCCAACCAGCACTCCCGGCTCCTCAGCTCACTCTCTGGCTCTCACACAGGTAAGGATGAGTTACTGGTCCTGGTCCTGGCAGTGATGGGACTCCTGTAACAATCTATGGGGCTTTCCTTCCCAAAACATCAGCATGCTGACTGCACAGCAACAAGCAAACAACACGGAGTGACGCGGCACTGAGAACCCATTCAGGTGAGGTGGGAATGGTGCAATGGGTACATCGGCCCTGCATCTGGGAGTGAGCCTCCCATCTTAGATATACAGACTCACACCAACTCAACCATGTACAGGTGTATCAGGGTTGGGAGACTCACTTCGAGCTACAGTGTGGACGTACCAAATGCGCCACCCTGGGGAATGGCTGTTTCGAAACAGAGAGGGATTGTGCCCTCTGTTACAAACTTGCACACTAGTGCAGTGAGATACTGGGGATGTGAAAACCCTATAGCTAGTATGGGAAGAATTCCTCCAGAGCAGACCTGGCATAAGTCAGCCACAGGCTGCCCGATGCACATTCTCTTACAAGCCCTTGCCCCACAGAGGTGCAGGAGGAGGGACCGTAACACAGAACACAACGAAGATTCTGAGCAATTGCAGATTGCTGAGCACCCCACGCATGGTTGCAGTAAAGTAGAGCATCTTTCTGCTTTGCCAAAATGATGCTGGAGGCTGATTCAGTTCCCAGCCAGCACACAGTCACACTTCTCTGCAGGAAGTGATTTCAGTGTCTTTCCCCCAGGAGCTGGTGTTATCTTCCAAATGAACGTTGCTTTGCCTGTGTTTTCTGCACGCATCCATCACTTGTTTGGCTTTATCTCCCCAGTGCTGTACTTAAGGAGCCTGTTTCCTTGTTGTGTGTGCGATGGGAGAGTCCTGTTAGCAGGCGATATTTTTCAATATTGACCATTTATATGGGGACCTTCATTTTTGGGGAGCCCAATTTGGGACAGCTTAGTCGGGGGCTGATGCTGAGAACCCATCCTTATTGCTAGTCACTTTTGAAAATCTTCACTAGGGACTAAACCAGCATTTGCCAAACTAATTTGGCCATGGAACACTTTTGGGTGGGGAGTATATTGACGGAACACATATATGTTGGTCAGTGGGGAAGGCAGGTGCCATACATAATGCTCAAAAGTTGGCTTAAAAGAGTTTTTAGATGTATTTTAGTACACAAAAACCATAAAATAACAAGAGAAAATTATCTGAATGAACAACTAATTTCCTTCTGATATGCAGATGGTTAGCAACCCTAAAATTAAGTATAAAAATTAAATACAAACCCAGAACAAAACATCAACATAACAGTCAAAAGAAGGATGGTTAATGTTGTTCTTTTGGAAAGGACAATATTGTTCAAAAAAGGACTCTTTTTCCTTAAAGCTTAAAAAAACATTTTTATGCAAAAGAAGTACAAAACACATTAGGTATGGAAAATATTTTTAAATTTTGTATTTTTATACATTTGTTACATTTGCAAAAGACTGCTGGAAAATGAAAATAAGAAACATTTGATGGTTTTTCAATGGGATAGGTGTTTTTGTATTTTTTGATCACAAACCCAGTTAATATTAGGAACGATGCTGGAGAGCTGTATCCTCACATCAGTTACAGCTTCATATGATTTCTCTGAAGATGACTGGTGCTGAAACAATCCAAATTGATTCCGACTGTTTCAGCAAAAGTCACAGAACAACAGCTATACTAGTACGAATGTGTTACAAATATTAATATACCTATAATCTAAATTTCTTAGTATTTTTGATACACACATAATTTCACGTTTAATATTTCAGAAGGAAAAATAATGCTAGCATCCAATTTTTTTTTCATGGAACACCTATTCACATCATGTGGAACACCAGCATTACTTGAAACACAATTTGGGAAACACAGGACTAGGCCTTCCAGGATAGTGTTTTGTGAAATGTTCACCCTACCATTGTTTATCTCCAAAATTTGAGTTCAGTTCTTTTAAAAAAAAATTAAATTTAAAAAATGCAGCCACAAGTACATTTTTCTTCCTGAAAAAACCCACCACTGGCAAACTCCAGCTGTGCAGAGCCATGTGTTCTATGGACTGATTCTCACTGGTCCGTTGGTACATAACACCATAAGAACATCCATACTGGGTCAGACCATAGGTCCATCAATGAAGAATTGTTCTGTGTATAAGGAAGACTCTTTCCTGCCAGCCTCAGAAACACATACATTGTAAAACTCTCCCATGTTGAGAAGATCTCGTAATAGGAAGGTCTCAGTAAACCAGTTCCATAAGTGATATTGTATTATGTATATGCCTGCCAGTGTTCCCTCCATTTTTTCCCAACTAGGGGCAGAATAAATTTTTGTCATGTGCACCAAGGCATATGTGGATGTGCACCCCCAGGAGAAACACAGGCTGCCAGCTGTGAGCACTGGGCTAATCAGCTGGGTGGCACATGAATCTCTCCTGGGTTCTTAACTTACAGGGAACACTGATGACTGTTGTTTCTTTCTCTCCTTGTTTAGGTGAATCATTGCCCTTAGCTACCACCAATCAAATTCTCATCAAGTTCAGTGCCAAGGGTCAAGCGACAGCCAAAGGATTTCATTTCGTCTATCAAGGTATGTGCCGGTGTGCTCCGGAAGTACCTCTGTGGTGAGCAAAGATCTCATTGCCAGTGACCAGCCCTTTTTTCTCCAGATAGGTGGCCCAGATTGGGACCTGGCTTTGCAACATCCTGTGCATCTTTTATCACTCTTGGTTCAGTGGATTTGAAGTCATTTATCTCCACTCTGAGCTGGGATTTTCAAAGATCATTTTCAATGGGTGCTCGGTGCTGATATTCCTGTGAAGAGTGCCACCTCTATCTGTATTTCTCCCCTTCCCCCCCCCAGTTGTGCTGTCTGAGAAATTCCCTTGTGGAACTGGGCCCTTTGTTAGGAGCTGACTTTCCAAACACCAGCACCCCCCATCTTACATTTCAACACATTTCTCAGTGTTGGATGTTTGTCTGCTTAGCAGTTCTGTCAAACAACTCCCTCCCCCTACCTGGCAGCCCCTGACCCCTGCAGCTGCCTCTTACCTCATACCCATACCAGCAGCAAAGTGCTAGGTGTGTCATAACTAAAGATGTTCCAATGTATTAAATACAGGATTCTGTATTCCCAGAAGATAGTGGAAAAACCAATGGACTCATCTCACCCAAATGACTCATCTTGTGCAGAGGAACCAGAGAAACTTTTATACACTGTGAGCAGACAGAGGGTGGCCGTTAGCATCCCCAGGAAGGAAAGCAGGGCATGTTTCCACTTAATCAGAGACCAATTCAACTGAGTTTCTGTCTAATTATTTTAAAATGACTAGTTCTGATAGCCATCCTTAATGATTTAACCAAATCAAAAGCTTTGAAGAAATCAATAAAGATTACCACCTACATGTTAATTACAGCTGCCGGCTGCACATTTCTCAGCAATTTTCTCATGGACAGCAACAGTAAAAGGAACAAACTACCCCACATCCTACCCTCCCTAGCCAGTATATGATGCTTTTTGTTTCCATTATATATGTACAGAGATCACTTCTCTGCCTGCGGCACCCGAGTCCGGGTCTTGTGAATGTTAATACCTGTTGGTGTCATGTAGATTTACCATTTCAAAGTGCTTTGCAAAAGTGGGTAAGAATGACCATTAGATCCATTTTACAAATGGGAAAAATAAGGCATATATATTCTGTATTTGGGTTTACTTTATCTTGATTTAAACACTAATAATAAATGCAAGTTTAGAAATCTTTATTTATTATACTTATAACAATGGCCATGCAACAGAATTAAATGCTCATTGTATGCATGTGAGTGTGGGTGCACTAAAAAGTCTTCAAATCACAAGGTACAGACATTCATAAACAGATGCCTGAGGTACATTCTTTGCATCAAGTAGCAAGACTTGGTCACAAATGAGGAACTTTGGAACAAAGCAGGACAAGAACCAATTGATGTTCACATCAAGAGAAGAAAGTAGGGGTGCTAAGTCACACTCTCAGAAAACCATCATCCGGCTTAGTCCATCCAGCTCTCAAATAGAACCCGCTAGGAAAACACAAAAGAGGAATACCTCAGACAATGTGGAGAAGATCTGCTGAGACTGCAGGACAACAACTGGGGTACTCCCAGAGTCAGCTAGAAGTTTTGTCCTGAGACAGAGTGAAGTGAAGGAGACTTCTAGATGACCTGTACTCCACCCGGAGTTCATGGGTTTAAGTCAAGTCACCGGTAACCATTACCAATACTGGAATGTGTCCTCAGGCACTTGTGCCTCCTGCAAGTGGACCTGGTTTTTTATGAAAACATAGACACGAAGTAAAGTTTATCTTCTTGCTTCCCCATGTCCTGGGTTGTTGCATATGTGTGGGTGAGGATGCCTGTCTCAGATCTGTTAACAGGAGGTTGTGCAAGGCATCATGGGTGAAACACAACACACAGTGCACTGATCTTCGTCTCACTCGACCAAATTAAAATCAACCAAAGCGCATATCTGATGTGCTTGTAATCTTTGTTTGCCCCCTCTTCCCAGCCATTCGAGCCTGAAGTGCTAATAAATTTTAGAGCCACTAAGAGATGAAAATTCATTGATTTTCTCCTCGGGAGTAATCAGTGCTTTGACTTCCTTATTCCCACTGGGAGCAATTGCCCACAGACGCAACGGTCTGAGAGTCAGTCTCTCACCCCTTCATGCTCTCTGAAGCTCAGCCATTTCCGATACCGTCTAGCTCATAAGTGCCTCATCCACTAAGTGGCAGGAACTCAGGCAATTGCCTGGGCCTGATTGTCTTTCCTATCTCTTGCTCTTGTCCTCAAGTATAATTGTTTTAAAGTTTTAACAATAACATACTCCATTGTTACAATCCATAACACTAATGAGACTCCTAATTAGCTTGAAAGAATCAAGCCAGTTTCTTCAGGGTTCCAGTCCCAGGTATACTGCTAGCACACTGTGGCCATGAGTGGGTTACTTAGGGTGCAAACAAGAACACTGAGAGGGGACAAAACAGCTTTCAAAGTACTTAAAAAGTTGCTACAAGGAGGAAGAAACAAACCTTTTCCAGTCATAGAGCAAACACGTGAGTATTACCACATTAGCCTGGGATACTGATGCTATAAGTAGGATTAAGACATGCAGCATCCTACACACACTCGGTAAAGTCTCATCACTTTCTTGGAACACTAACGTCCATTTTAACTCTACTTCCCCACAGGTGAGACTGGCTGGTTTCCAGTAAAGCCTTTATCCATGTTCGGAGAGACCCAGTGCCTTGGCCTGACCTGGCTCCTGGCTTGCTTGCTTTGCACTGACAGGTTCTCCTTCTTTGTGTTCAAAGCGGTTCCTCGCACCAGTGCCACGCAGTGCAGCTCTGTGCCAGAACCCCGCTACGGGAGGAGGATCGGCAGCGATTTCTCCGTCGGGGCCATTGTCCGATTCGAGTGCAGTGCCGGATATGCTCTCCAGGGCTCCTGGAGTATTGAGTGCTTGACTATGCCAGGAGCGTTAGCTCAGTGGAACGTCTCCATGCCTACCTGTCTTGGTTTGTAAACCTGGTTTTATGGGGGATCAAAGGGGAAGCAAGGTTCTCTGCATGAGTCGGTGCTTTGTACTCCTCGTGGAAAAGCCATATAGAAACTAATGGGAAAACTATTCCCTTTTTCTAGGGTTTTTAATAGAATATTGAATTATATTGGATAGTTACTATCACCTGTAGGGAGGATATCATTCTGTACTAAGTGTTCTCATCCTGACCACCTAGAGTGCCAGGCTAGCAAGTAAGAGGACCTAAGGAGCATTATGCCACCTTTCTTACCACTGCCCACAAGGCTGAAGTCTGAACCAACCCTTGGTGTAAATTAGACCAGCCCCAAGGCTGCTCTATTTTGTGCCAGAAGATAATGGCTTCCAGAAGGCCTGTCTGATCAGGATTGCTGAAATGTGGCACATTCCTTCCCCAATTCTACCAACCCCTGATTTGGAGCCAAGAGTAGGCTACCTTAACGCTGGGTGCTGTAGTGTCAAGAACAGAGTTGCAACTCCGAGGGCCTTTTTTCACAAATCAGTTTCTTGAATCATCAGCTAGTCTCAGTTACTTTTCTCCTCCCAGGCAGGTGCAGTGTTAGCATTACAGCTGAGCTCTCCCACAGTCAAGGTCTTGTTTGATTTTTTTCCAGTGCCTTGTGGTGGAAATTTGACCGAGCGTAAAGGCACCATCCTTTCCCCTGGCTTCCCTGAACCCTACCTAAATAGCCTCAACTGCGTGTGGAAGATAACAGTCCCTGAAGGAGCAGGAATACAGGTACCATATTAAACAGCTGTCACTGCAGCCTGAGATTGAGAGAGGGAAGAAAGTGTATCTAGTTCACTTGTAGAGAGCAAGTGCCAGCAAGTTGCTGCTTCTCATAGGAAGGAGATCGGCAGAATGGGTAATTCTCTGGAATCAGATGTTCATTTTCACGAGGGCTGCCAAAAGTGGGTGAGATTTCTATAGGAGGATTACTACAGGCAGAACTACAGAGGACTAAGTAAACCACTATAGTCATTCTGGTATAACTCCCTGCATGGAATATACTCTAGTCTGCAGTGAAAGTGAGTCTTTTTTGGTATCGCTTACATTGCCAATAGGAGCCATGTGGTGCTTAATTACACTGATTTAAAGTCATATAAAATATATACCAAATTAAATCATGCTTAATCTGGATTCGATCATCCACACAGGAGCCAGACCAGCAAAGCTACAGAGGTATAAAATTGTATCACTATAATTGTATACGCAGTATATAACTGTATCACTGTAGTTCTACTTGTCAGTTTCACCAGCTAATGGAGCCCTGTGTTCCCATTTCTCTGGCGGTAATTAGCCCTCCACAGAAGCCCTGCCTGAAGCCTGAGGAGACTGAGAATTCAATTCGTTCAAAACACATCACAAAGACCAGTCCCTTAGATAAAGTGCCCATTCTCACAGGACGATGTCTAGGTACATGTTACGCTAGCATCAACTGATGCAGATAAGATGGATTCGTTTAATAGGGTTCATTCATTTGACACATCTGATAGTCACTGGGCTTCTTTCTTCTTCCTTACACCATTTTATCTGCTGGTATTTTCTTCATTAAATTCACTTATTTCTCTATCAGGCATTTGGTTAATAGAGGTTTCGTCCCCCGCCCTCTGCAGCAGTCATAGCCGTTGGCAGATGCAGCAGATGTGTGTCTCATGACATGTTTAGTCTGACACCAGGTACACTTTATTACCCTGTCCTTACGTGCTGCAGATCCGTATCTGCCACAGAACGACCAAGCTGCATCCTGATCTCTGTGACAAGTTCCCTGTCGGCCCCACAGGGGTTCTGCACTTCCTGGCGGATTCTAGTATGTGCCTCAGAGACTCACCGTGGCCCTTTCCCTGCTTTGGGCCTTTCCATAGGCAAAGGCCTCCACTTACCGAGCCGTCCTCATCATAGGCAAGTCCCATGCCGGGAGGAAGCAAGCCCCCTTCAGCAGGATTGGATGCTCTTGTCCTTCCAGTAAGGTGGTTCTCCAGGGGAAGGGTGGGGAGAGCCCAGGCCACCCCTTTCTCTGGGCTGGAGTGCAGGGACCCTAGATGGGAAGGGCTTTACCCTGCCCCAAACATAGCAGCCTTTCCCTGGGCCACTTCTCCCACCCCTTCCCTCTAGCGCCTTCCCCCTGTATCTGACTGCACCGCCTTGCTCTTCTGAACTTCCAGCTTCTCTTCCTTGTGCACCTCTTGACTCTTCCCTGCTTCTGCCTGGGAGGAAACCATTTAAAGGGAGCCAGGAGGCCTTAACTGGCAACAGGTGCCTGACTAGTCTTGGTTGCAGGCTGATTCCTGATAAGCCCCAGCTGCCTGCCCGAGCTGCAGGGCTGCAGACTGTGAGCCTAGGTGGGGAACAAAAAGGCATTGATCCGCTCCCAAAATACTTGCCCTCCACCAGGCTCTTGAAGCGTGCTGCCTGTGGTCTGCAACACCATGTAAGCCTGAAATTATTCCATTAACTTCAGTGGAGTTACCCCAGATTTACAGTCGCGTCACTGACATTAGTATTCTGCCTGACCATGGCCTGGCGGATCAGTGACAGCTTGTTAGCAGGCAGAAGGAAGTGGGTATGTGCTCGGTGGCACCTAAAAGGGGTGGCACTACTTCTAGACTGACAAATTCCTGCTGCTTGTTTTGTGTTTTAAATCCAATTAACAGAGTGCTTTGCTAAGCTGCAAAATCCATCGCAGATTTTTTCCCACTTACCTGAAATGTTAGCTGTGAATACCACCAAATTGCAGGAGGCTCCATTTAAACAGTTGATGCAATTTTGCAAAATGTTTGAGACTCACGTTATTAAGAGGTGATAATGAATTTGCTGATTTTTTTGTTTTTTTACCAAAAGGATAGCAATGGTTTCTTCCTTCTGCCATGTCTTATGTAAAGCTTCAGTGGAAATGTTCTGAGCCCCTTTTGCAATCATTGTTTTCACATTCCAGCATTGGGTATGGAATGAAGTTAAGGTGAGGAAAACTGTGTCTGTCATTCATATTGCTCTACCTGCAATTTTGGTTCCCCATCTCATGATCTATCTAATAAACCCACACACAAACTATAATGGATACAATTAAGAAATATAATTTGAGGGAAATTAGATAATAATCCAAAGGCCCTTTTTCTGCTCCAGGTTTCTACAGATGGGGACAGTTAGAAAAGTTAAAACGGCTTGGTTAAACTTCATTAAACCCCAGTGTGGACACACTTATACAGAATTAAAGTGCCCGCAATTTGGTTTATTTTAACTAAATCTGGAAATAAAGTAATCTAAATTGAATTAAGGCTACTCTAGTTTTGAATATGAGCATCCATGTTGAGGTTTAATGTAGTTTAACTAATCCATTTACATGCATCCCTTTACTTGATTCAGATTAAGTATTCTGAGTGTTCCTGCGTAGACAAGCCCTAAAGATTACCTGCAAGGAGAGGAAAAATAAGTCTGGGTTTATGCGGATGAGAAAAAAATCATCTTGCCTCTAATTGAACATCAAGCCAACCATTTCCAAAAGCTTAACCAATGCAGTTCAGCCAATAAGGGGCAAGTGCTAGTCCTGTCTGCAGAGGCCTCCACCAGCTGAGCTACAAAAATACCCTGTTACCTTGGAACTGCCTCTGGTTCTTTCTCTACCCATGCCAGTTGTCAGAGAGGGCCACAGTGCATTTAGCTAACGGTAGGAGCTAGGATATGGCTGATGGATAGATCCACAGGCCGTTCAGCTTTGCCTATTAGCATGCAGGCAGAACAATGGATAAAGATGTGAATCCAGATGACAGGACCCTTTCTGCTGAGGAAGCTGATGGTGATTTGCCATTCTTTTTCTTGCCTGGAAGTTTCGCAGCTGAAGAAAAGATTGCAGGAGCCATTGGTGGCCCATGTCACTGATGAAGTCTGCCTCCAGGAGCAGACAAGCAAAGGAACACACTAAAGGCAAAACAAGAGGGATCACTCTGTGTGACCCCCACACAAGTAGAGCTTGTGTCAAGGCTCTCTCTGCACTGAGGTGAACCACAATGTAACCAGAGCCACTTAGCTCCAAGCACCTTATATGCCCCATTCCCCCATTTACCTCCTTTGGTGCTTGAAATGTTCAGCGTTATTAGCTCCTAATTTAAGTATCAGTTTACCCTCTTTTTGTGCGACAGTTAAAGGTTAAACCACTGTTAATCAGAGGAGGAGGCAAAATGAAAAGCTTTCTTAGCAGCAGCGAGTCAGCAGCGGGAGGTTTTATGTAATCAATGCACCAGCTCGCACTTCTGCCATGAATTATTCATCCTTGGAGCAAACCTTCCTGTGAATTAATTTCTATACATGGCAGTAAATAGATGCTGATCCCTCATGAATCCCCATGTGCCTAGAATTAGAAACTTAACATGGTTATGTCTTTATAAATATAAATAAAGGAACTTTAAGACAACAAATGAAAGCCACTTCCCTTTGTAAAAAGGTGGGTAATGACTGGGGTGCAGTTATGCAGACTGGTAAGTATTGACTCTGTCAGTGTGATCGGTAATGGCTCCACAGGGGTCATTAGTACTTCAGCTGGAGAGACTCTCTTTAAAAGAAATAAGGCTACAAAGTTCTTCCAAAGTTACTTTATCATTCAGTGTAAATCAGGCACGAGAACGGTTAATGACAGAAATAATGGTTTGATTGTTTTAAAACACTTTGCACGAACAGGTGAAAGGAAGGCAGGCATTTGGATGGGATGTGTGAAGCCGGAAGTTTAGAGGAAATGGGGTGTTTTCTGTAGGATTTCCAGATGCGGGAGGAAGGCGCAAGGGGTTGGCTGGGAATGTGTGGGAATATATATAAATCAAGATCTGCAGTGTCTGAAAGTGCTAGCAGGTGCTTAGTCCTGTACATTGCTTTCTTCTGAGGTCAGTGCTTAAAGGACTAATTTTGTTGAATTTAATGGGAGCTGGGATATGGCTGGTGGATAGATCTGCTGGTCATAAACAGGCAGACTGACAGATTCACTGAGCCCCTGGCAAGGTGGACCGGGGGCAGTTCCATGCTTCCAGAAGGGGCAGGGCCTGGCTAGACAGCTATCAGTGCCACCCAGAGCCCTTAGAGCTGCCTGGAGCGTGCCACATGGTGTTCCAGAAGCAATTTAAAGCGCCCAGGGCTCTGGGTACCTCCACTGTTGCATCCCAGGGCAACTCTCTCCTTCCCCCACCACCCGTCATTAGGCCTGTTCATCAGCATTGGGGTGGTAAGAAGTGTTTACTTCATAGAAATGAGCAGCAGTAATAACAATATTCAGAAGGTCTGAAAATGATCAAGATTCTATCCAGCCAGCCAAAAATGTCCACCTGTAGAAATTGCATCAAGTTAGGCACCGATAGAAATGGTCTCATTTTTGTCAGGTGCTTAGCAACTCAGCAATTTTGGCCTCTTGTATATAAATCTCAGTATGGCCTTACTTTAGGCCCCACTTTTGAAAATTGTAGTCATAGGGTCAGAGTTAAGCTGGGGATAGTCAAAGAATGCTAAGGGTGCCCAGCTGCCCTTCACTTTCAGTGAGCTTTGAGCTCTACCTTTCTCAGGCTGCCTTGAAAATGCCAACCTAGAGGCACAGAGCAGCTTGTTTTTCCTGCTGGGACAATAACACTTTAAATTCCTTCTACCCTGAAATGCTATTAGAATCCATCTGAAAAGGCATCAAGAGAAAAAAAATCCACTGGTAATCACTGGGCTTCTTCCTGAATAATAGGAGTCATTCTGGAATATAAATGCTGTATCACCAGTGCTAGCAATTTTATTTCTTTGGTGAATTTTGGAAGCCCTTGCTCCTGGAGTTACACAAGGATCTTAGCTTTCATATTTAAAGTAAATGTCCAGCACTTCTAGTTGTAGGAAAAAGCTTGCAAATGAGACTTGAGTGCACCCAAAAGGCACAGAAACTGAAGGAAAAGATGAGGAACCTGGAGGTGAAAGTAATCTTTACTGTACCAAGAGTTTCAAGCCAGTCTCATGATTTCTGACTATAGCGGGTTGGTGTTAGTGTACAGGTTGAACCTCTCTAGTCTGACACCCTCGGGAGCTGACTGGTCCTGAGCCAGAGAATTTGACAAACCACAGAAGGTCAACAGTGCTTAGCAGCATTACCAACATGCCCACTGCTGACTGGGCTCTGAGAAGACACTTAGGGGTAAATTAGAGCTAAATAACAGCACAGAACACTGAGAGCCAGGACTGGTGGCTGGAAACAAACTTTATGGGACTGCAGGAAACTTGACCACATGCATGAGAAGTGGACATCTGGCTAACTAAAATGATGCCAGACCACTGATGTTGCCAGACCAGAGAGTGTCAGATTAAAGAGAGTCAACCTGTATGTGAGACTGTCTTCCTTCTGAACACATCATGTTTCAGTGTAAAAACCTACCAAGCGATGCAAGAATTTTGCCAAATTGAAGCAGACGACCAAATCCTCAGTCCAGC
This sequence comes from Carettochelys insculpta, assembly GCF_033958435.1. NCBI lineage: Eukaryota > Metazoa > Chordata > Testudines > Carettochelyidae > Carettochelys > Carettochelys insculpta. The sequence goes on from NC_134160.1 coordinate 4,795,163, forward strand.
TCGTTGACAGAGGAAAGGAAGAGGAGAGTGCAGGCAAAAGAAGGCAACTGCCCCAGGACTCAGTGATACAAAAAGGCCCAGGGCTCTTGGCTACTGCCGCTGCTCCTGCCTGGCTCTCCAGCAGCTCTGAGGGCTGGGGTGGCATGGCGCGCTCTGGGCAGTGCCAAGAGGTTGGCTGCATTGGCCCCACCCCTTCTTCGGAAGGCCCCATCCCTTCTGGGAGTGTGAGGCTGAACTGACACACACCCTGCCTAGAGACCTCAGCTACTGTGAATTGGTGGTGAAGTCCAAGGAACTGTGCCCGTTTGTGCCAGCTGATCTCACCCAGTATAAGGGCTGAGGCTTTCCAGCTTCACTGTAAGCGTTTCACCCAGCCCAGTGGGTGATATTCTGAGAAAAGTAGTTCTGTTAACTTTGGTAATGCATCATTACAGGCAGAATCACAGTTCCTAGTGAGTTCAAGCCATGGGATGTGTTGTTAGCTTGCTTAATGGCTCTGCGGTGGGTATAATTTTTGCTTATTTGCAACCTAGTTACAAAGCGGATGATATTCTTTCCTTCGTTTAATGTTTCAGATTCAAGTGATCAGTTTTGTTACTGAGCAGAACTGGGATTCCCTGGAAGTGTTTGACGGTGGGGATAACACAGTCACCATGCTGGGAAGTTTCTCTGGTAGGTGGCTATTCAAACCTTTATTTCCCTGTGTATGTATGTACCCTACGTATCAAACCCGTTCAGCACGAACTTAACTTCCATTCACTTCAAGTGGACTTCAACATCTGCTTAAAGCTAAGCACATGCTTACATGCAGGCCAGGCAAAGTGGGGGTGGGAGGGTGAAGAGGCAGTTGCCCTTTGACCCAATGCTTTAAAAGACCTGAAGGGCTCCTGGCTACCACTAATGCAAGTAGTGCTGGGAGCCAGAGCCCCTGAGCCCTTTAAATCACCATCTGAGCACATGGGGGCAGCGACTGGCACAGTGCAGACCAGGTGGTGCTTGAGGGCTGGCTGCTTCCAGCTCCTCCCCTTTCACCCGAGGCCCCTGCCCTTCCGGGAGCATGGAAGAGGCCCATCCAACCTTGCCCAGGAGCCTGTAAGTCTGTCAGCCCATGCTGCTTATGTGCTTTGCAGAACAGGGACAGATTTAAGCATGTGCTTAAATGTAATCGTGTACTTTGATGGCTGGAGGACTTGGGCTGCCTTTGGCTTTGGAAGACACCAGTGGAGAACCTTAAACATGGCTCTGGCTAGTCACATTTGGTAGCGTTATCCGGTTGTTAACATCAGTACCCTATCTTCTTAGGGAAAGTGGAGAAATGTGGTCTAGTAAGTAGGATCTGAGAATCTGGACTCCTGACTCTTATGCTTCAAGGATGGGAAGACCTTGGTGACCTTGGAACAGTCAGTTAGTCTTGCTGAGTGTGCCCACTCAAGAGAGTGTTGTACCCATTTTACAGCAATGCACTAGCAATAGTGGAACACTGAAGTCGGGTGTAGATGTTATATCACCCTGCTTGTGAAAACCTTCTCTACATCTTGTCTGCACTAGCACTCTCACCATCACTAGCATAGCCAAACTGCATCATTGCTGGAAAACGGCTGCAAAACCTGCTGTAGATAAGACCCCTATGTCTCACTTACACACATCTGCAAAATGGATACAATATTATGGCATTTTCCCCCAACTGCTCTGCCAGCCCAACACTTACACAATGTATAGTCTGAGACTGCTACCTTCTCTGTTAACAATGAAAATAGGAACAAGTGAAAAACAAAACCAATTCAGGCTTTCTTTTTTGACTTGGTTGCTATTATGGCTTCTCCCTCGGTATCACTCAGCCGACACCCTAGATCCTCTCATCCTGGGGAATGGGATTACCATACCTCCAAGTGGGGTAACAAGCCGCCTGAATCATTGATTCAGCTGAACCCTCTTCCAGGAGAATCCATATTCAGGTGCAGAGTTTCTGGCAAAAACTTGCCAGCAGTTATTCAGAACTATGAAGTTTAATTGATATTTTAATGCTTTGAGATCCTTAGGTGAATAATTCTGGGTCTGATTCATAGAGTACTTCCATTGATTCCAGGGCTGCGTTCGGTCCCATGTTTCAGATGGAAACATTTGGACTTCTTACTTTAATAGCTAACAAACTGAGGGCAGCAGAGAGCACACCTGGCTTATCTAGTGAATCAAGCTCCTTTTCCATTCATCCTCCACAGCAAATTGACCTCTTCATCCCTCAGACCTGTTGCTCTCTGACTGATAAAACCTGATAGGAGGAAATTTGTCTTTGGCTTTGGAGACATCTTTTCTGTCAGGCTTTAGCCATTCCTCTGGTGGGCTCACAGGGACCTGTTCTAACCAAGGGGGCGCTGTTTAATTAAAGGACTTTCTGTTCTCAGTTTCCTCTTAGTTTTATGCAGCCAATATTGGAATAAAAAGGGGAGGCGGGAAAATGCCCTTCAGTACCACATGTCCCTCCTCTTTTCCCAGGTACGACGGTGCCTGCATTACTGAACAGCACTTCGAACCAGCTCTACCTGCATTTCTACTCGGATATCAGTGTGTCTGCTGCGGGTTTTCACTTGGAGTACAAAAGTAAGAGCAGCTTCCAGATGGGTTCCTGTAACTGCACATTCTGTAGCCTTGATCCTGCCGGTGGTAGCGTGGTAGGGGAGGTGGTGACAATCAGCGCGGTTCCATAAGTTGTGTGATGCAAGGAAGGTTAAGTGCTAGGCTTTCTCCCGGTGTTCAAACACCATCCATGTCCACTTTCTTATGGTCAGGTGCGTGGGGTGTAAAAGAGGTGCAGGTGTGGAATGAAGAGTTTTCATACGTGTGTTCATCATCCTGCTTCTGAGGGGCTTAGCTGTGGACATGCCCTGGTTAGCCTCACCCCTGTTACAAGACAGGAGTTATTTGGCAGCCTGCAGGTTAATAGCAAATAAAGATCCCCTGCACTTCCTATCCTGCTTGGTACTTCATACCTTACACTTGAACATGCTGTACTCGGCTGCACAGCTGCAAGTGGTGAGCATACGTGCAACGTATAAAGTGCCGATCCCACAGGACGCAAATTTGCAAGTGGTGAGCACACGTGCAAAGCATAAAGTGTCAGTCCTCCAGGCCATGGACATGTGTCGTGAGTGTATGTGCATGGCTGACCTCCAACACTGACATCCTCCTTGTACAAAGGTGATTGCCGAGGGCACTGCTTTTTCAGAGTCCTGTGTCCTCGTTGAGGGTTGGCCAGGGACTCGTTATGCAGGCGGGTCATTTAATTTCTCTGTGATTCAAGCTCCCCGTCTCTAAAATAGGAGTGACCATTGGCTGGGAAGTTCAGTTAATTTGCATCATGCATGTTGAAGTCGTTTGAGATCTTCCTTTGGGGCATAATCTTTGTGCCAGAGCAGGAGCTCCATGGGAGCAGAGCCTGTCCCAGGTTGCCTGTGTTTAGGCACCGTACAATGCTGCTCGGTTGCCTCTCACTTATTATGGGTAGGGAATGGGGCTGTTTCATTCTTCCTCCATGTGATGGTGATCTGTAGATTATTCCTGATCAGTGTCTTGGCCAGCCCGGTGCTCTGAGGCGCTTTGTCCCTGCGTCAGGAACCGCTCGTCTCTAGAGTACAGCCAGAGGCAGAACCTAGAGCAGCAGAGGCTTCAGTGAACAGTTAACGCCAGCCAGAGCTGACAGAGACGGGCTGGACGTGCAGGACAGCAGTTGTTGGGAGCAAGGTCGTCTCAAGGAGAAGCATTGTCCTTTTTGATCCGACCCCAAGAGCATTCTCGCCAGCCCCAAAGGTTCAAAAGCCGTGAGTCAGATCCACCAAAATCATGAGAGTGACTCCAGGCAGGCAGGGAGAGAGTTTAGCATTTAAAGTTTATTCTGTTTAGCAGGTTTTCATTTAAGGCCATTTGCTCCACGTCTACTTAGTGTGTTGGGCTCAGGGATATGGAGTGATAGCTTTTGATACATGAACGTGGTTGGTACCCCGGACCTTCTGCACTGAAAACCCCAAGTCCTGCCACTTGAACAGAAAGAGGGCTCCTTTGTATGTGAGCAAGCCAAAGGTGGTTATAGCCATCGTCCCCAGGGATTGTAGCAAGACGCAATCAGGTGCACAGAAGCAGTGTCTTGGGGCTGCAGGAATTTTCAACCCATCTAGATTCTTTGATTTGTAAGTCAGGAGGGACCATCATGATCAACTGGGCTGATCTCCTGTGTCACACAGGCTATAATTTTCCATGCGCTAACTCCTGCACTGTCACAAAGAGGGTGCCATTTGGTAAGGCTACAGCATACACCACCACCAGGGATAGAACCTGCTCCTGCCTACCCCCAAAGCTGGCTGAAGAAGAGCTCCTTCCCCTATAGGTAGCAGGCTGTTGCAGTTGCCAGAGCCAGCTATTAGGCAAAGACCCTCACTGCCCATGGAAGATCTTTTAGTCCTTTGCATGGGCTTTGCTGCGGGAGGCATGGTTGTGTTCATCACTCAGCCAGGACTGGGAGAGTTTTCAGTTGACCATTGGCTCACAGGCGTCTTTCTTCTCATTAGCTCATGCTAGAGATTTTGACCCTCCCTCTGCAGTGTAGCAAAACAGACACGAGAAATGCCAATGTGTGGTATTTCAAGGTTTGAAGCATCACGTGTTTGCTTGCCGCTGGTGTGTCGGGTGGGGGAGGCTGTTTGCGGGGAAAGTTGTCTCCTAATATTCAGCACCCAGATGGGAGGGGAGGGTTGGAAGGAATCTGTTTAAGTGGTAGTAGAGGGGAAGGGTAGTCTGGTATGCAGTTTCCATAGAAGGATGCATTGCATAGGCCCACAGTCTTTCTGCCATTGTTTCCTAGTCATTGGTCTTTGATGGCCACTAGATCAGGTCAAAGTCCTTCCCTTTGACTGTGGTAACATCACCACATGCTGCTGTCTCTGAGCTGGGGACAGGGAGATGCTTCCATCTGTCCTTTACAATGAGTCCTAGAGATGAGTTTGCACACTTAGGAATGCTGGAAGGAAGCAGTGTTTGAAGAGCTGGTCCGTAGCGTTTCTTTCACCTCTCCCCTGATCATTTCCCACAAGAAATAGCCCTTATCTCTTCCCTGCCCAAAAGCCAGGTGGACATGCTCAGTGGCCTTTTGCACCAAGGACGACCTAGTGCCCACAATTGTGTGTGAGGTGTTATTTAAAACTGCTCTTCCTGCTCCCTGAACATCAGCAGGTACAGCCAGGCATGTTTTCTTGCCAGGAAGTATTGCTGTGATTTCAGAAGGGGAATCACCAGCAAATCTGTGTCAACATTGTTTGCCTTTTCCCCCTTTCAGTTCAGCCTCATCTAGATTGCAGAGTTTCAGCCAAACGTTAGCCCTTGGACTGATGCTGAAGGTTATCTTTTTTGTGACAGCTGTTAGTGCTGGGAATGAGGCAGGTTCTGGCAGACAGCTGAGCTTCGGTAGACCTGAGGGGACTGCAGACTCTACTGTCTTAGCTTTATCACCCCGGGGGCACCACAGACATGGGAGGAAGAGGAATGCACAAAGAGGAGAGCACGTTACTTGATATATGACCTCTGAGGTCGCTAGTCCTGTTTGCCAGGGGCCTCCTTCCCATTGTTAGACTCTCCTGGTAGGAAACAGGATTGAGTGAAATTTTAACAGAATATTCTATTTAGCTGTTATCAGAGACCAGCATCTGTTACAGTCGCTTGTATCGAGGGGTGAATTCATTCAATAATTGAAGTTAGGGAGAGGGGCCATGGTGGAATGGGACTGGGCCATCCCTGCCACCAAAAAGGATAAATTACTTGAGAAAAATAGTGTACTCTTTATATCACAAGCGTGACTCAAATGAAATGGAGTTCGTCAAGCAAGGGATAACTGGGGCAAGCTCCCTCCTCTTACAAATCAGGCAACATCCCATATAGAATGATGTACAGCAACATGAACCCAAACATAATTTAACATTTGCAAAGGGGGGGGGGCGTAATTGACTCAGTGCTTTGCTTCTCTACTCTTTGTTACTTTAAAGACTGATGTATTGTTGCTTATGGATAATGCTGCAATTATTACACTGCTGAGTAGCCCTGAGTCATTGAGGTCTGATCTGTAGCATTCACGCCTGTCAACTAGAAGGTTACATCTTACTTATTCATACCGTACGAATGCTCTCCCCAAGGGACGTGTTGGAAGCCCGCTCATGCAAGACGAATAAAATTGGACTGAATAAAGCACTAGAGAATATAGCGTGGGCAACGATTAAGATGCCAAAGAAAGCTGCCGGGAGCGTAAATGAGATGTGGGAGCATCTTCATGGAGGGTGGAGAAAGGGGGTTGGGGCTGCATCAAGAGGACAGGAGCGATCTCATGGCCCTTCAGATCAGGTTAAGAGGGGAAAAAAAAGTCACGCGAGTGGTTTTCTTACTGGTTGCCCTTAGGGAAGAGGTTTTGACTGGTAAAGGTGCTCTGGCCCAGAGGGAAAGGGATTGTGTAGAGGAGACAGCAGAGCTAGCACTAATGGGGCAAGATGGAAGTGTGGTGAATTTAAGCTATCTTGGGAACAACAGCAGTGGTGGGTTCTGCTAGACCCTGTGATGGTCTCCTAGTGGAAGTGACGGAAACAGCATTCCAAGCTGGTCTGAGCAAAGCCTGGGATTATGTGCTGTTCTTTGGGGGAATTTTGTAGGGAGGTGGAGGTGGCTGATTGGAGTTTCCCCGTCTGATTTCTATGAGGAACCATTAGGGCCCCTGGCAGGGCCAAAGAGAGTGAAACTGCAGATTCTCCTCTGCAGCTTATCCTGGATCTGGCAGCACATGCTCTCTGCTGCATTGTTCTTGTGGTCTCTCTCCCCCGGGTTGTCATACATCTGTGAGCACAACATCCGTGTCTCTAATTGTCCCATCAGGACCGAGTTCTTCCCTTCCTGCCTCTGTCGTAGCTCATATTCCCCTTTCTTAGAGCTTTCAGTTTCGCTCCTCCTTTCTTCCCAGCCGTCGGCCTCTCCAGCTGTCCGGAACCCACAGTGCCTGGGAACGGCTTGAAGATTGGAGAGAGGTACTTGGTTAACGATGTCGTCTCCTTTCAGTGCGAACCGGGCTATGCACTCCAGGTACGCGACACTCGTGAATCCAGAAGGTTGGGGTCTTATTTTCGGGGCTGCAGCATTGCTGTGAAACAAAGAAATCCCATATCACCTAACATCCCCGCTTTGTTTAATTTTTAGGGACACTCACACATTTCCTGCATGCCGGGAACCGTCCGTCGCTGGAACTACCCACCTCCCCTTTGCATCGGTATGGCTCATGCAACAGATTAGCTGCGTCTTTATAGTGCCTTTTTAAAACATGGGGGAGTTCAGTGCTGCTGAAAAGGGAAGGACTCAGGCGAGAAAACAGACTCACTGGGCCCCTGGGCAAGGTTGTAGGGGTAGTAGCCCTGCTCTCATTGAAGGGGCAGGGCCTTGGGCAGAGCTGGGGCAGCCACCCTTCTGTGCTGCCCTCTAACTCCAGTACCATCGGCAGCACGATGCCCAGGGCTCTGCACAGGGTTCTGGGAATGATTTAAAGATCCACAGTAGCAGTGGTGGAGGCTGGGAGCCCCAGGCCCCTCTGAATCACCGGGCCCTGTGGCAGTTGCCTCCTCCTGCCCCCATCAGCAGTCCTGGAAGGACCGATAGCATCAGGCCCAGGCATGTGTCCAAAACATCGACCAACTTTGGTTTGGTTCAATTCACGGAACTCACTCCAGTGAATCTATATCACAGAACCATCCGTCCCCCTGGCTGTCATTCAGTGGTGTGGAAAAAGAAGACTGTTAAAGACTGTTAAAGAGCCTATGGCGATGCCCTGGTGAATGGTGGTGAAAAGATGTCAGCAGCGTGCAAGGTTGTAGACCCTTTGGGCCCACTGGAGAAAAAGTGTTGCATTGTTGATTTACATAGGAGCAGGAACAAGTACTTCAGAAACAGAGGGGTGAAGGACACTTGCTGGGTCTCTGGGGTTATTTTAAGGCAATATTTTGCTTTATAGCGACTCCGGATGTTTAATATTCATATTCTGCACTTTGAGTGTGCGGGAGAGACATTTATGCCTTTCATAGTGTTAGTTAACAGTTATTTCAGGCCCCTGCTGCTCCAGTTCACATCATTTAGCTTTAAAGTAATTATAATCGCTACTGGCTCTTTTATCTGATGATCTACTGGCCAGAAAGAGAGAGAGAGAGTTAGGGCAGAAATAAGTGAGTGGATGGGACGCCTGCCAAGGGGGCTGTCTAGAAAGGAGCCCCCCCCCCCCGGCTCAGCAGCACAGTCAAGGGATTCAAGCAGTGGGAAGGGGGTCTCAACACTACAGCCATGTGGACTTCTAAGACTAAGGGAGAAGCAAGAACGAAAAGCTCTCCTATGAGAATTAGCATTGTATATTTGTGTTGACGTAGAACACAGGAATGCAGTCATAGATTGAGGTGCTCTTTTAGGCATTTTTGCCTGTACAGCACCGAGCATAATGGGGCCCTGCACTGAGCTGAGGCTTCCAGGTGTTACCACAATGCAAATAATGTGAGTATTTGATTCAGAATGTCCCGTATTGGCAGAAACTTCTGTCCATCTAACCATCCCCCAGGCCCAGCCTTTCAAAGGGACCTGGAGCTCTGGCCATCGCTGCTGATACTTCAACAGCTGGAGCTCAGCGCCCCTTTGAACTACCACTGCTCTGCATGTCTGTGGGGGAGCTGGGCCCAGCATCATGATCTGAGCAGTGCTAAGGGGCCACTCTGCTGGGCTCCACCCCTTCCAGGGGCCTGGAGGCGAGCCCCTCCCACCTTTCTCCAGGGACTGCAGTGGCTGTCGGCCCTGCTGCCATCCCCATATGTGCCTGTCTATCTGTCTGCCTCCCTATATGCTTCTCTTCTCCAAATACCACTGATGTGACTGGGTGGCAACTGCTGTTTATAATAAAGGGACACAGTGAGTCTTGTTTGTTCATGCATAAGAGTCTAAAGTGGGTCTGTATTTAAATAAGAGTATGTCTACACAGCCAATGGCAGCCCATGGCAGCTAGCCTCAGCCTGAGTCAACAGACATGGGCTTTTGCTGCCGCCCTCAGCACCCCTGGGCCAACAGCACTTTTTAAGTTTCAGCTCAGCCTCCTAAACCCATCCCCTGTTGAGCCTTCAGAGCCCAAGCTCTTGGCCCAGCTGCTAAGTGTACACAGCTATTTCTAGGTCATTATTATAAGTCCCAGGAGCCTGAGTCTGTCTGTCCTGGATAATGGGTTCACTGCCGCAAGCTCTGTAGACCTGGTTTTTGGAAATGCTGAGCACCTACAAGCTCCTTCAGTGAAAATGAAGCAACTTATTTCAGTTCCAGACACATAAAACAGTGTGTTTGTGAAATTATATATGTATGTGTCAAGCATCTCCTAGCTATGATACTTCTCACGTAAATGTAAAACAAGAGATTGAATTCATAACAAATATCCCCAAAGCAGTAGAAAAAACATATTGAGTCCCTGGTAACGTTTGCTGATTCCCTCAGTTTATATAAGTGAAATATTTTTTCCCCCGTTTGGAAAATAAAATGAAAAAGGACATGGTTTATGCAAATGGTCGGGGGCTAATTATGGGGGACAGTTTGCAGGGAAGCAGCAGGGCTCCCTCCACATGGCACTGTGGCTGAGCAGCAGAGGTTCTGGTTGGGGTAGAGGCACACTTACCTCTCCCAGCAGGGATGAGATCCCTGTATCCATGTAGCCACTGTTTTCCTGCTGTTGTGGCCCCTAGTAGTGACTCTGCCATATCATTATTCCCTGCACTCACTGCCCCCGGTGGTGAATCTGAAGTATATCTTCCCTCCTGTTGGTGCCCCTCCCTTTCCACGTTCTGGGAAATCTTGGGATTTCAGGCATTTCCCACTTTCCAGGCACAACCAACCCCTGACCTTGGTTTGTTTGGGTAAATAGGAGGCTGCGTGCCAAGTTTTGTGGTCATAGCTCTTATGGTTTAAGAGGAGTTCTTGAACAAATGTTGCACCGACAGACATTCTAAAATATATTCTTGCAGGGGGTAGCCATTGAGTTTGTAGCGTCACAAAAATAAGCAGTCCTGTAGCACCTTATAGACTAACAAATGTATTGATTAGGTAATTAGCTTTTGTTCAGAGTTATAGTAGCTTTAAGATCACTTGTGGTAAGCAGACATCATGGGGAAAAACACGTCACATGAGAGAAGCATTGTCAGACATGAGCATGCATAGTGAGATGCTGGACAAAGGAAAAACTGTTCCTTCAATGTCAGACTGGATTAGGCATTTGAGTGCCTATCTGCTGTTGGAATGTGTTACAGTAACAACTCAGAGATCAGTCAGATAAGATGATGTCTTGAGCTTAAATTTAATTTGATGCCTTTTGTAAACCTCTTGTTTGTTTGGATGTTTGTGCACTGGTCCTTTGTAGAGACTTTATTTTGAGCCAACTGCATATACATGTTGTTCTGTGTTTAAAGTAGTGTGCTAAAGAGTTGGCTAAATATAACACAAACTGTTTCACCTTGACTTGCATAAAATGGAGGGGCTCAGAACTACCGTAACAGTCTGAGTGGATAGATTCCTTAGCTATCGTTTGTGCATCATTTAAGAAGATGAAATAGCGACCTCACCCCCCAACACACACCTTGATACTTCACATACAGATAGTAATAGACACCCCTTGCTTCTAACACCTCGCAAACTAAGGTCCCAATGCTGCAGCCAACGCTGCTGAGAGGTATGGATCCAGTCACAGGATCAGAGCCTGTGTGAAGGAAAAAGATGCAATGGACTAGTGAGGTGATATGGGTGCTGCTTAGCAAATAACACATTAGTTTTCTTTTCTTTTTCTTTTCTATAAAATAAATCATGGTCCACTGCTGCCTCCCTGTGTGAACGGTAAGAGACCTTTCCGCAGATCCTTTCTGCTAACGTCAAATCCCTGTCAATCTTACAGCCCAGTGCGGTGGGGCAGCAGAAGAGATGGAAGGAGTGATCTTGAGCCCTGGGTTCCCGGGGAACTACCCTAGCAACATGGACTGCAGCTGGAGGATCTCTCTGCCTGTGGGATTTGGTAAGACTGATGGTTCTTCAGACGAGCATTGTTGCTTCTGGTTACCCAGAAGGCATATGTGAGGGTGGACACTCCAGGATTAATCTGGAAGGTGTCACTGCACCTGCAAGTCTGGTTGATTCAATAGGTCACTTCTGGATGGATGCTTTCACCCTGGTTGAAATCATGCATGCCTGTGTATGTTGGGGTGTGGTCAGGAATGCAACAGCTTCACCTCCCCTATCACCAGTGCTCCCTGTTAGTTAAGTAGTTGGAAGGCCAAGCAGGAGAGATTCAAATGCTGCTCAGCTGATTAGCAGAGCACTGGCAGCACCCAGAGCCGACTGTATATGTTTCTTCTGGTGTTGCGCATCTGCCCCTGCCTCGGTGCACATCACAAAATTTATTCTACACATGGATTGGAAAAATTAGGGGGAAACACACCCCAGCTTGCCAGCTGGATCATGGTGGGGGCCACACATCAGAGCATTCAAGAAGGGGGAGACACTTGCCTTGTTCCTCTATTCCTCGTTGCACACATGCTCAGGACCCCTTCACAGTCCAGCCCCAAACAATGCAGTGAAGCAGCCCTGGGCCATGATCTTGAGAAGGATCCCTTCTGAAGTCACTTCAAGCCAGCGGAGTTGTTTCAAGGGAAAATCAAAATCCTGTTAGATCACAGACTCTCTCGGAGAGGCACCAGAATGGTAGCTTGCTGCCCCGAGTCAGGTAGAGTTGTGTGTGGTTGGAGTAATGGGATCACCATCCTGCGAGCAGCCCTCTGTGGCAAAGGGCCGCCACATAAGATGTTTGCCTGATCATCTCCTAGGCACCAGGAGTAGGATCTGGCTAGCCCTGTCCAGAGTCCTCTCAGTTCTTGGGTTAGGCTTGTGGCCAGTCTTCTCCCACTGGACTGGGGCCTCACCCAGGTCTAAGTTCAGCTCACACTCTGAGCTGTCCGTAGTGCTGCTGGTGCCCCGACCAGTATAGAGACCTGCCTTAGTTGAGCTCCTGTGAGGAATTGCCAGGCCCTACCCGAGCAGCTTCTTTTATATTGGCCTGCTGGGCCCTGATTGGCTACAGCAGAGACAAACTATCCTGCCTGGAGGACCTCTTGTCTGCTCCTCTCTCTGGTATATGGTGTGGCAAGGCCTCTCACCTCCTGTATGGCTTAGTCTACCCTATTACAGTTGGGCTCAGCCCTGAGTCAGAGCCTGGCCTAAGTTTACAATGCAGACATGCCCAGAGGTCTATATTCTAAAACAATGGTTCCCACTGACATAGCAGGATGAATGATTTTTTTAAAAAAGTACAAATGTCCAGTGCTCCACCACTCACCTGCCAAATATCCCCTGCACCCAGGGGAGCAGACAGACTCACCAGGCCCATGGACAAGATGGGAGAGGAGGGGGTGGCTCTGTACCACTGGAAGGAGCAGGACCTCAGGGGGAAGGGGTGGAGCTGGGGCTAACCTCCATCAGGCAGCCCTCAGCACCATCCAGAGCACGCCGTAGAGGGCTCCAGCAGCAATTTAAAGGATCCAGGGCCAATATTCCCTCTAAGCTTTTTCCACGCCTATGTGAAATAAATTTTGTTATGTTTTTGATGAGCACCACCAATCGAAATATATGTTGGCACCTGTGGGTGCTCTGCTGATTTTCTGAGCAGCATTTTACTCTCTCCTGGGTAGCAGCCCAAGCACTCAACTTATACGGAAGCCTGCCCAGGGGCCAGGTCCCAAGGCAGCTGTCGTCTTTCCCTCTCCCCTGCCCACAGGCAGGTCCTACTGCACCTGCGGTGCTGCAGCACTCCACTGAAATAACAGGCATGATACAACTTAGCTGGCAGGGTCAGTACAGCAGGTGCTTTCTGTCTGCATGTGCCTGGGACATTCAGCAGCACCGTAAATGTATTCTACCTGCTTAACAACAGGTTCCATCAGTCCACATGCGTGCACTCAGCTGCTGGGTCACAGGGGCATGAGACAGTTGAATATAGTTCCAGGTCCTGCTGCTTGCTGATTTCAGGACTAATCAACTGGCTGGCCACTGCGTTCATTTCTCCTCCTCCTCCTTCTTAGGTGCCCACATCCAGTTTCTGAACTTCTCCACCGAGCCCAACCACGACTTCATTGAAATCCGGAATGGGCCCTACGACACTAGCAACGTGATCGGCAGGTTCAGTGGCAGTGACATCCCCGGCTCCCTGCTATCTACCTCTCATGAAACCACTATCTACTTTCACAGTGACCATTCGCAAAACAAGCCTGGATTTAAGCTGGAATACCAAGGTAACTGGAGCCCTGAACAAACAGGAAGGGAGAATTCTGTCCCCGGGAGTGGCCGTGGATAGGGAGCAGGAGCTGCTCTTGTGTTGAATTCGTACCATGAGGACTTAGTCCAAATGAGTGCAAAAATGTTACATGAGATCCCTTCTTAATCCTAATAGCTGGCTTCCAGTCATTCTGCCATTCCTTAAGGAAACTAACAAAAGTTCCAGCACTGCAATGCTGCAGAATTAATTCTGGCCTGACTCACTTTGACCTGGGCTGTCTGGACTGTCATGTGCTGTGTACCCGGCGGCCAAGACTTTGCCTTGGAATTTTGCAGATGCTACCTAGGTCAGAAGCCCAGTTTGGATCCTGAACGCTCATCTCTGTTGCCTTGAGCTGGGGGGCACTCTTGATTTGCGCCAGGGTGGCTTGTGGAGGGGGAAATGGGGCACGTAAAAGAAAAAAAAGAGCAGAGACGCGATAATTAACTGAACGTTCATAGGCTGTGTTGATAAGCACGGCTTGAAAATCTCAGCAACGTGCAAGAGCAAAGAAATAAATTCGTACCAATTCAGCAGGAAGCCCCAGTTTAAAGTTTCACAGGACTACAGGTTGAACCTGTTTAATCCAGAAGTCTTTTGTCTGGCAACATCCGTAGTCTGGCAAGATTTTTTGTTAGCCAAACAACCATTTATCGTGGGTGTGGCCGAGTTTCCCACAGTCCCGTAAAGTTGGTTTCCAGTCACCAGTCCTGGCTCTCAGTGTTCTGTGCTGTTATTTAGCTGCAATTTACCCTTTGATGTCTTCTGACAGGCCAGTGCTGGGCAAGTGTTGGCAATATGCTAGACACTATGGACCCCTCAGGGTCCAACAAATTCTTTCGTCTGGCACGAGTCAGGTCCCAAGGGTGCTGGATGAGAGAGGTTCAACCTGAAGTGAATTCAGGCTTCTCTATACTTCAAGTTACAGCACTGTAACTTTCTCACTCAAGATGTTAAAAAAATGATGGCCCAGGTGCAACAGGTTACAGGACTGTAAAGCACCAGTGTAGACAAGCTCCCAGTGCTCTTAGCTACTCCCTAGTGAAGCTGGTTTACCTAGAGCTCTGGGAGAGCTCTGGCCCAGTGCTCTTGCTGTGACCCCACTGGCATGTTAAAGCACTGCCACTGTAGACAAAGCCTTTGAAATGTCTCCAGTTTATGCATCCTCACCTTGAGGTCGCCTTAAAAAGGGTCCTGATTTTCAGAGCAAATGGGGATCAACACTGTCAAAATCATGCCCCATTTAAGGTATCTTAAGTCAATCACCTGAATAACGGGACCTGGCAAATCCTTAGTGGCTCTTAAACATTTTGGCCCTGAGCAGTGAATGTCTGCGAGTCTCTGAAACTCTTTGGGCAGGACCTCTCTGGGCATTGCTTGTTGAGACTTTTCAGAGTGGCTTTTCTGCTTTGGGAAGTTGCTGGGTTGGCAGTCCTGGGTGCCGAGCTCCTCGGTCTGTTCGCTGCAACATGGACAACAGCACGGCCCTTGACCACCGTGCCGTTGAAGGGATCACTGTGCAGGTTGTTGAGTCTCCTGGCTTGATTGCTTGCTGGCCTCTCTGCCGAGGGGCTTACAGGTCACTGCAATGCCCTGGCAGCCACATTAAAAGAAGCTGAGGGCTGAGCAGACCAAAGAAGCTGAATTCCATTCATATACCTAGAAACAGCCACGTTTTTATATCTACCTCATGGGGAGTGGGTACCAGGCCCGCTGATGGGGGGACAGTTGCTTGAGGTTTCCAAGGGGCCCGGAGGTCAGGCCACTGCCACCGTGACAGTGGCAGCAGCTGGATTCCCAGGCCCCTTTGAAGTGCCATGGTAGTGCTGCCCTGCCACGCTGAGCAGCTATGACGGGGTAAGGGCAGCACTGCGGTCTGGAGAGCGCTAAAGGCTTACTGCGCTTGGTCCCACCCCTTCCACCCTTGACTCTGCCCCTTCTGAGGGGCGGACCTGGGCCCCTCTCCCATCTCATCCCAGGGCCTGCCGTGGCTGTCTGCCCCACTGGTGAGTACCTATCTACCCGCGTCTGCAGGACTGTCAATCCAGAGCTCTTGCGAGCATGACATTTCCAAAAACTTCTCTGCATCCCCATCTTTGGTAGGTCTGAGCATGACGGGGTCAGGGGTCCTGCAGGGGAGTTGTGTCTTTCGTAATGAAGGAGATGAGGGCGGACTCCAATGTGCTGCAGCTGAGTGGTCCTGCCAGCACGCTAGAGAGGACACCTCAGATTGGAAAAGGCAGAGTATATCTCTCTGTCTGTGAGATGCAGCGAAGGGCTGAGCTGGCAAAGAGCAGACTCCCCAGAAATAACATGAAAAGCAGCTAGTCACACCTAATTGAAAACATTAATTTTCCCTTGGCTTTCCCATGCTTACATCACAGAAGTCATGCACTGTTGTATGATTTAGGGGGAGAAAGCACACTCCAAGGCACCATGGGTAATATGATGGAAATTACTATGAAAATTAGATCTTGCTGAGCTGACCAGAAATAACTCATTATGTCAGGCAGAATATGTTAGCTAGTTGCCATCCATTTATCACCCAAATCATCTCTTTTTAGTAAAAAACTAGCTGTTTACCCATTCAGAGCAACGTATGGGTTGACTCTGTGGACATAGGCCTCAGAGTCAGGATAAACTAAGAGCAGGACTTGTCGCTCCATGAACACGATGGCCGCAAGCAGCAGGATTTCCAGTCACTATTATTCAGATGTACATTTGGCTCTTTAAATCCTTTATAGAGTCACCACCAGAGTGCCCTCTAATTTTTTTTCCATCCATGGGCAGAATTAATTTTATGTGCACCGAGGGGTGTGTGGATGTACACCACCAATAGAAACATGCTGATGGCTGTGGATGCTCTCTTAATCAGCTGGGAGACACCGGAAACTCTCCTGGGTGGCCTCCCAAGCACTCAGCTTACAAGGAACGCTGGTCACTGCACTTAAACAAACAAACTAAACCCACCAAACAGCGTGAAGAAAGAAGCTACTGGTGGTATTTTGGCCCCACTGCAGTCAGAGGCAAAATTCCCAGAATTCAGTGGGTCCAGAATTTCAGCCAAAATTCCAAATCATGCCATGGGTTAGATTTTTGCATGGGAGTTATCATACTGAATCAAACCACTTTTAAGTAGCATTGAGCCCGTCTAGTCCTAAATCCAGCTATAAGGCAGGGAGGAGGGGCATCTTTGCTGCCACAGAATGTATATTTATTGAGTATCAGAAGGGTAGCCATCTTAGTCTGTATCTGCAAAAACAACGAGAAGTTGTCTAGCACCTTATAGACTAACAGATTTATTGGAGCATGAACTTTCATGGGCAAAAACTCACTTTGTCAGATGTGTCAGTGGGTCTTTGCGCAGGAAAACTCATGCCCCAATAAATTTGTTAGTCTGTAAGGTGCCACAGGACTTCATGTGGTATTTATCGAGGGATTTTGGGATGACATTTTTGGCCATCTCTTCCATGCCCCTCCACCTCTATCTTCTAAAGCAACAGTTGAGATGGCATGAGAATAATTCTATGAACTCTTGGAATGGGGAAAGCATGAACCACAGAACCTGCCTTTTTATTTTATTTCCAGCCTATGAACTCCAGGAGTGTCCTGACCCCGAGCCTTTCGCTAATGGCATTGTAAGAGGAGCTGGTTACAACGTGGGCCAGTCTGTGTCTTTTGAGTGCCTTCCAGGATATCAGCTGATTGGCCACCCAGTCCTGACTTGTCAGCATGGCACCAATAGGAACTGGGACCACCCACTGCCCAGGTGTGAAGGTATGACTTTTTTGGGTCACCTTTGAACAGCATGGTGGGTTTCTGGGAAGCCCATGGAATCTGCTCAGTTCTGGCCTCTTGTAAATCACATGTCTGGAGGATTCTGATGGATCAGATAGGAGGAAGGAGAACTCGCCCTTGCCCTGGTATTTTCAATCCACCTTTCTTCTAGGTCAAAGCCCAGATAGCTGATTCAGGTTCATTCAAATGCTTATTCAGTCTGGCTTTGCTCCAGTGCTGATTAGCAAGAAGAGGGAACAAGCTCACAACAGCAGCTCAGTGATAGTAAAAGAAGCAAATAGAAGAGTTGGGGAAGAAAAGTGGTCTGCAGTTTCTTTGTTCGTGTGATCCTCAAGGGCATTGCTCTTCCTTTTCTAAGCCTTTGCCCAGCGTTGCCATGTTCTGTAGCATGGCTGCTTTGTCTCACCCCAGAGCCAGCTACATTTCACCCGTGAGCAAAGTGTTTATAGTTTGCTTGTAAAATAGTATGGATAATGGTCTGGACCTAGTAGTGTTTGGGTTAGAAAGCTGGGGTCAGCCCACTTTGAAAAGTGTGGGCTAGCAATGAAAAATCAAACTCGGACCTGGCTTTATCTTCCATATATCGAGTGCGTTTGCATCTGGGGTTATGATTCAAACCCGTCTGTGGTTAGCAGGGTTTTATTCTCTGTTTGTTCCATTGCTGACTGCCACTGGGAGTAGTGCTTTGGCAATTAGGAACATATGGCCCTGAGGAGAATATGCCTGTTGGGCCTGATTTTTGAAAGTGCTGAGTGCTCATTGTCAGAAGCTTTGCAAACCAGGTTCATGATCTCTGTCTTCCAACAATACAGGTGGGCTTCATTTATATTAATTATGTAACCCTTTCAGCTCCATTTGTCTAGATGAGAGATGCTGAAACTCAGGGCATCCAAGGGTCACCCAGCAGTCTGGTGCAGGAGACAAAAAAATAAAATCTTGATTTCACCAATTCTTAAACTCTCCAGGGACTGTTGAGCCACACTGCAAATCCTTTGTCTTCTCGGCAAACTCCCCACATTTCCCTGAGCACTGTCACGTGGCAACTTCAGAATTTGTGCTCCCTGCTTATGCTAAGAAACCATCATCGTTTTGTTGATTTATTAACCCCTGAGAAATGACTGCCAGCTCTTGGACAGGTTTATGGCCACACGTGGCCAGCATTCTCTGCCTGCTTTTCTCTCTCTCTCTCTCTCTCTCTCTTTTATTTCTTTCTTCACTTTTCCGCCTTTCCCAGCCTGCTGTTTCACACTGACACTGAGCCGGATTAGAACAGTTTTTTATTGTCCTAAGTAAGTTTTTATTCTTTCCAATTCAAACTCCTATCAAAGTCAGAGCTTTATGATGTGTTGGAGCAGCTAAATAAATAAGGTAAAAAATCAGGGCTTTGATCACCTCCATACTTGGTATTTGCAACATCCAGTGCTGTGCTGAAGCAAATTTAATCACCACCACTGTATTGATCCCCTGCCAAGAAAAGACCCTGGCAGGTATTGGGCTGCATCTAAATCGTGGGATTGCATCAATATACGGTCTGGTCTTCCCAGCATAGGGACTGCTGCATCACTAAACTGCTGCTCAGTTGTTGCCTGTCAGAGTTGGAATTCTTTAATGATCTTAGCAGGGAACTCCAGTCACAAGACCTGTGTCTGCCGCTCTGATTTCCAGGAGTGGTTTCAGGGGGTTAGCCGAAGGGAATGTCTCGGCATGCTTGACATCAAATCTGAAATGCGTCGTTTCTCTGTTCACTCCTCAGCAGGGCCATCTTGGCCTTTCATCATTGCCAGACAAAGAGATACGAGTTCTGTGCAGTTTACTGTCGAGGCGTCTTTTATGTGAAACCTTAAAAAGTCAAAGCCTGATTACTGAAGATTCCCCCTGTCAGCAGAAAGGCTGGTCCCAGTCTCTTTGAACCACTTGCTCCCAAACTTGCCATCTATTGAGGGGCTGCATTTGTTTTTCTCTTTTGAATTAAGTCTCCTTAGCTCTAGAGGATGCAAAAATGTAGAGGGCCACATCCTCAGCTGGCATCGGCTGACGTCAGTGGATCTCTAGTGAGGTACACCCCCTGAAGAGATGGCTGGATAGCAACCCTGCATGCTTAGTCCTGCTACGTGCTGAGCTGTAGCAGCCCATTCAGCACAGCCTTGATGCTCGCTGATTTCACTGAGCTTTGAGGGTAGCAGGAGCAAGCCCCGAAATGTTCTGCCCATGTTTCCCATCCAGTCCTTCCTGTCATCCTTGGTCACTTTCCTTAGTGAGAATCCTGCTACACCACCAGGAAGCGGGTACAAAGCAATTGACATGTCCTGCAGTATAGGTTGAACCTCTTTACTCCAGCGCCCTCAGGACCTGGCCAGTACCAGTGAGTGAATTTGCCAGATGACAGGAAGTCAGTATTTTTCTAGCACATATGCTACTAGAATGGGCTCTTAGAGGACATTTGGAGTAAAGTACAGCTAAATAGCAGCACAGAACACTGAGAGCCAAGACTGGTGGCTGTAAACAAACTTTATGGAACCATGGGAAACTTGGCCACACCCACGATAAGTTGTTGTCCAGCTAACTGAAGTCATTCTGGATTATGGAGGTTGCTGGATGAGAATGTTCCAGATTAGAGAGGATCAACCTGTACTTCTTAACTCGATACTTTGGGAGCCACGTACTTAGTCCCAGTCAGAGGCAGATAAGTATGGCTGGAAGGGGGTGTTTATTCTGTGGACTCATGGTGCACGCTGGGTCATTAGCTCTATTAATATCATTGCAAACACTCCCTTTCCAGATACTTTCTTAAACACAACCAGCAATTGCTGTCTATTTTTACACAGTCGCTGCCCATGAGTAATGGTTGCCTTCATCCAACAATCTCACCGTCCCCGTGCAGGTCACAGTGGGAAATCCATTTCACTGTAAAACAAATAGTGCATCTGATTTTGAAATAAATCTGTATGGGCCGAGATTTCCAAAGCCACTGAATGGATTCCAGTGGGATTCACTGGGAGGCAGTGCTTTCGTTTTTTTATTATTTTTTTTTAGAGGAATTGAGTGTTGCAGTCTTCTGGGGTGTGCCTTCTTGTTATTTGCTCTGTGTGTGTGTGTGTGTGTGTGTGTGTGTGGTTGGCTCACGTGAGCAAACAAAGCAGAATTAGGCACTAAATACACAGGCCCTTACTTGGATCACATTGCACCGCTGTTAATCGGAATTGACGCCCTTAAAATCAATGGAGCTGCTCTGGCGTGAAAAGCTGTGTGAAAACAAGAGACAAGTCAGGCCCACAATGTGAGAGAGAGAGACCTGTCTGCAGGCAGCTAATCGGGCTCTGCAAATACAGTGGCGCTGTTCCAAGAAGATTGGAAAAAGTTCTGCACAGGAAATCTGGGACACTACAGAGGCAGCATAGTGCAGTGGTTAAAACCTAGCCATGAGACTCAGGAAACCTGGGGTGTCCTCCCTCTCTACCATTGATCTGCTGTGTTTCTCTAGGCAGGTCACATCACCTCTCTTTCCCTCTCATCCTTTGTTTGTCTTGTCTGTTTAGCTTACCAGCTCATCTGTGCACAGGCAGCACATCCAGCACGCGGGGGCCCAGATCTCCATTCCAGCATGTATAGATGCTGCTATTGTGCAAATAAGAACTACAAGTAATCCCCACCCCTGCTTCCAGAACCACTCTCTGACCCCCAGCTGGCTGGCAGTTCTGGCCCAGGTCATGGCATGTTTACGATTGACTAGTTTTGCCCACTGGCAGATAGAGGAGTGTGCTGTTCCCCCAATGGGGGAACGCTGCTGGTGAGCTCTAGTCCCTGGATTGGAGTGTGGGTTGCAGTTTCTCAGCAAAACTGGCTGTCAATTAGGTACCAAAAGTCTCTGATTGTTTCTGCTCAGCCCTGCTGCACTAAGCAGTGATTATTGTGACAGGATGGAGCTGGAAAGTTTGGGACAGGACACCCAGATTCCTAACATGCACATTAGGTTGGGTCCAGGCTTTTGGCATGGATCCAGGTTAATCGGAACAGCTGTCTTGTGTATCAGATCTATCTCTGCCCCCTTGGAATCTCCACAGTGCTGGCTTATTCCCCATTAATGCTGTACAAGAAAAGTGACATTCAAAGCTTGTCATTGCCTTGAGTCCTCTGGGCTGCTGGGAACTTGGAGCAGGAGACATCTGGATCAGCCTCTGACTCTTGGACAATTCTTGAATCATTCTTTGGGTCTGAGGGGCAGATTGGCATTATGAGGCAGAGGAATGAGCTGTTAGTCCAGCTCTGCTCAGCTGCAGGGAAGAGGGTCTTGGCCAATGTCCCCTCTAATCTTTTCCATCCATGTGTGGATTTGTTCCATTAAAGTGTGCAATACATTTTTATGCAAAAAAGGCAAACCTGATTGTGGGATGCATTAACAGGAGTGTTGTGAACAAGACACAAAAAGTAATTCCTGTGCTCTACTGTGCACTGATGAGGCCTCAATTGGAGTATTTTGTCCAGTTCTGGGCCCCCACAATTTAGGAAAGATGTGGAGAAATTGGACAGGGTCCAGAGAAGAGCAACTGAAATGATTAAAGATCTAGAAAATCTGACCTAAGGGAGAAGATTAAAAGAATTGGGTTTGTTTAGTTTGGAAAAGAAAAGCTTGAGAGGGGACAGGAAAGCAGCTTTCAAGTACGTAAAAGGGTGTTACAAGGAGGAGGGAGAAAAAAATATTCTCCTTAACCTCTGAAAATAGGACAAGAAGCAATGGGCTTAAATTGCAGCAAGGCAGGTTTAGATTGGAAATCAGCAACAATGCCTGTCAGAGGGTTAATTACTGGAATAAATTACCTCGAGTGGTTGTAGAAACTCCTGGGCTGATCTAAATGGTGTTTGTTCCTGCCAGGTGTGCAAGGGACTGGACTTGGTGACCTCTTGAGGTCCCTTCCAGTTCTACAATTCAGTGATTCTGTGTGCACCAAGCCATGTGCAAACGTGCACCCTTAGTAGAAACAAAACACCCATCTGTGGGTGCTCTGCTGATCAGCCGAGTGACATTGGAATCTCTACTGAGCAGCCACCCAAGCTCCCGGCTTACAAGGAGCACTGGTCATGGCAGGGGAAGGGAAGGAAGGCAGGGATCCCGGCGGGGTTTGTTCATTTTACTCATGTTTCTTTTTGTTGTTAATTACATGCAGTCCCATGCGGAGGAAACATCACCAGCCTGAACGGCACTGTCTACTCCCCAGGCTTCCCCAACCAGTACCCCAATTCCCAGGACTGCACCTGGCTTATCACAGTGCCCGCAGGATACGGGATCCATCTCAATTTCACCCTGCTGCAGACGGAACCCTACAATGACTTCATCACCATCTGGTGGGTTCATCGGCAGGAGCTGACTTGGTCGGGTAGTCGATATGCCTGCCTGGTTGGTAGGGAGTTGGGGTCTGACTGAACAAAGCCCTCACGCACAAGGTGTGAGTCCCCTGACATGGGTGGTGTGTAGTTTTAGCAGGGGAAGGCTCGGCCTTCTGAACAGCTGGACGTGTCCCCATCCCCGCTTCACCTCCAAGTCCCCTCCTGCCTGTTGCTCTGATGCCAGAGGCTGGGACAAGCTGACTGAGGGCCATGGTGCAATTCATGGGCTGCTCTCGCCATGCTGCCCCCAGCCCTGGGGCTGAGGCTGGCAGCTCAGTGGGTGGTTGGGGGCCCAGGTAGGCTGGGGTCATGTTGCTTGGTGCTCGAGGGCCCAGAAGGAGTCTCAGCTCATGCTGCCTGACTCTTTAGCACACTGGGGGCACTGGCCTGGAGCAGGGCCAAATGGCCATGTAGGGAGGGAGGGCTGGGTAGGGGCCAGCAGCCACAGTGGGGGCTGGGCTGCATGGGTTTGAAAGGGGTGGTACCTTGACCAGAAGGGTGGGGCTGTGGAGGCTGCTTCCCCAAGCCATGGGTTCATCTGCTGCCTGTGTCCTTTGACTTCAATGGTGTTCCTGTGTTTGAGTGCCTTGCTGGACCAGACCATTATAAAGCTCTGGGACAAGGGTGGGTGAGAGGAATGCTTCAGGAGGCATCTAAGAACTAGCTAGGAGTGCTGGGAATTTGACCTAGCAAGTATCAGCCCAGCGTCTGATAGGCCCTTTCTCCCTGGAGCCATGGGCCGGGCTTCTCCAAACTCCACTTCGATTGTATTAACCAAAACCAGGTTGGATTTGAAAGTAGAAATCCATAAAGACTCAATATAGACCAGAACTGGTGGAAGCCCCCCTCATTTGGGACTGGACAAAGGGTCTGTAGACGGATCCTCAACAGATCTACATTGACTGTCGCTCCAGCGACTTAGAATTCTCACCAGCCTTTTCCAACTAACTTCATTTGAGTTATGCCAGTTGACATCAGCTGAGGATTCAGCCCTGCGAGGATAACACTGTCTACAGACTGACAGTGCCTCCGATGACCTTTCAGATCTTTTTTAGTCCTAATCCTGTGATCATCAGCTGTTAAAAAAGAAATCAAAACCACACTGTGCACAATTTAAACAAATGCTGCCCTCATGAGGCCGATTGGGCCCAATTACTCTCTCTAGAGGCTGCTTCTCCGCTGGGGGCAAATGTTAGGACATCATCCCAGCTGTGACTGGACATTGTTAGGTTACAGGTCCCTCTGCCTGCTGCTAGATTCTCTAAATCACCCAGCCCTTCATCTCCGAAATGCTCTGTTGAATGGAATTAGAGAAAATCTCTCCGGCAGCTACCAGGGCTTGAGAGAGAATCCTTTTATGAATGGCAAATAGGGTCTTCACCTCCAGCTGCACTGAGTTGAAATGAATCTGGTTCAAACTAGCGGGACAGGAATTGCCTTTCACTTCTGATTTCACCAGCAGATATTTCCCCTGGTTTGTTGACTCCTTTGCAGAAAGATTTTGTGGTACTAAATAGATGCTGAACAGGAGCAAAAGGCTACATTTGCTGATGTCCTATTTGGCTTTTGCTGTACAAGCTAAAGTAAAATCACAGAACATTTTTTGTCTGAGCGAGGGCACAATATTGCATCAGGGGTAGACAGCTGGTTCTGAACACAAGCTCCCAGCGGTCAGGAACCAAGTCTTTACAGGTGTAAATGGGCATAGCCACACCAAAATTAACATGAACTGATTCACATCAACTGATGATTTGGCTCCAGAAGCATGGCAGAATAGGATTTTCATCTCTGCTTAGGAGAGAATAGGACAAATAGTGCATGGCAGAATAGACAGTTGGGGAAGGGATACACGGGGTTGAAATTCCTAAGTGCTCAGAGCACATTTTTAAAAGTTCAGTGCCCACTCTTAGAGCCTTAATTCTCCAGAGCCAGGTGATGAATGTGCAGAAAGCTGGGCAGAAGCCTCTCTCCAGAAGCAGTTTATTGGCTATATCTGGAGTCTCCATTGCCTGCAGTTTTACGGGGCAGCCTGGGAAGATTCTACTTGTACCACTCTGGAAATGAAATTATTGGCCTAGTGTGGCTGCCCAAGGAGTCTTGGGAAACCTAATGTCAGGCTGGGGTGCTGAAAGCAAAGTAGGGCAGGAAAGTCCTTTGTATATGTGCATCAGGCTGCCAAGAGGGACTGGATGGTCCCAACCTGGGGTAAGTGGGTGAGGAGTAATGTGGTTGTGTTCTTTCTGACCTGTGCTTATAGGGATGGACCTCAGCAAACAGCCCCACAGCTGGG
This sequence comes from Carettochelys insculpta, assembly GCF_033958435.1. Classification (NCBI taxonomy): domain Eukaryota; kingdom Metazoa; phylum Chordata; order Testudines; family Carettochelyidae; genus Carettochelys; species Carettochelys insculpta. The sequence goes on from NC_134160.1 coordinate 4,820,014, forward strand.
CATGTTCACAGGGAACTCGGTGAAGAAATCTGCCCAAAGCTCCTCCAATCAGATCTTGATGAAATTCCACAGCGATGGAGCCAATGGAGGGATCTTTGCCATCTATTTCTATGGTCTGTATCACTCACTGAGCAGCCTGTGTTTTAGCTTCTTGATCCACAGTTTTGTGGAATACAGAAGAGTCTGGGATAGTTGGGGATCACTAGGAGGAGGACAAATGCTCATGAAAGAGATCTGTTTAGAGTGCAAGATACAGGAAATATCCTGCTGCTTGAAGCAACATCTGTCAGATCAGACCTTTCATAAAGGGGCTGACTGTCAGAGAGTTGACACCTACAACAGTCTTGGTGCAATTTTGTATGCACGAATGCTTGCTTATGCACACACTTATAATTGCACATGCAAAGTGGGTATGCAGCTGCTGTGCAGGAGTAGAAATGTATCAGCAACTTCCTGTATTCACGGCAGTGTTGTAAGCAAGACACAAGAAGTAATTTTGCTGCTCTGCTCTGATTAGGCCTCAGCTGGAGTACTGTGTCCAGTTCTGAGCGTCACATTTCAGAAAACATGGACAAATTCAAGAGAAGAGCAAGAAAGTGATTAAAAGCCTTGAAAACATGATCTGTGAGGGAAGATTGAAAGACCTGTGTTAGTTTAGTCTCGTAAAGAAAAGACTGAGAGAGGATGTAACAGCTTTCTAGTACCTGAAAGGACGTTACAAGGAGGAGGAAGAAAAATCATTCTCCTCAACTCCTGAGGAAAGGAAAAGGAAGCAATGGGCTTAAATTGCAGCCAAGGAGGTTTAGGTTGGACATTAGGAATAACTTCCTGTGAGGGTGGTTAAGCACCAAAATAAATTGCCTGGGTGTGTGTATGAAATCTCCATCATCAGAGATTTTTAACGGCAGGTTAGACAAACACCTGTCAGGGATGGACTTACATGGTGCTTAATCCTGCCATGAGTGCAGGGGACTGGACTCGATGACCTCTTGAGGTGCCTTCCAGTACCATTACGCTGTGATTCTATAATCAGAACGCAAATCAAGCTCCTGCAAAATAGCAGCTGTGAAAGATCCTGGGGCATATCTCACAAGATGACAGCTATTAATTCTGCCCTCCTTGGCAAATTCCTTTTTGTGTAAATCCATTTGTTACCTAACACTCCCACTGCTTGCAATTTCAGTTGGAAATGGTATTCTTCCAATCCCGTGCTAAACTGACCGGGTGGCCTTGCTGTGTTCTATTAAACCACAATTACATTTCAGCCCAGAGGTGGCTTGATTTCACAGTGAGAGAAATGATTCCTTAAATTATTTGGGGATTCTTCGATGTGAGTGAAGTGCATGCTCCAGAAATGTTAGGTATGATACAGAAATAAGAGTATTTTTACCCCATCACTAAACAAGAGTCCAACCTGAAGTTAGATTAGCAAACAGGTGATTTTGACAATGCTAGGTTTTTGCAAAATGTGAACAGGACCTTAGACTCACTGCAGTAATTCATTTGTAACAACCGCAACAGTCTAGTGTCAGGTTCATGCCAGTCAGTACTGAACATCAGAGGTTATGTCGGGTAATGGAAAGGCCAGTAATCCATGGCCAGGTTAAATTTAAAGAATATTTGCTAAGTGTCTGGGGATATTGCTTGAATACTGTAAAACACAATAAGGTGCATATTAATACAAAAACAATGTGTGGATAACAGGTATGCAAAAAAAACCCCTTTTTATTATGCCCTATGTGGCAAGAAGTGTGGCAAGGAGGCCCAGCATGAGCAGAAGTGTGAAAGAAGGTTACAAGCTGCTTTGAAAGAATTAAGCTTGAATCGATAAATGTCACTAAATGTTGATTTCAACATACACAGATGAAATAACATTTTGATGATAGAATTTTACAGCTGGGCAAAATAAGAAAATCCTGCTTGAGCCCTTTCTCAGGTTTGGATGAAGGGTACTCTCCTGGTATATTTTGCCGTGTGGTGAAGCCCATTTGTGTCTTGATGGTTGTAAAACTGTAACTCTTTGAATCTCAGCATCTGCTGTTCTTAAATAGCTGTTGTCTAGCCCCTCATAGCATCTGACCCTCCCCAGGATTTCACACGATTGTGAAATTTTAAACTAACACAGATCAGAAGGAAATCTTAGACCCCCTAATTCTGCACAATTGTGAAAATTTAAATGGTAAGAATCAAATCGTGCCAATCTTTTAGGTGTAAACAGTGGTTGTGAGCAAACTCAGTAGCTCTTGCAGGATCATCTATTACAGCGTCTCTGACTGGTTTATTAACCCCTTTAGAAAATATATGTGAATGGAACTTCAGTATAAACAGTGGCTAAAAACATCCTTGACTGACCTGGTTGAAAAAATAAACAAAAAGACCTGAATTTCATCCAATTTCAATGAAATTCAAAATTTCAGTGGGAATTTTTGTTTTTTAAAAAATGACCTGTGTGAAATTGTCTGCCTCTGTGTTCATTAATGTGTAGTTAAGATTGTTTCAGTTACATATCACACCAAAGCTAACCCTCCCAAAACCTCCAGGAAATGATGAAGCTGAATCATTGAATATTGATTCCACTTATCTGATCCCCCTTTCTGTCTCAGGAACCTTCCTTCTTCCGACTCAGGTCGGTGCCCTCCTCCTGATCAACAAACTTCCCCAAAGTATTTAAGGATCAACTTCCAGGTGCCTGCCCTGCCCAAATCATCCAGTTCCAGTGGTATTCCTTGCTCTGGTGTGCGAGTGGATGAGCGTAGTTTTAGACATAGGAGTCAAAAACCTGAGCCTGTTTAATGCTCTGCCTCCATATCTCTGCAGGGCTAAACACTTATACAGTTCACACAGTTCTGCAGTGTCTTTTTTTCTCTCTGTGCAAACACCAGACATAGGGTCAGATTCTACTCAAGCTTTGTGTACTTCAGTGGATAAGTTGTGTACGGTACAACAGAAAGTTTGCTCTGTGGTTGACAAATGGGCAGGGAGACCCTGGCATTTCTTGCCATCTGCCTTTGTAAATGTACAGTATATCCACTTCTGGATCTGCCACAATGTAACTGAGATCAGAATTTTTCCTTTCGTGCATGCACAGGCCAGCTTAAATTGGGCACATAGACATCCCTTAGTAGTCAGTCTTCAGTGTTAAGTATCTTCCCCAATCCAGTGATCGGCATCGTCCACTTAAGGAAACCATTGTCCTTTAAACACCTACCAGGAAGCATCTCCTGCAAAATGCCTGACTCAGGGAGCCTGAAAAGTTGGCAGCATCCTCTGAAACATGGGGACTTTGCACACATTTTAAAAGGCTTATTTTGGTAGCAACATGAGAACCTGATATGTGAATGGGAAGGAGTGTTTGTGGCACCGTAACTCCAGGGTGGGTCTCTGTGGTGTTTTAAGCAGAAAGGCTCTGCTTTGTTGTGGTTCAGGCACATCAGGGTGCTTTCACAGGAAGCTTTATCGGTGCTGTGCTATCCAGAAACTAAAGCTGACTTAATAATGGCCCTGTGTTGAAGTGTGGCCCATTAAGGAATAGAGATTGATGCCCCAATTGCTAGGTTATCTCTCTACTTAAATAGACGTTGTCAAGCACTGTTAAAATAGCATTTAATTTAATTTTTGTCAGTGTTTTTTTATTCTCCACTGTCAAACATTCTTTTTAAAGCTTGCAAATAACATTTCTCTCTCCCCTAGGTGTGTTGTTTGGATTTCCCCCCTTGGGTTTCTTTTGTATTCCACAAGCAAGGGGATTAATTCCTCCCTCCTTGGACTCTGGACTCTGTATGTCACTATGACATAAAGGAGGGAGATTATTCTCTCTTTTATGTAACAACTAGAGCTGAGATCAGGGCTTCCTCATGCTGGGTCTGTGCACATCTAGTGAGTGGCAGTTTCCCACCCCAAAGAGTTCAGAGTCAGTATAGAGAAGACAAAGGTGGGCAGGGAGAACAGAGGCAGAGAAACTTTCCCGGGGTCACACAGCAGATCGGTGGCTACACTGGGATGAGAATCTTTTTTTTGTGTGCCAGTGACAGTGGCACTGGAACTGTTCTTGGAATGGGAGTGCTGAGCTGCACCCCCTCTCCAGTCCTGTCTGCACATCTCTCTGCTCATTAAAGCTGGGGCCAGCAGCCTGGACTCCTCATGCAGGACCAGCAGCTGGGATGCCAGAGTTGGCAACCAAGCGTGACCCCCAGCTGGCACACAGGGTGGGGCAGACAGTGAACCTCCCGGGGCTGGCAGCTGAGAGGGCAGGCAGTAGAGCCCCCAGGCCAGGAGTGGAGGCCAGGTGTGGGGCAGCAAAGCCCTGCATGTGACACAAGTGGCCAGGACCCCGGAGCTTGCAGAAAAGGGGACCCAGGGCCAGTAGTGAAGAAGCCCAGGCAGTAGCAGGCCCAGCAGCCAGGACACCAGGCACAAAAGCATATTCCCACTTCCCACACCTGTGCCCAGAGAGTGCCCAGTCTAGGGAACCTCAGTGCCACCTCCTTAAAGGGGACTTCTGCCAGAAAGTGCTGAGTACCCAGCCTCTAATCATCAGGCTCCTTTATGGGTGAGGGTAGAACATCCCAAACCTGAATCATCAGTTACTGTTGGAAATCTTGACCTAAAGCCCAGCTGCTCTTATGGTATGTCCACATCAGGGAGTGGTAGCAGCTCTTGTGGACACTCTGAACTAGTTTTCATGGTGCTGCTGCCTCTGCTGTGCAGGCTTCCACACCTTCACTGCTGTGCTGCCCAGGTTAGCTGGATTAAAGCCAGCTCATGTGCATCCACCGGACCTGCAGTCACTTGGACTGTTGCCGTCCAGACCTACCACGAGTAGGGAGTTTTATTACATGTGCAATGAATCTTTGCAGAGACGCGTCTGCCATTAAAGCCATTGTCTGACCTTTGCTCTTTCTTCTGGGACTTTTCCTCCCTCATCTTGTTTTATGTGGGCCATAATAGAGCACCTGTTGTTTATACAGAGGCGGGTTGTTCAAGGAAGCAAAGGTTTGGTGTGTTCAAGCAATTTCTGGGCCTTGAAAAAATGGTGGATGGGAAATTGACTCCCATGTCCTCCCCCTTCTGTTCCTGTATGACCAAAGAAGCTGTGCAGAAGAAGTGACAGATTCAGCACTTAAACAGCCCAGATCTCTGGTGCAGGCATTGTTCTCCTCCTCATTAACTCATCATTTCACAGTAACTTTTTGGTAAATTGCACAGAGCTTGTATAGGAGTCCTCTCAGGATTACAGAGCTGACAGGTCCCTTTGATTTTCTCTGTTCAAGCTTAGTACGTTATGTTGATGTCAGGATTTTTTTCTCCTTTGCAAACTTTGGGTCATTTGCTGCCCTTGGTCTGTGTGTGGGTAAAAAGGAATCATTCTTTTCATCTGAGTCTTTTCAAACATTATATAAATGTGAATTGATCCTCACACCCTCACCAGTGAAATAAGGGAGGGTTATTTCACACACACCCCATGTATATATTGGGGAAACAGAGGCACAGAGAGGCATGAATGGGTGTCTAAAGTTAAGCAATTAAATCCTAATTTAGGCATCTACATACATTATAATAATGTTTTACGAACATGGTGCGTCTGCTCCTGTTTCTCCAACTTTAACCTGTAGCGAAAAATGGCAAAACCTTGTAAAGTTAGTGAGAATTATTTCCTGTCTAGTAAGTGGATCATTTACATCTGGACTTACCTGGCTGACACCAACTGCAGAGAAGTTTATGGTGTCCTGGAGTCAATAAAAGGGGATTGATAGGTTAGAATCGACTTCAGCAAATGCTCTCCATGACATTTTTTAAACCAAGTTCACATCCCTTGTGTGTTCATTTCCATAGGAATTAGCATGTGAACTCAAAGCATTGTGAATTTGTCTATTGATAAGCAGCAAGTTATTTTGTTCAAGCACTAAACATTTTCTGATAGTTCATTTCAGGCTGTAAGTTAGACTGTAAAATTTGCTCTTTATTCTATTTGACAAGGCTCATTAAGTCAAACAGTAAAGTTTCTGGTCCCTGACTGGATGGCATCTTTATTTCAACATATCGTCAGCTGAGATACATATAATTAAACACCTGGTTCAGACCTGCAGTACAAGGTTTTTTTTATTTCACGTACTGGGGAAGTTACATTGTAAACTGCAACCTGCATCTTCAGTTTAATATTCTCCATTGGGAGGGCAAACCAGCTACATCCCAGGAAGTATTTGCAGAATAAAATAACAACTAATTCCAAACAATGAATCAATGAATTTTGCAATCATAGCTCAAGGACAGGGAGCAAAGATGAAATTCTAAAAATAATGATCCGCTGTGAAATACTGGCAGCATCAAAACAAAAAGCAGTCAAGTAGCACTTTAAAGACTAGCAAAATAGTTTATTAGGTGAGCTTTCGTGGGACAGACCCACTTCTTCAGACCATAGCCAGACCAGAACAGACTCGATATTTAAGGCACAGAGAACCAAAAACAGTAAGCAACGAGGACAAATCAGAAAAAGATAATCAAGATGAGCAAATCAGAGAGTGGGGGTGCGGGGGACACTGGCAGCAGAACAGAATAAGATTTCTACCCATCCTGGTTATTCCAGCATTTATCTAATCCCATCGAGCTTGTCCAGTCTCTTCCATTAAGAATCCCAGACTCTGTGGGTGGTCCCATCATCTCACCACGAGTCGGTAAATAAACACCAGTCACCCTTCATCTGTCCATGAACTATGTCTTTCAATGTCCTCCCATTCACCTGTCTCCTTGGAGGACAGATGTTGCATTGTGAGCTCTCCATGGTGCTGAATCTCTATACAGGTGTCGTCCCAGTGACCAGAGAGAGACAAGGTGGGTGAGGTGGCCTTCTGCAGTCATAGGACCATGGTGAGTTAATGGGCCACAGGGTGCGTTAGAAATTGTTGTAGTGGGCATAAACCGGTGTCTCTATGTCTATTTTTAGTGCCCTGCTGCCTATTAACATTTCATAGACCCATGACTGCAGAAATGGTAAACTGCCCACTTCAAAGTGGTCTCCTACGGTGTGTGTGAATCTCTTATGCGTAACAATCTGTCCCACCTTGTGTTTAGCTTGGACATGCTGGTTATCTTCTCCAGACCTGAGCAAGAGTTCTGTGAAAATCATAAGCTTGTCCCTTCAACCAGCAAAGGTGGGTCCAATAGAAAGGGTATTATCTCACCCATCTTGCCTCTCTCTCATATCTGGGGACCAACATGGCTGCAGGAACACTGCAATCCCTATGACTTGTTTTTGAAAATAATATCTGGGCTGGGGTCTATCTCCTCCCTGGCTCTTTTTCAGAAGCCGGGTAAACTGGGCCTATGTTGGAATCTGGTGGCTATTTCAGCACAGCTGCTGGATGTGGCAGGCACTGACAGGAATTGGACAAAACTGGGGTAACATAGGGCATCTCAGCCAGAGCTGTGCAGTCCCGATCACTGGGGTTCACACAATGGGGAAGGACAAGGCAGATGGTGTATTGCAAACTATGGCTCAGCCATGGACCTCTCAAGGGGGAGGAAAGATGGTCCATGGTTAAGGGGCTAGTCTGGGACTAGCACAAGTGTGGTTAATAATATTTTATTGGGGGGGCACTCTAAGAGTTTGGTAAACAGTCAAGAGCTGCACTTTTCTATGGAGGAGGTGCAGAGTCTGGGATGGAGGTTGGGTGCAGAAGGCAGCTTAGGTAAGAGCTTGGGGTTCAGGAGGAGGTGCAAGGTCTGGAAGGAAAGTGGGTGCAGGAGAGGATTCTTATCGGAGGAGGAATGTAGGAAGGGTGCAGCATGTGGGAGGGGGTTGTGAAATGGCGGAGCGAGCTGGGGTGAACGAGAAATTGTAGGGTCTGGGAGGGAGTATGAGTACAGGAGAGGATTTTGACCTGGAGACGGGGTATAGGAGGTGGGTGCAGGGTCTGGGAGGGGGTTGTGACCAGAAGCAAGGGGCAGGAGGCTTCCAGAGAGTTTGGGTTGTAACCTGGGACAGGGAGTTAGAGTGTGAGAGGAGGTGAGGTGCCTGGTGTAGGTTCTGACCTGGAGTCACATCTCTAGGCAGTTCCCAGCCATCCAGCAGCCCACCAGGGCCCTTGGGCAGGCTCCCTGACTGCCACATCTCCACACTCCTCTCAGCACATCCAATTGCTGGGGCATGTACGTGTCTCACCTTGCACTGCCTGCATCACTAGCACAGCCCAGGCAACTCCCATTGGCCAGTTTCTGCTGTGACTGGCATGGGAGGACCCTGCCTGAAGGTCCTGCTGGGCTGCACAACATTGGTGGCCACCAGTATTGTGGCAGGTGGGATCTGGCCATTTTGCAGGCTGGATGCAGCCTGTGGGCTGTAAATTTTCTGCCCCTGGGTTAGAGGGACATGGATGCTGCTGCAGTCCTCATGTGGGATCTTCCACTAAATTTAGCATCTCCATGTATACAGTGGTCCAATAGCATTGCCTTGCCTTAATGCTGGGGGGATGGAGGATTGTGAGCTGCCCAGGTGAACGGGGAACAAATAAGGAACTGGGATAGGCAGGTACTGCTGGATTCTCTCCCTTGTGCCGCTCCACAAGGTGGTAATTTATTCCAGAGGAGCAGATCCTTGCACCCCACTGAGCTCGTGTTAGGCATGTGTGGGCCGGATCCCTAAAAGTCTTGCATCATGTTTGGTAGCAGTTCTGTGCACTCACATATACTGTTTTTTCCCCTCTTTTCAGCCTATCAGCTCTTCAAATGCCACCCTCCGACCATTGTTCCCAATGCTGAAATCATCACCGAGAACGAAGAGTTTAACATAGGTATCGTCTCACCCCTTCCCCTGTTCCCATAGGATGGGCTGGGCTGCACCAGCCAAGAACTCTGTCTGACCAATGTTCTGATCTCCATCTGTCAGGCCTCAGAGGAGCCCAGAATGCATCTTATTCTGCACTCTTCCATATGGAAGCTTGGGAAGCTTGACCCCATTTGGTTGACTGGCTCACGTGCCGAACCAGCGGGTTTTGATCGTCCTACAATTTTTATCCTCACTAGTGTAACCACCAGGGCTCATCTCCCCCCAGAAGCCTAGTCTCTGTTCAGAAACTTACAGAGCTACTTGCTTCAGTCATATCCTGCACCATTAAGATATTTCAGACATTTAAAATAACGCCCCGTGTAGCAGGCCACGAGGCTTACGGCCATTGCTTTTCTCTGTACTCCCTGGCTCCTGGCATTTTTAGTGTTGTGTTTGTGTTTAAATCATGAGCCCTGATCAAAAGTGACCTTGCTCACTGTACCTGCGCCCTCTGGGCCAGATCCTCTGCTGGTGTGCATCACTAGAGTACCACTGAAATCAGTGGAGTGACTGATTTACACCCACTGAGAATATGACCCGTGTATGCCATGTTTTGTGTGTATTTGTGTTTGTTTATATGCTGCATGTCATCTCCTTTGAGCTAAGGGGGCTGCAGCTGGACTTGTACCTGCCTTGCACGTTATGAGCACCATTGCCAGCTGAGTTTCCTTGCAGGTTCTATAGTGGTATAACAGCTAAAAGGAGCTGGGTCCTCATGTCCTGGGTGTCTGTGCAGCACTGGCTGTGAGAAGGGTCATGGTTAGAGCTCTGCATGGATACAAAATTTGTATTCGCATCTATATGTGCAAATATGAACTGCGGCTATCTGCACTGACACCCGCAGATGCGGATATCCGCAGATATGCAGGGCTCCGGGCGTGGTGTGTCGGTGTGGCTCAAACGCACCTATGTGCAGACAAGTCTGTGCTTCATTTAAGTCCTCAAAAGAAGCAGAGTTAAGTGTTGCTGCATGGGGCTGAATTTCACCCTCATGGCTTGGTGTTTCCAGGGTTACGACATAGGTGAAGTGTGCAGTGGATGTGCTGGGTCTGCTGCAGTCAGCACTCTTGAATTGCGGAGGGAAGCACTAGGACTTAGCTACAAGGGGAGTGAAATGGTATCTACTGGCTGCTCTGCAGAGGGGTGAAGGACGCCCCAGCCAAACCAAACCTGCTCCCCAGATGAGAGCTTTGTCTGTCTCTCTAGGTGACATCGTGAGGTATCAGTGCCTCCCAGGCTTCACCCTGACCGGAACGGAAATCCTGACGTGCAAGCTGGGCACTCACCTCCAGTTTGGAGGACCTCCTCCCACCTGTGAAGGTAACTGGCCTGGAACCCCACAGATTTGCAAAGCTTCTCTCCCTGAAAGACCCTGCTGCAGGGAGTGGCTCTTCTCCTGCCGTGGGATCAGGCTAGCCAGGTGCTGGGCACCTTGCCACATGGGCACTGAGTGAAGCCAAATATTACAGTATCCTCCTGAGCAATGATATATAGCCAGTGACAGCTCTAGCTGACTTCAGGGGCAGTTAAGTGCTCTCCCCAGGGTTCTCTGTAAGCTGAGCATTTGGGCAGCTACCCAGAAGAGAGTCAGGTGCCACCCACCTAATTAGCAGAGCACCCACAGCTGGCAGCGTGTTTTTATTGGTGATGCAAATCTCCACATGCCTCAGTGCATGTAACAAAATTTATTCCACCCAGGGATGGGAATAGTTAGAGGAAACACTGGCTCTTAGCCCTTTGTGGTAGAATTTGCCTAGCACTGGCTACATCTGAGTTTTGTCTTGAGGCCCCAGTTGAGGACAGCATTTGAACACTTGCTTAAGTGCTTGAACACATGCTTAACTTTAAGCACAAGTGTGAGCACTTCCTTGAGTCATCATCTGAATGAAACTTTCTGGCCACTGTTCTGACACAGCAGACACCTGGCTACATCAACCAATCAAAGCAACAGCCCAATCGTGGTAGGAGAGAGAGAACACCCTCTCTGACCATTCACGAGAACAACACTGACTGCAGCTAAGTACAGCCCTTCTGAGGGCAGAGTCTGTGAGGCAGAGCTTCTGGATTAGTGCAGAGTACATTAAGGGAGAGAAAATTGGATGATCTGTCTGTGATGCTTCACAGCCCTCACTGGTACTCAGGCAAAATCCCAAGGATACAACCTTGTTATCTTATTTATCCAATCGCTTCCTGTTGATACGTTTTTTCCCACTTCAGCCGGGGTGATCTCTTCGTATTCTTTCCTCCATCTGAACATTTTTACTGTCTAATGGGAGGTATTTCTGCAGCTCTCTGAAATAATATGAACTGAAGAGAACATGAGCAAAGGTGGTCACTCTGTTATTTACTGGTAGTTGCTACCCAGCAAGCCAAGAGATTGCTTAAATGATGTCTGGTCACCAATTTATAGCAGGACAAAATCATTAATGGGATTAAGAGGTTGGGAAAAATCCACTCTCCCTTCTAGACAGCTCTTGCTATTTTCTGTAATCCAAGTATATCACTTGCTGCCGCATTAGACGCAATCGTTGATGGGTGGGTATATGGATAAAAAGTGCTTTGTTGTGCTGGTAGTTTCTAGTACTGAGTACCAGCACCTCAGCTGCTCCAGCCATGGGATTGTCTGGGGGAAGAGGTGGGGAGCTGGCTGAGTACTGGCTCCTCCTTTTTTTAAAAAAAAAAAAAACAAAATCAAAAAAAAGCGCTGAGAATAAATAACAATCCTGTTGTGTGTTTTATTTTGTTCTTTCTTGAATTGTTTTTAGTTTCACCAGACTTTTATTTAATATTTGCCTCTTGTATAAACATTTCTGAGATTGTGTGAGATCTCATGATTAAAGCAAGCAACTAGCACTCAACACTCTTGGAACCTCATCTCATTAATTTGCCTACTAATCTTCAGCACATTTCATAAGCGCTGTGTCTCACTTTACCAGTCCATAAAATGGGGATAATAAAGTTTGCTTGGTTGTTCTAAAGGGAATGTCATGAGGCTTGATAAGAGAATGACTTCACAGAGCTTTAAGATTCTCAGTTGGAAACTATGCTGTGACCCTCATCCATTCCTGTGTGATTCCAGTTTTACCCTATACAAAGTGGGAGTGGTACAGGTAAACTGGACCCAGCACATGCAAAATGCTGTTTTGTTTTCTTGACTTCAGCTGCAGTGGCAGGGTGCTCAGCCCTCTTAAAGCAGTCCGCCTACTGAAGAGCCTAAATCTGGATTTCGGTCTGGAATTTTCCAAGGATCCCAGGAGGGTCAGGAGCCTAGCACCTGATAAAAATCACCTGGAGCTGGGTGCCTGGCTCCCTTACACCACTTTGGAGATCACAGCCATGGGCCACGTCTACACTTACAGGCACCATTGACCTGTTTCAGCTACATAAATAGCGTAGCTAAAGTCGATATACTTACCACATGTGGTAAGGTCGATAGTAGCTACTCTCCCATCAACACCACCTGCTCTTCTCATTTTGGTGGAGTGGCAGCATCGATGGGATTGAGCTCGGAGATTGATTTATCGCATCTACAGCAGACACGATAAATCAACACCCAGTGGATCGATTGCTTCAGCATCAGTCCACCACACTCTCTAGATTACTACTTTTTAAAACCCAGGTCTTTCGTCTTGTGATTGTTTGTTTTCTTCTGTCACCCAAAATGAGACCTCATTTGCTGTGGAATTTTGTTTGTGTTTGGTTTAGTCCACTGTCCGATGAATGAGGTTCTGATGGACTCCACTGGTGTGATCCTCAGCCAGAGCTACCTGGGACGTTACCCCCATTTCCAGACCTGTTCCTGGGTCATCAAAGTAGAGCCTGGATACAACATCACCCTCACCATTGAGTACTTCCTGAGCGAGAAACAGTTCGACGAGTTTGAGATCTTCGATGGTAACTGTCGAGGAATCACATGGGTGACGTGGGTTGGGGTGGGGAAAAGAAGATAACCATGGAGCAGTGAGTGTTGCCATTAGTCACTAACCCAATCTTCGCTGAGCTGGTGTGTGTTGGGGGGGGTCTTTCCACCAACATGCCTGTCGCTTTGTGTTGTGCTTGGAGAAAGCTTCCCAGTTGTGTATGTTTGCTCTGCATCTAAACCCCCTGCAGCTGGCCCCTGCTGGCTGACTTGGGCTCAAGGGGCTCAGGCTAGGGGGCTGTCTATGTGGTTGGAGTTCTCAGTCACACTGCAACCTGGGCTCTGGGACTTTCCACCATTACAGGGTTTCAGAGCCCAGTCACCTGCCTAAATCTTGAATGTTTACATCACAGTGATAAATGGCCCCATCACCTACAAGCCAGAGTCAGCTGATGTGGGCCAGTCATGGGATAGTTATCTGCAGTGCACACGTACCCAGAGGGAGCATTTCTGCTTGGGAATGGTGCCTGTCGAGAGCCTCTAGTTTTGGGCTCTCCTTCCAGGGAGAGAACCAGGGGAGATATCCTTGTGGCAGGATGGCTCAGCGAAGTAGCAGGAATTGTTTTGCGTGAAGCGAGGGATGTTGTTGGAGGAAGTGTGAGGCTGAAGAACAATGAGAAAGGTCTTTGGGAGGGTGGTTGAAAGGGGAAATGAAAGGATTTTAAAGAAATATCCACGGACATTTCCCTACACCGCACGCCAGGCAGACCTGTTAGCTTGCAGGAGAGCTGTGGAGCCTGTACTTGGCTAAGTTTTCCTGAGCATCACAGGTAAGTGGCTCTGTCAGTGCTCAGAAATGCAATCTCACGGCTGAACCCAGAACACAAACCCCCTCCTTTTTGTTCCAGTGACCGTGCAGAAAGTTCTGCCCTAAGGTGAAATCTGAGCCCCACAGAACACAATGGCAACGTTCACATGAAATTTAAAGCTCCCACAGTCTGGTCCTGTCTGCAAGATTCTGGCTGTGTGAGGCTAGCTGTGGCCGACGCCGAGGGGAGAACTGTTGCCATGTGCCAACTACATCTTTCACTCATCTTTCCCTAAAGGTCCTGCAGGCCAGAGTCCGCTGCTGTTGTCTCTAAGTGGGAATTACTCTACTCCTCTGACTGTAACCAGCTCTGGGAACAAGGTCTATCTCCGCTGGTCCTCCGACCACGCGTACAACAGAAAGGGCTTTAAAATCCGCTACTCAGGTGAGTTCATAACGGAGACTGGAAACCGGCCCCTGAGAACAGGGTGTCCTTTGGCTAACTCACTTTGCTTTTCCCATGTTACTGTGGTTGCTACATGAGCCAGTCAGGGCTGTGTTAGGAGTAGGAAGTGTTCTGGAGCAGCCCAAAGCTTGCCTGGTTTTGAGTTCACTGACCCATTACTGATGTTTGGGAAGCAGGCTCGGTTTGGGGTTTCCATTAAGAACCAGGCAGCTTTTGGCTGTGTTTCCCCTGTGCATTTATATTTCAGATGCCCCCTCTCTCTGTGATAGCTGAACGCCAAAGCTTCTGGGTTTTTTTGGCAGATTGTTGGGAGGAGACACACCAGGAAGCCCTTCTTGGGGAATTAAAACCAAAAACACGTTTCATGATCTCAGCGACCCAAAATAAATTCTGCACAGCTCTGTGTAGACAAAATTCAAACAGGCACAGACTTGAGTCCACCTGAAGTCCAACTCTTATTATAACCTAGGCTTTTTGCAGACTCGGCGCCTGTTGTGTGGGTTTGACACACTGCTTGGGCAGCTTTTTCCACCTCTGCATCCTCAAAACTACGTTTCCCTACTTCGATTCACTGAAAGATCACTTTGACATCATGTTATTGAATCCTAGTGGTGAGGAAACTGATCAGCTGCTTGGAAGTGTCTGGAGCACAGCATCGGAAACACAGCACTTTGGAACTTGTGTTAGAATCTGTTTGGTGCACGAGAGGTGACTCAGGAATGACTTATTGTATTTCAGCCCCCAAGGAGAAATCCTGTTTCCATTCTAGTCACTGACTATTTTGTCATTGCTGTCAAGGGGAACAGAGTTATTTTCAATGTCTCATCCAGCAAAAAAACCCAATTACTGACTGTTTATGATGAATTCCTCAAAATTAATTAGTATCTTTTCGAAGTTAGCAAATTTCAATTACTTAAGGAATAAACTAGAGTGCAACCCTGCGTGCGTGTCATAAGTAAATGGCATTCCTCTTTAAATGACTCAATGAATTTTTAATTACTTGACATTACTTTTAATTTTCAGGGCTGTGTAAATCTTTGTGGTTTTGCTCCTGTAGAGATGGGCTGGACAGCATTTTCTTTTTGATTTTTGTCCTGGACCTCCCTGAAAATCCAAAGCAAAACTCATTTGAGATCCCTGAGGGTAGGTCCACACAGCAAAGTTATTTCGAAATAACTATCCTAGTGTCTCTACAACCCAATAGCAGCTGGCTTATTTCAAAACTGAGAAACCTCATTGCATGAGAATTAGTGCCGATTTCAAAATAGCTATTTTGAAATAGAGGCTGTTTAGATAGGGAATAGTGCCTATTTCGAAATAAGGCTGCTGTGTAGACATACCAGTCATGGCTACACCAGCCCCCGCCTTTCGGACAGGGCATGTAAATGCGGCTGTTTGAAAATGCAAGTGAAGCGCTGATATGAATATTCAGTGTCTCATTTGCATAGTGGTGGCCACCAGGCCCATCAAAAGTGCTGATTTCAAACTAAAAATAGCCATGTCGCCAGGGTTCCTTTAAAAGGGTGTCCCAATTTCAAAAGCACCCTTCTTCCCAAATTTGTCACCCACAGCGCTTTCAGGGCGTACTCGACAATGCTCTCGTGCTTTCTAATAATGGTTCATCCTGAAGCCATGGTTCGGCCCCACTTTGCTCAAAGGGTCTGTGACCCTCAAACCAACCCCTCCTGCTTGCAACATACCCTGGTGGTGCTCGAGGACACCCCACCCCTTGGGCAGAGCTCTTTCAGAGCCCCATCCTGAGCAGTGCTGAGCACCCACAATGCGTTTTGGATCCTATAAGATTTGGGGGCACTCAGAGCCTTGCAGGATCAGACCCTTAATTACTAAGGGCAGGATTAAGAACTGCCCTTATGCCAGTGTTGTGTCTTCCCGTTCCAGCTCTAGGAGCCGCTACTCCCTCTCCTATGCAATTGGCAGAGTCTTAACTCCATTCCCCCTCATATATCAGCCAATCAGCAGTGCTGAGCTGGTGCAAAGCTTGGCATGGGCATGGGGGGGGATCACTGGGCATAGACCAGGAATATGCTACTTTCTCCTTTGAGCAGGGGTGGAAGTGTGTCTCTGAGGCACAGGTAGCTCCCTGGTCTGCAGCTGGAGCAGGATGGCCACACACTACCCCCGATTCAGGCCACAATACTGTTACATCCTTACCCTAATCAGGACTGCAACTCCCTCACGGCGGGGATGGGTTCCTTGCACAGCTGTTCATAATGCCCATTCCTGCTTGTAGGCCATTGTAACGTTTCCTCCTTTGCTTATTTATTTTTCCAGCCCCTCTCTTTCCTTGTAAGATCTTAGACCCTAGCAAATGTCAACACTAAGAACATAAGAACGGCCACACTGGGTCAGAGCAAAGGTCCATCTAGCCCAGTGTCCTGTCTGCCGAGAGTGACCAATACCAGGTGCCCCAGAGGGAGGGACCGGAACAGAGAATCATCAAAGTGACCCCTCTCTTGTCACCCTTTCCCAGGTTCTGACAAACGGAGGCTAGGGGCATCATTCCTACCCATCACAGCTAATAGCTACCAATTGACTAATCCTCTGTAAATTTATCTGGCTCTTTTTTGAACCCTGTCAAAGTCCTGGTCTTCACAACATCCTCTGGCCAGGAGTTCCCCAGGCGGTCTGCCGTGTGCTGCATGAAGAAGAAACTTCCTTTTCTTATTTTTAAATCTACTGCTCATTAATTTCATTTGGTGACCCCTAGTTCTTGTGTTATGGGAACAATTAGATAACTTTTCTGTATTCACCTAAGCACAGAGAGGAAAATTTGTCTCCCTCTGGCCTTTCTTTTGTTCTGGAATGGGTGTGTGACCTTTTCTCCCCCACTTTCTC
Organism: Carettochelys insculpta; assembly: GCF_033958435.1. Taxonomy (NCBI): domain Eukaryota; kingdom Metazoa; phylum Chordata; order Testudines; family Carettochelyidae; genus Carettochelys; species Carettochelys insculpta. The sequence goes on from NC_134160.1 coordinate 4,836,824, forward strand.
CAGCTCCCTACTGCAGCCTCCCTCGGCCCCCGCTCCACGGCTCAATTCTCAGCTACACCGGGCTGCAGCCAGGCAGCGACCTCCGTTTCAGCTGCGACGCAGGCTATCGTCTCATTGGCCACAGCAGTGCCACATGTGTGAGGCACCCTCAAGGCTACTACCACTGGAGTGAAGCAGTTCCTCTGTGCCAAGGTGGGGAGAAAGCACATGAATTACCATCAGGGTGCCCAGTCCCCTGAGCTCTTCCTCAGTCTGTGCTGGGACAGAGTGCTGGCTGGGCTGGGGCCTTGGGCTGGGCAGAACTACACTAGCACGGCCCTCGTTTCCCTGCTAGCTGGGTGCCTCTGGCTGCAGTGGGGGAGGCTCAGTCAGTATGCACCTCTGAGAGCCAGGGTCTGGGAGGTGGTGCTGGGAGCATCTGCTCTGAAGCCGAGGAAGGGAGTCAGGGCCTAAGATGCAATTTCCATGCTGCTTTTAGTAGTATCATTGCCAGAAGATGTAGAGAAGTGATCATTCCCCTTTATTCAACACTGGTGAGGCCACATCTGGAGTATTGTGTCCAATTCTCCCCCCCACCCCTACCATTACGAAAAAGGATGTGGGTGCATTGGAGAGGGTCCAATGGAGGGCAACAAAAATAATCAAGGGGCTGGAGCACATAACTTGTGAGGAGAGACTGTGGGATCTGGGCTTATTTAGTTTGCAGAAGAGAAGGGTGAGGGGGGATTTGATAGCACCCTTCAACTTCCTGAAGGGGGATTCAAAAGAGGATGGAGAGAGGCTGTTTTCAGTGGTGACACGTGGCAGAACAAGGAGCCCAAGCTGCAGTGGAGGAGGTGTAAGTTGGATATTAGGAAAAACTATATCACTAAGAGCAGGGTGAAGCACTGGAATGTGTTACAAAAGAGGTGGTAGAATCTCCATCCCTAGAGGTTTTTCAGTCCCAGCCTGACAAAGCCCTGGCTGAGATGATTTAGCTGGGGTTGGTCCTGCTTTGGGCAGGGGGCTGGACTGAATGAAACTTCTGAGGTCTGTTCCAACACTAGGGTTCTATGATTTTTAACATCCTACACGAGCCTGAGTCCGTGGATCCAAGCTCTGAGACGCAGTGCGGTTCGCTGTGCAGAGCAGGGCCACCTCCAGCTATGTACACAGCTGTGCAGGCCACTCAAACATTTGGGGCCCCACATTTCCAGGTGCCCCTATGCAGCCATGTGTACTTGTATGCCTGAGGAGGGCACTCACCAGCCCTGCTGCTTTCTCTCCTCACAGCTGCTGCCGGGCTTCTCCCTGGCCCCTGCCCCACATGCTCCTCTTAGCTCGCAGTAACTGGCTAGTGAGGGCTCCTGGCTCCCAGACTGGGGGAGAGAGCAGCTCCCCTGCTTCTCCAGCTCCACTCTGGCCCCCGGGAAGCCCACATATCCCAATAATCTGCAGGGGATGGGGCAGTAAGCAACATGGGATGGGGAACCCAAGGGAAGCCCCATGCCCCTGCAGAAGTTGCATATGCGGGGCAGGGACGGAAGTCCTGGGCTCCTGATGGAAGCTGCACAGGAAGGGGAGGGAACCGTCAAACCCTCAGCAGGGCCACATGGGGTTAGGGGGAAGGGGAGAGAGTCTTGCGCCTCAGGGCCCTGAAGAAGCTGCATGAGGCAGAGAGGGAAACAGCAGGCCCTGACTCAAGCCCTGGGTGGGGCTGGGGGAAGCATCTATACCTGGCGGAAGCTGCGGGGGAAGCAGCTTCAGGTGCATAGGGCCCCAGAATTTGGAAGGACCGCTCTGGTGGAGAGTACTCGGCAGGGTGTACAAGGGCCCCAACCGCAGCAGCCTTCCCAGAGAGCAGCTTCTGAGAACACTTGCCCCGTCACAGCCGTGCTACAGCCCAGTCAGAAGTGAGGGGTTTAGGGGCGGGGTTTTCAGAAGCACATAAGGTGACGAGGCACATGGGTCTCCTTGACCTGCAGTGGGCTTGAGGCCTCAGTGGCAGAATTGTGTTTCCTACCTTAGAGCATTTCAGGGTGAAGGTTTGGCATCGAATTTTCAAATGTCGACACAAAATTCAGGAGCAAAACTCACCAGAATGTTGCAAACATCTTTCTCGGTTCTTCGATCAAAAGTAGAGGGCAGTAGGGGAGGTGGCTACGTCAGACCACTGGGAATCACACTGGGACCCACCCGTTCCAATTGCATAAGCAATGCTGCGTCTGGTTGCTCTGAGTTCCTTCTTGGAGTCGGTACTAGCCGAAGGATGAGAGGGGCATGGCAGTTCAAGCCATGAAAAGCTGTGCCTTTTAGAAGATGTGGGTAAAAAGGAGGAGCTGGTATACTAATAAACCCAGCCTCAGATACCCACTAGAGTGAAACCTGGACGTTTGCCTACAGTCGCTGAATCAGACCATGCAACACGGTTACATTAGCAGCAGGCTTCCATGGCAACTGTAGCTCATGAATCCTGGGGGAATGACACATTAAACCTAGCATGAGGAATTACTATCTAGTACCTGAGAAAGCACGGTTTGCTTGCTGAGATCTTTCTACAGGAAAACCCTATCATCCTTGTTGTGGTGCCAGAGGACAGTAACAGTGATCCCCGTAAGCTGAGCGGGGGAGACTCAGGTGCCACCCAGCTGATTAGCAGAACGCCCACAGCTAGCAACATGTGTTTCTACTGGGGGTGCACATCTGCACATGCATTGGAGAGCATGCATAGCAAAATGTATTCTGCCCAGGAATGGAAAAAGTTAGAGGGCACGTTGGATGGTAACGCTACTGAGCGTTCACCACCCCCTTGGAATGCTGCTGGGCATTCCATTCCTGTTGAACAAAACCACTGCCCTCCAACCTGGTATTTAGGCGCCTGATTCCTATTGGCTGGAGTGGGAATTAGGTGCCTAAATACCTTTGAGGATCTGTGTCTCCCTTTCTGCAAGACGCAGGGAATTTTAAAGCCCCCGGGAGAGTTGAGTGATTGTGTTGGTTTTGGGGTTGGGCAGAACACACACTGCAGCTGCCCCACGCGGAGCATTGACGAGACAGGCAAAGTGGCATGTGGGCCCCCCTCTTGGTGACTGCTGTGCTGCTGATTCTGTGGAAGATCCCCTGAGTTGCATGGTCTGTTAGTTACAGCTACAAGGCCTGGAAACCAGACAGCTCTTGTGATGTTATTGAGAGCTTGTCAGCTCCCTGCATGAGATCTGCTCCTTCCAGAGTCATTCCAGGCAGACAGCTGTTTCTAAAGCAGCAGAAACCTCTCTGGAAAGTCAAGTGCTGCCTGCAAGCAGAGTTTCCCTTGGGAGCTACTTCCCAGAAAACAATGGCATGTGGCTGGGGATTGATTTCCTGGGCGTTACTCAGTAGTGCTGCTGGCTTGGTAGCCACCTGGTGTGTTTCAGTGTAAAGCAGCAGGAGTGCTCAGGAAGACTCAGCAACGATAGGGTTAACAGTCCAGCCTTTATTCAGGTTACTTCTTTTATCCCTACATAGCGGGCCAAGCTCCTCCTTGGCGTGGCTCCCCCGACTCAGGAAATTTACATCAGGAATAGAGAAGGCCCAGTATGTTAAGAAATATTATGGAGGTGAAGCTGGGAAAAAAGTAGATGAAGTACAGGACTGGGATCAGGACACTTGTCTTGCTACATGACTGCTGGAACATCACGTCACCTCGCTGTGCCATCATTTCTCCCCCATTTTTAAAATACAAATCGTATTTTCCCACCATTATGAAGAGCTTTAGTCTCTGTAGTACTAGAAATGTGGCACCAGCTAAGTGCTACTTATTGCTGTCCTTCATGGTGGTGGCAGCTCCCCCCTCCCCCCCCCCGGCCTTGATGTGATGAGACCAGTTGCTGGCTTGTATCCTCAGTCCAGTACAGCTACATAAACTCCAGCACACATTTTTTGTTGCTCTCTTGCAGCCAACTGGCAGCCTTTTGTTTTTGGCTGTCCTCGGCATCTCTCTTTCCCAGCCACGAGCATCACACGACAGGGAATTCGGAACTCGTCCCACAACATGGAAAAAAGTGCTCATACAATCTGCCGTGCCAGGAGGATGGGAACAAGGCTCCCTATAAACACATGGTCTAGTTAACAATGACATTTCCCATAGCCCCCTTCTGCCAACTCAGAATCCTCCATTCCTCCATGTCCCCATCCCTTCCAAGGAATCTTGAGTGCCTGCTCTGTCCTGGTTTTGAGCATGAGCTTTCGTGAGCACAGACTCACTTATCCAGACTAACACAGCTACCCTTCCGATATCTGTCCTGGTTGACATTTATGGAACTAGTACAGAACATTCTGCAGGGAATGATCCTGCCCTGGCACAAAGGAGACAATACAAGGGGATCTAATATATCAATACGTCCTTGCTGTCTATTTTTAAGCTGCTGCGTTTTTGCAATCAGCAACGTGTTTGCCATCAGCGTGTGTGTCCTATTCCCTAGCACACATTCATCATGTAAACACTGCTCTCCTGCCTTCCCCAGCAGCTGTAGCACCCCTGTCCTGCAAGTGAGGCTCCGAGTGAGGGTCTCAAAGATAAATGTTGACTTTGCTTTCCCTGGGAAGAGTTCCAAAGCTTCATCCTCTTCCCTGATTCCACTGGATTGTGGAGCTTGCATTTCAACCTGGGTGCTGTGCTGCTGAAGCAGATGGCAATTTTATTGTGCTCCTGAAAACCAAGCCTTGCTGCTTCATGCCGAGCCCTGTAAGTAAAGACTTAATAATCCCACGTTCTGTTTGAGGAATGCCAAGTTTGCAAATAGGGACGTCATTCCACTGCAAAGCGCAGGGCGCCAGACCCCAAGCAGTGCAGAAGGCAGAATATCTGAAAGCCCAACCAGCTGTATGTGATGGGCTGTTCACATTTCAGCATGGCCATCTGCAGGTAAAGAGGGTGTTGCGGGGAGGGGATTAGCAGTGTAATGAACTTTTAGTTAACTACATCTAGCCTGAATGGTCTGGATTAGTCTAACTACTCTGTGTCAGTACTGGATTTATGCAATGGCGAGTCTCCAAATGGACTCAAACGGGCAGCTACGGAGATGCAAGGAAGCCAGCCTAGCAAGAACGAACAGACCGAAGTGCTAGAAGCCCCTAAATAGCATGGGACTGATTCTCCCTGGAGTTACACAGTCACTGAAATAGGGTAAAATTAGCCTAATAGAGAAGTGAGTCTGTCCCTTTGCTCTCTTGTCATTCTCCACCACCTAATATCACCTCTGTGTTGCTAGTTGTTGTGGGGGTCACACCTCCAGTGTTGCGTATCACCTGTATTGCTGTGGGTCCCATTGTATGAGGCACTGTGCACACAGGGAGGGAGCTGGTCCTCACCCCAAGAATTTACAGCGTGAAGAGACATGAAAGGGAGGGAGGAAAGTGGGGTTCTTTCACCGTTTTACTCATGGGGGAACTGGAATACCCAGTTTAAGGCTGAGGTACTCAAGGGAAATGTAGGGAATTGGGTGGCCGGGTCTCATGGGCTGCCAATGAAAACTGGGCACCTGGTTCTCTTCAGCCTCTTGAAAAGCCCAGCTGTAGGAACTCTGTGCCTCATTTCCCCCAATTGAGGATGGTAATCCTTGTCTCCTAGTGGGGGCTTGTGGCAGATGTTGGCTCTGCTGCATTCCTTGCCTGAACCACCTTTTGCAAACAACCGTGGGGCTAGCGGATACCTGTAGCAGCATAAAACACAGAACAGTCTCCGCTCCCTGGTTCCATGCGCGCACACGCACCAATCCAAAGCCCAGGGAATTCGGGAGAAAAACTTCCTGGGTAGCTTTACAGTGCAAAGAAGCAAAACCGTGACACAGCTAAAAATAGCAATGCAGGTCTGGGCCTCAGGCAGCAGCCTGGACTCTCAAAGCCCAACCAGGCAGTTGGGTCTGGGGTCAGCCCAAGCAAAAATGTCTACACCCCTCATTGGAGTCCTGAAGCATGAGTCTGAGTCAGTTGACCCAGGTTCAAAACGTCACTGCTTTGGGAGGGTTTTGACGTTGCTAGAGGCGCCTTTGCTGACTTGAATGGGCTTTGGATCTCATGTCCCAGAGTTCTCTTTTTGGGGACGCCCCAAATCACCATCGTCTCCTTGTCTTTCCTCTTTCCCTTGAACTGCCAGAGGCAGACAGGATGAGGTAGACACCAGAGAAAAAGCTGTCGGCTTGGCAGTTACTGCTTAAAAGGCACTTTGATCAGATATCATGCAGAAAAAATGCGATAACAAAATGACAGTGAACAGGCTCAGCATGATAGGAATTTCCAGCCCCATCTTCTTTCACCTCAGAAAGAAATTGGTATTCAGCATGGTAACTTGTCTAGACACCCCGTCTCCTAGCCGGCTTCAACAAACTCCTTAGCTCCCTGCACTGACATGCGGCTGATTATCATTTCAGCCAGGGATACACCTGATCCGGCTAATACCTGCTTGCCGGATTACCCACATGTATTAGCAAGACCATCTTACATTAGGTGCCGCTTAATTGCTTTCCGGACTGGAGCCCTGAGTGGCTCAAGCATTTATAATGAGAGGAAAGTGTTTTGCACCTCTGAGGCTACATCTATACCAGACCAAGAAAGTCAGCCGCAGCTACGCAATTTTAGCTGTGCCAATTGCAAGGCGAAAATCGACATATCAGCACTTGGCTAACTTGTCTGCCTGCACAGGGGAAGGTTGACAGGAGAGTTTCTCCCTTCAATCTCCCATACTCCTTGCATCTCGCGAGGAGTACAGGGGTCTACTGTGACCCCTGAGAGCTCTATTTCACTCTTCCAGACTAGACATGTGAAATCAAATCTCAGAAGATCGAACCTGAGTGGGTCGATCTTCCATGGTAGTGTAGATAAGCCCTGAGAGTGGCAAGCCACACCACCAGTGGCTGGCCTGTGTGAAATGAAATGAGATGGATCTGTCTACGTAATGCCCAAAAGGGGCCTGTATCGCAAAAAAACCATGCACCCACCTGCCTCTGAGGTTTGCAACCTTCCATGGCCTGCAGGTTGAGTAAGAGAAAGGCTTGTTGTATGGTGGAAGGGCTGGGCCATGACTTGCTTTTCCAGACTCTACGTGGGACCTTGCATAAGGCACGTCACCTCTCTGTATTTTGGTTTCCTTCTTGTAGGAAAGTGATAAATGCTCTTCCATTGCATGCCTCATCTGTGTGGCTTTTAACCTCTCTAAGGCTTTGCGTCACTCTCTGGGTGTACAGTCCCTAGCACAATGCAGCTCTGATCTCCATAGAGGAGGAGGACTGGACAGGGCTTCTAGAGGGGGTGATGGTCCTGCTCTAACTTGAACAAGACAGCTGAGACCTAGTGACTAGAGTAGTGCTATAGTATTCAGGGACTTGGGCTTCTGTTCTCAGCTTTACCAGTGGGTGATCTTGGGGAAGTTCTCGTGACTCAGTTTCTCAAGTGTATAAGTTGGGAGGATGATGATACTACAGCCTTCTTTTGTAAGGTGCATTGAGCGTGCCCATGCAGTGGCTAAACAGGAAGCTCTTTCTCTAGGAATGTGTCCGAGGGGTAGCCAAGTTAGTCCGTATCTTCAAAAACAACAAGAAGTCCTGTGGTACTTCATAGACTAACAGATGTTTTGGAGCATGAGCTTTTGTGCAGGCATCTGATGAAGTGGGTCTTTGCCCACAAAAGCTGATGCTCCAAAATATGTCTTAGTCCATAAGGTGTCACAGGACTTCTCGTTGTTTCTCTAGGAATGGTCACTCCAGTCATATATTCGCTATAGACCCTTTTCAATAGCAGCACCCATAAGGGCAGTTGTCTGGCTCAGCATCCATCCCCAAAGCAGCAGTTCCTAAAAATCCTACTATCTCCTTCCTGCTCATTAGCCTGTGAGGGCATTTTGCAGAGCAATCTGGTCGGCTGATTTCTAAAGGCAGCTTAATGCTTCCTAAGCTCTCCACTCCCATTCACCATCCTATGCTGGTCCAGGCGGGTGGGCTGTGAGTCAAGGCCCCTGACTCATCATACCAAAGGGACCAGCTGCCTGTTGTTTTTTGGAGGAAAGCCCAGGACCACTTTTCAGACCACTGTGAATGCTGTTGGAGCAAAGGAGATTGAGAGACAATTTTCCGGCGCTGTGCGCAGCGGGGAGAGGTCAGCATGATGCACAGTGTGTTCTACGAAGCCGGAGAACTCTCACGCCATTTCAAATTGCCTTTTGCTTGCATGAGAGGCTTCTTCCTGCACACCGCTCTCTCCCTCAGATCTGCCCCTTTAAAACTCTCCATGCTCACTAGGCCTGATGCTTTCAGTGCCTTGATTGCCAGCCCACTGCACTGCAGCTGTCTGCTTTACCGGACGTGTGCCCACACATCAGTTGGGGTAAACTAGTAGGGTCAGGAAGAACTCTCAACAATGCAGCACCCAGTTCCCAGGAATGGTGTTTCTCAACCTTTTTTGTAAAGTATCCCTTTTTCAAACAAAAGAAATTGTAAGTACCCTCCTAAGGGAACACATCCCACCAGTTGAGAAACATGGTCCGAAGATAGTCTGAGTCTTGAAACAAGTGCCACCCAACCTTTCCAGATTACTCTGCCCCTTTCAGCAGTCTGATTTGTTTTGCAAACCACCAACTTTACACCTCACTGAAGAACTGCTTGCTTACAAAAGCATGCAACAATATCACAGCAGACACCTACTGAAAACATGCTGACTTTCTACCATCTTATCATCAAACAAATAAATTGAAATAGAAATATTGCACTTACATTTTAACAGAAGGCATATGAAGCAATAGAAGCAAGTCTGAATGAACATTTAGATTGTACTGACTTTACCAGTGGGTTTTTTTATATAAAACTAGATGAGTTGGTGTACCCCCTGGAAGACCTCAGTGTACCCCACAACGGTACACATAGCTGTGGTTGGGAAACACTTCTCAAGAGCATCTTCACCTCTAATGACCCATTGTACTTAGTATATTACAGTGGTCATGATGAGGTTAACCCAGTTCCCCAGAGAACATGGGAATGGAACCATGTTCCACCCGTCCCTCCCTCCTGTTTCCCAGTGGGAACATTCCCCACACTCAGGAAAGGTACAGCTGAATAGAGCAGCAAGTCCCCCCCACCCCCCAGCCTGCAATCCTGTGTGTAAAATGTTATTTTGTGGGGGGGGCTGAGCAGGTTCCTTCACAAAACATAGCAGAGGACAGCCAGAGCTACGTTTGGAGTAGATTATTCTTCCTGACATTTCATGAACCTGACCCCCGACGGAAGCAAGGGCCTATCAGGACGAATTGGGGTGGGTCTCCCTTTCTGCCTGGACGAGAAATCAAAAAGAATCTATGTGCCCCATTCAAGAGAGGTATCTTGTCTTCACTCGGGGGGGGGAGGGGGTTGGAATCCTGCCCCACAAGTCCTGGAGTGGAAAGGGTTCATAAAATCTCTGGCACCTGTTTATTGGACACCAAACCATTCCCTCTGGCTGGTAGAGTGACAATGTGTGCATCTCTTCCTCTGTAGCTCTGGTCAGCAGGAAGTGCATCCCTGCCTCGCTCTAGTGTGTTGGCGCCGTTTAATTTCAGCTGTCTTCAGAAAACCCCTTTTCCCTCTTGCCTGTAATGCTAAACTCCATCTGGCCTCTGCCACAGCTAATCCTGGGATAGTTTTCAGCTTAATTAATGCTAAGCAAACAGTTTGAGGCCCTGGTTGCTGTAGGCTGTAACTACAAAGCTACTTTTCATTAGCCTTGCAATGAACTCTGTGAAAACACTGGTGCACTTTGTGATATAGTTAGTATCATGGATACCACGAAAACATAGGTTGGGGGTAACACCACGGACTCTAATGGAGCTGCCTCAGTTTACCCCAGCTGAGGAGCTGGTCCTTTGTGTTTATCAGTGATTCCCACCCCCCATTCAGAAATCTCAAAACTAGGAGTGGTCTGAAGGCGGGAGGTGAGCTATGAAATTTTGCCGTGGCTGGGACTCTGGGGTGGGCCCAGTTCTGTTAATTAACCATCTATCAGTGTTTCAGCTCAGAGGGCAGTATTTTTCCCCCCCTCCTCAGCTATCTCCTGTGGAGTGCCCAGATCCCCGAAGAACGGAATCGTTTTCGGCAAGGAGTACACAGTGGGTACCAAAGCTGTCTATCATTGCAATCAGGGATTCCACCTGCAGACCGGGGAGGAGTCCACCACTGAGTGTCTGCAGACAGGGCAGTGGAGTAACAACAACATCCCTCCACAGTGCGTGGGTGAGTAGCCCAGCCAGGCCCATCACCTTACCTGCGAGGTGGTTTATAGAGGCTTCTGCCCAACTGAACATTACATTATGGCTTAGTTTTTGGTGTGCTAAAACGTGCATCACTACCACCTCCCCCACACCCGCTGGATGGGAAGGGTGTGTGAAAGAGCTGAAATGTCACCCCCCTGCAGGCTGTTCATGCAGGCTACAGCACACTTTTGGGGTGTCCCCCTCTACAGGGTTCAGGTATGCCACAGCACAGTTTTCAAGACTCACCCACTGCTGGAAAGCTTGGTGGCAGCAAAGGGAAACCAAAAAATTAAAGGACCCACCCACCAATGTTCTCTATAAGTCATGCACTCGGGCAACCAAGCAGGAGAGATTCAGGTGCTGCCAGCTGATTAGCAGAGTGCCCACAACTGGCAGCATTTTTTGCACTGGTGGTGCACATCTGCACATGCCTCAGCACACGTAAAAATATATGCCACGCAGGGATAGAAAAAAGTAGGAAGAACATAGCCACCGCCCCATTACCTTTTGTAATAGGGGCTGCCCCATAACAGTACCCCCACTGTGTTTCACAGGTTAACACCTGCTGTTTTGTAATTAGCTACTTTTGAGAGGTTAAACTCAGATATTCAGGTGAAGGACAGAAGAAGTCCTGTAAAAAGAGGGTATGTGACCCGTTAACAGAGCCTGAATCCTGGCTGTTACTGTCTATTTCCAGTTTCAGTCCAGGACAAGGCCCTTGTAGTGAGAATACTGCCGAGGAGGTGGAGGTTTGGTGGCAGTGAATGGCAGGGGAGAGAGACGTGTAAAAGCTTTCCTTTCTTCTAACTTTGTTTTTCATAAAAATTCTCTGCCCCTTCCCAGCATCCAATGCTGCCGAGCCACCAATTCCCACCACACCTGCCAACGACATCTCCCCAAATGTCCTTGTTCTGGGCCATATGTGGAAACAGGCTGGGTTGGTGCTGACGCTATCCTTAAAGGACCCACACTCCGTCAGAAGCCTGATGGTAGCAGGAGCCTTAAAGTGAAATTGTGAATTAATTCCCATGTTTCTGCTTTTTTTTCCCCTCTCTCTCTCCTTTGTTCTCCTACTGTTGTGGCTGCTCTTCAGCTGTCACTTGCCCGGACATCAGCAGCATCGCAGTGGATCATGGCAGGTGGAGGCTGACCTACGAGACCCACTATCACTACAATGCCCAGCTCATGCTGATCTGTGACCCTGGGTACTACTACACGGGCCAACGGGTCATCAAGTGCCAAGCCAATGGGAAGTGGAGCATAGGCAACCCCATGCCAACGTGTAAAAGTAAGGAAGGCAAATCTCGGTGGCCTCTTCATAGCAGACTGCAAAGAGAATCATAGACTCATAGAACTCTAGACCTGGAGGGGACCTCAAGAGGTCATCAAGTCCAGCCCTCTGCCCTCACGTCACGACCGAGTACCATCTAGGCCATCCCTGATAGATGTCTGTCCAACCTGCTCTTAAATATCTCCAGTGATGGAGATTCCACGACCCCTCTGGGCAATTTATTTCAGTGTTTAACCACCCTGACAGTTAGAAAGCTTTTTCTCATATCCAAGCTAATCCTCCCTTGCTGCAGTTTAAGTCCAGAGCTTCTTGTCCTATCTTCAGAGGCTAAGAAGAATAATTTTTCTCCCTGCTCCTTGTAACACTCTCAGGTACTTGTAAACTGCTATCATGGCCCCTCTCTGTCTTCTCTTTTCTAAACTAAACAAGCTCAGTTCTTTAAGTCTTCCTTCATGGCTCATGTTTTCTAGACCTTTAATCATTCTTGTTGCTCTTCTCTGGACCTTCTCCAATTTCTCCACATCCCTCTTGAAATGTGGTACCTGAAACTGGACACAATACTCCAACTGAGGCCTAATCATCGCAGAGTAGAGCAGAAGAATGACTTCATTTGTCTTGCTCACAACATTCCTGTTAATGAATCCCAGAATCATGTTTGAGTTTTTTTCCAACAGCATCACAACATTAACTCATATTTCTCACATCTCTTAGCACCCCCCCCCCACACACACTACCCCTGGCCTTACCACTGTCCTAGTTGTTATGCTGTAGAATTCCTTGGTGGAAAGAATCTTGGAGCAAAGCAAGAGCCACATATTCATCTGCTTCCTAATTTAATCAGAATAGCTCCACGGGAACCCAGATTATGTTTTCCATCCTTTGCTGTCAGATCCCAGTAACCCAGCCATCATCAGTGTCGGGTACTCTGCATTTAAAATAAATGGGAAAAAATCCCGCTTTAAAATCAAACTGGAACTTCGGATGGGGGGCATGTGCCAAGTTTACAAGGGCAAAAAGGGTGTAGATCAGTCTATCAAAATGCTCTTGGCCTGTGAATTAAGTGACTCTTCCAGGTATTCTTTTTCTTTGGATGTAATTGCTGTGTTTTAGACCTTCCTTTTGCAAAAGGTTTTTTTTTTTTTCCCTCTCTCCTCTCACATGTGGATAGAAACAGAAAAATTCCTTCCTCAGAATGGCACTTCTATCCCGTCTTTGCGTCTAGAGACAGAGTTTCTGACTTCACTGTCAGACATAAGGTTTTGCTTTTTTTCAGCTTTTCAGGGCTCAACCTGTTCTGGGAATGAGCTAACTCCCTTTCTGCCATATCAGGAGCATTGTCAACTAAATTCCAGTAGCAGAATCTCGGTAGCAATATAAAAGGCAGAAAGAACCCTGCTCAATCTTCAATACAATGTTAAGTTTGAGGCATGAGGGAGTTTGAAAATAAGCTTGAAGAGGGTCAGAGCTGAAATTAGTATCTGGGACCTTTGTCTACAAGAAGTGATAACTAAACTTTGGGTCCAGGCAACAGCCCCGCTACCCTGAGGCAAGTTACTAGGTAGGCGTGAAGCCTCCTCCATACTTTGTGCACCTTTTCTGGAATATCTTTTCACTTTTAAGCAAATCTGGAAGTCCGTGGAACAGAAGAAATATGGAAGCCTCTGGGGCCACGCTTCTGATGTCAACGTCATAGATTCTTTGGAACTCAGGCTGCCTGAATGTCCATAGATTTGTGGAATATGAGTCCATAAAGCACCATTAAAATGTTCAGTCTGACCTCTTAGGCAATTAAATGTCCTCCAGCTACCAATGTATGTCTTCTTAAGGCATCGGGAATGCAAAAATACAGCGATTCCCAGCCTGCATCAAGCTGTGTAGTCCAATATGCTGTCTCTGATGGTGATCAGTGTGAGATGCTGTAGAAATCCCATATTGGACCATTATGGAAATATCTATCCATTGAAGAAGTTTCTTCCTGATCCACATCAGCTAGTTTGGCTTATATCCTGCAGCAGGAGGTTTTATATCCCATATCTTGGGTGAAGCAATTGTGGATGTTCTTATTAGCCCTGTAAACATCTAATCCTCTTTTCCAGTCGTGCTATGTGCTTGGCCTCAGTAATAATCTGCAACAATTAGTTCCATAGACTCATTACATTCCCATGTATTCTTCCAGCTGCTCTACCTTACTGACTGCTTTGGGATCTCTTTCAGTCATTTCCTGTGGAGACCTGCCAACGCCTCCCAACGGCAACAGGATTGGGACTTTAACCGTCTATGGTGCAACGGCCATCTTCTCCTGCAATACAGGCTATACCTTGGTGGGGTCGCGTGTGCGGGAGTGTATGGCGAATGGGCTTTGGAGTGGAACTGAAGTGAGATGTTTAGGTAGGTGCTGGAGTGATCCCTGTGTAAAGGGATGAATTATGTTTCACAAGGGAATGATTGACCTGAATCCCCAATCAAGGACTTACGCATGTGCTTAAGTCCCACTGAATTCAAAGGGGTTGAAGCACATATTTGAATAGGATTGAAGGCTTAAGGATCAACAGGCTTTGGCATATGAAGATAACAGAGATTTATAAAAACGTTACATTATTTTCATGTGTTACTATTGTATTTACTATATTGGGGATTAGACCCCTTTGCTCCCTTAGGAGATGCCCCGGGCCTAATTCTAGGGCATATTCCTGTTTGTGGAAAGATGCCCCTTGGCTCCACAGGCCTTGGGTCAGGCTCAGGGGAGCCAACAGCCACACGGGCCCTGGGCAAGGTGGCTGGGTCCAGCTCCATGCTCCTGAAAGGGGCAGGGCCTCATGAGGAAGGGGCGGGGCCTCAGGCACAAGGGGCGAGGCCTCAGGCACAAGGGGCACTACTGGGGCAGCCACCCCTCAGCACTGCTCAGAGCATGTCACGCCAGCCCACCCAGCCCTTAGAGCCACCCAGGGTGTGCCGCACAGCACTCCAGTTAAGTGTTAAAGGGCCAGAGGCTCCAGGCATCTCTACTGCTGGAACAGTAGTTGCAGCAGCCAGGAACCCTGGGCCTTTTTGAATCACTGAGCCCCTATCCCCATTGGTGGGCCTGGTCAGGCCCCGGATACAGAATCAGCAAATTCTCTGCTGCCGCTGGCACCTCCCTGTGCATAGTTCTGAATGGATTCACTTGTGTCCCCCATCCAGCTGGGCACTGCGGCATACCCAGCCCCATCGTCAACGGGCAGATCAACGGGGAGAACTACAACTACCGAGGCAGCGTGGTGTACCAGTGCAACCCTGGCTTTCGCCTCATTGGCATGTCGGTGAGGATCTGCCAGCAGGACCACCACTGGTCTGGGAAGATGCCTGTCTGTGTGCGTAAGTATGTTGTCAGGTTTCTTTAGCCCTGCGGTTTAAGGGACACGGGTGGATGTGTCAGACCATTGTCCTTCTAGGAGTTCAGAGACTGAGAGAGGAACTGGGGGGGAAAGTCGCTGGAACCAGCAAGGAAGGACTGTTTGGGGCATTTTGCTTTGAGGGCATCGGTCTGGGTTTCAGCCCCAGCGAGAGCTGATTCATTACTCGGGTGCTGGGAAGATAATCTCAGTCTTCTTCCAATCTCCTGCAGTAACTCCTCACTTCGCACTGCCCTGTTGCTTATCTATTACAGAGCACGCTCACTTAAAGTTGTGCCCTGCTCCCTTATAATGTCCTGCTTTGTCCACTCCTTGCAGGATTTTCTGGAAAAGCAGCCTGTCCTTTGGGGGGTTTGGAACCGGGGTGGGTGGCAGCCTCCCACCAGCTCCCCTAAATTCCCTGTACGATATGCAGCTGGGCAGCTGCCGTTCTTCTACCCCTCTCCTCACTGCCATGCTACTCCTGCCCTCTGCTTTGGAGTGGCTCCCAGGAGCCTCCTGCTTGTTGTGTGGGGAGAGGAGGGTGGAGAAGGGTGCAGATGTCAGGATGTTCCCCTCCCCCATGTCCACCCCCACTCCCCATCCCCCACACCGATCTGTACCGCATCTCCAAAAAGCAAGTTGCAAACAGCTACAGAATGAATCTGGAATTCCTGGTCAATAGTTCCCTACTTATAACGACAGTGTACTTGAAGTGTGTTCGGCATACTTAAAGGGGCAGTGCGCATCTCTGTCTGCAAACACGTCTGTCTCACACACCCCTTGGCACCGTGCAGCCGTGTAGGTGGTGTCCAGCGGAGAGAACGGTACACTCCAGCAGGGTCATGTAGGTTCTTCATCACCATGTTCAGTTTCTGCAAGGAAGTGTTTGCAGCCACTGCTGTGTGTCTCTTGTGCTTCCTGTGTCAGCCCATGCTGCCTTGTAGAGTGTGAGGCTACTTTAACAGCAAGGTTTTAACCCATGAGGGCTCAGCCAAGTGCTAGGTCATCATTTAGTAGCCAGATGTTCCCTGGGAAATATTCCACCTTCTGACTCCACCACATCAACCAACCTTCATGATTATCTTTGCCATGTTGGGTATTCAGTTGTTTAAAATTTATACTATAAATGTATAAACTGCCTTTTGTCTACTGAAAAAAATTTTCCTGGAACCCTAATGCCCCTCTTTTTACATTAATTCTTATGGGGAAATTGGATTCGCTTAACATCATTTTGCTTAAAGTAGCATTTTTCAGGAACGTAACCACAAAGCTAAGCGAGGAGTTACTGTACTTTTAAAAAGTCTGTGTGTCTGTGAACTGATACTGTTGTGTTTGCAGCCCCAGCTGCATTTACGAGGAGTTGAGTCAGCGTGGAGGCTACTGCCTTCTCATGCCTGTAGGTGGTCCTTCTGGTTCAGAGTTGAGACGTGGGTGAGGCTGGCAGCCTCCTGTTACATACCAGTTGTCCTCTGCTTAGCATCGGCCTAATGAGCTGTTAATCTGGCAACTTTCAGAAACATTAAAACTCATTTGAAAAAGGGAGAGAATAAAATGTAATCAGATTTCTAAGAGATGCCCTGAATTGGAAGCCAGCAGATTAATTCTCTGGGCGTTCTGAAGAGCTAACATGGATTCAGCCACCATGCTGGGTACAAAACAGGACTGGCAAGCATCCTCATTTTGCTCACTTGTGATTTATGGGCTTTCTCAGGAGCTGCCCCCTTGTTGATTTTGTGCCTCTTATCAACCATCTGTTCAAGAGATTGCTACTGCCCAAGAATTTCCCCTTGCTAAAATATCTGTGGCTGGATTTTCACAAATTGCCATGTGTGTGGCTTCCCTCAGGTGCCTTCAACTATTGTGAATGCAAAATGAATGCTTGTGTGCATGAATATCTTATCTGCATGCACGGGAGAATATTTTGTATGCAGTGGAAACTAGCGATGGGGCTTCCGGGGGGGCACCAGCCATGTGCCGCTGCTCCACCCATGGCCTGCCCTTGCTCTGCCCTGTTCCCCTGTTCTGCCCTTGCCTGCCACTTCCAGTGAGAGCAGTGGTTGTTCTGCCTCTCCCTCAAAGCTCCAGGGGCAGGGTGAGACTGCCCCCATATTCATTGGAAGTGGCATGTGACCCCCTGGGAACCCCACATCGCCCTTGTTCATATGCGTAACATACATAAGCAGGAAGATTTGAAATATCGACCGCATTGATTTTCTGTACTTATTTCAGTGTGAGATCCACAGACCCTCTCGCCTGTTTCCTGGGTTTATTTTATTTCATTTTTGTATTATATTTTCAACTGTCAAAACAAAAAGCAGTCAAGTAGTGCTACTTGACTGCTTTTTGTTTTGATAGTGTATAGACTAGCACGGCTTCCTCTTTGTTACTATTCAACATATTTTCAACTCGTGAGAGTTTATGAAGTTGCTGCCCTTGTGTCTGTGCCAGAGAATAGTGTCCCGAGGGGTGCGCTGGAAAGGAATAATACCATCCTGTATTCCGACCTGAGTTGCACTGCTGTCAAGATGGAGAAACTGTATTGAAGTCACATAGAAAATCTTCCATTCAGGGGTGGATATCTGTCCAAAAGATAACTCGCGGCTGGAGAAGAGGGTATCAGTCTGGACGTGGGAGCAACCAAGTGACATCCTCTGAGCCTGTGTGTTGCAGGAGACAAAATCATAATGACCCGTTCTGGCCTTAAAAAGTATGAAGTTAGTCTGGACTTATCCTGAGGCCAGAATCTGGCTCAAAATACCAATTCCCATCTCATTTACACCCAGCAACTTTATAAACATCAGTAGTTTTACACAGGCGTAGGTGAAAGGAGAATCACTTCCTTATCATGTGATACATTTTAGGAGTCTCCTTGCACAGAGTGCTCATTTATATTTTCCGTAAAGAAACTAATTAAATGACTGATTGGATTTCTGGCTATGGCGTAAAATATTAAATACCTTCTTATCAAGAGGTGATGCAAGCTTTATCTTTCCTATCCTAGTTCGCTGCTTGTTTGCTACCAACCTCACCTGTGCTGTGTCTTTACATGCCCAGATGTGATAGCAATACCCATCTCAGCACAAGATACGGAACAGTCAGTCGATATAATTCACAGCAATAAGTAATATAGACACACACTGCAAAACTTTACAGATGCTGTAAATTCATCCAGGGTTTTCCTTTGCTCTGTTATGAGGATAAGGGTGATAGGAAAATTGGGCTAAGGGTCTGATACCAGGTTTCAAATGCCCCAAAAATTTTGAGACGGCTTAAGTGCAAGATTTTGGTTCATCTTTGCTAGCTATATGTGAACCACAATGACAAGTGGAAAACCCTTTTAGCCCGCTAGGTGAATAATGAGCCAAAGCTGGTAACTCAGACTGCCTGGAAGTCAACCATCATTGATAGGTGGGAATTTTCAAAAGCACACCTTCAGCAGGCCTGATTAGTTAAACCACAGCATTTGTAAATTGCTTGCATCCTCCTGGAGCAAATCCAACACCAGGTCTGTACATCCAGCCTATTAGAATGAAGCAGGTCTCGTTGCTTGACTGTGTCAAGGCACTTTGTACTGGTGACCTACCTTTCACACAGAGGAGCCTTAGTGGGGCTTTCTGTTGCTTAGCTTAGCTTCACTTCTTTTTTTGGCCATTAAAAGCTAATGTGTCTGCTCGTGGATTTTGAACATTCATCGCAGGTTCCTGATGCTCAAAAGACATCTTCAAAGTAATGAAAATGACAGCAGCCCTTTGGGGTAACATACATTTAAAGTAATTAAAACAGAGCTTCTTGGGCTTTGAAAACAGATGCCTTGAGGCTATGTCGTTATTTATAGAGAAGCAGGGTGTTGTGTCAAGGCATCATAATTCCTTGTCTTGTTAATGGGTTTTTTCCCCCCTTAAACAGTTGCTATGCTGCATGTGAACTGGAATTTGTGATGCATGCCCACTATAGGGACTCACAACCTAGTTCCCAACTGCTATCATAGGACCTAAAGGTGACTCATGAGTACCTACAAGAGACCGTGACATCTGCTTTTGTGTAGCACCCAAAGGCTATCAGTCTTCATGCTTCAAGGCCTAAATTAATCACCAGCTAGGGGCTGGAAGAAATTTCTTTCTCCAGCATAGAGTCTCACCCAGTGTATGAGGTGGATTTATTTTTCTCACTTTCCCCTGTAGCACCTTGCACATGCCCCGAACCTCTAGTAATGGCCTATCGGTAACCAGCCTGGCGATTCCTTTGTCCTTCAGTCACTGCTGCTTTCTTACTCTCCGAGGATGTCATGTTCTTAACATAACCAGAAGGCTCTTTGCTGAAAGTTTCCTTTGCCAATAGAAAATACTGCTATATTCTGTAGGAAAGGTCCCCAGCTTTATTGCTGGCAGTAGGGTTGCTACAGCTTTAAATCCCTCTTTAAGACTCGCTTCTGCTGTGGTGGGAAGGAGAGAGAGTTGCCAACCAGCTGTGAGCCAGCCAAGCATGTATTAAATCTGAGCACTGTCTCTGCTGATTGGCCACATAATCATACATCTGTTGGCTCTATGTCCCCACCCGCCACCTTGTATTGTCTCCAGAACATAAGCATTGTCACACTGGGTCTGATCCCCTGGCCCATTTAGCTGAGCATCCTGTCTTGGAAGGCAGCCAGCCCTAGCTTTGCAAAGGAAGGCGTGAGAAAACCCTGCAGTTCTGGGAAATCTGGTGGTCCTTCCTTACCCACATCAGAGTATGTTTACACCCTGAAGCCAAGCGGCTTAAATCCCTCTCCCTCAGTTCGTGCCATTTGAATTGTGTGCTCTTTGAGTCAGCTCCCAAGAACCTGAGTTTTCTTTTGCTGTTACATCTGCTTCCTCTCGCACTCTGCCCTAATGTGACTCCAGAGACTTCAGTAGGGTTATTTCTGATTTACACTAGGGTGAAGAGAGCGAGAAGAATCAGGCCTCCTGGCTTTGAAAGGCTGGGTGGCAGTTAGCACATCTGTAGGTGAATTAATAATAATGGCTAGACTTTTCACAGGAGCTTAGGGGAATCAGGCACTCATGTCACTCTGAAAAGCGATGGGAATTGGGTACTGGACTCCTTTAGGAAAGGCCCTCAGCAGACAACACAGGGAGAGAACCGCAGCTGGTGTAAATCCATGTAGTTCCAGAGACCTCACCCTCCATACTTAGGCCAGCTGTTGTAGGATATCGGTTTTTTTTCTCTGTGCTATTATTCCTTCCAGGCTGAATGCTCACGTCCTGCAGCCGTAGGGGTCAGCGAGGTAACATCTCCCCTTTCTGATTGCAGCTATCACATGCGGCCACCCTGGCAACCCAGCCAACGGCCTGACACAAGGAAGCCAGTTCAACTTGAACGACGTGGCCAAGTTTGTGTGCAACGTCGGGTACCATTTGGAAGGAGCATCCCAGTCACAGTGCCTAGCGAACGGCCAGTGGAGCAACGCCCTGCCCACCTGCCACAGTAAGTCATCTCCCCTGTGGCCTGCAGTCGACCACTAGGGTTGCGGCCTGATGCATACAAGTGCCACGGCCCTTTCCAAAGAAGCTGATGCTGGGAAAAGCATTACAGTCCAAGGAGCAGAGGTGCCTTCAGGTGTGCAGCAGAACAGGGTTGTAACAAGAGAATAACAGCAGGTGGCTTCCCCTGCCTCACACAGTAGGCACATCAGAGGGGCTGCGTGGGAACTGGAGGTGGAAGATGGGCATGAATCCCATGAGCTGAGTCCCAAACAGGGCACTCCTATTTAACTCTTCCATCTTCATCATGAAATTTTTGATTTCTTGTAACAACGCCCTGGCCAGATTTTCCACTGGTGTCAATTGATGTAGTTCCGTTGCCATTTGTGTCACATCAGGCTCAGGTAACGCTCCACCGGTTTTCACCAGCTGTACCTCTGGCTCAAGGAAAAGCTGTTGCAGACGGGGGCTGTGTTTTGTTTTGCATGCTCAGCCGTTCCTGCGGCTGACGTGGTGCTATTGACGTAGCAGGGGAGTGCAACCAGGAAGCACAGAGAGAACGTGGTGGTAGTTTTGCGGATGAAGAAACAATGCAAATGTACTCTCTATGATCAAGATGAGTTGGACGTTGTTTCTTTCTGGACCACAACCTTGGTAAATCCTGGATCCTGAAATCCAGACAGACACCATGCTGAGTCACCATAAAGCATAATTTGCAGCTGAGTGCAAACAAGAGAGTGATGTGTGAAGGTTACACATTCCTATGAGGCATAAGCAGAAACAACCTTTTTCCCCTTTTTAGCTCAGGAAAATTGCATCCACTCACCACAAAGCTGATCTGATCCTGCGTCTTCACCCCATGCCCCACCACACTTCAATCTATAGAAGTGTGAATTGCAAATAAGAAAAAAAAAATCACCTGGCCAGATATGCACTGGGGTCAACCAGGACAGACCCGATTGAAGCCAGGAAGGGATAATGCCAAATCATGTCAGTCAAGGGTCTGACCCAGAGCTGGTCTACATTGCTATAGCAGATTGATCTATGGTATACTATGTGAGTAGTATAGCTGAAGTTGATGTACTTAGATCTACTTACCATGGTGTCTTCATTGTGGTGCATCAACAAGAGACGCTCCCCGAGCCCCGGACTCCCTGGTGCTTCTTGTTTAGGTGGAGTAATAGATTTTATGAGAGAGCAACGGATGGTTGATTTTCTACCTCAATGCCAGACGTGATGTATCAACCCCTGCTGGTTCAATCACTGCCCCGGTGATCCCACCTGTAGCGAATACATGCCCCCAGAACAGTCAATCATAATCATGTTCCCATATACTAACCTCTCTATCCTCTTTTTTTCAGGGCTTCCAGCCTCCTTCAGTGTTAGCATTAAAGTTCACTTTGCAAATTCCTTCCTTCCTGCCACATACCTGCACTCCCTGACTCCTCATCAAGCCCTTCTCTGTCCCTATTGATGCCCTGTGAATGGAAAAGTCAGCTCTCCTCACCTGCAAACTGCCCAGTCCTGGAGGGTGCCAATCAGCAAGGCTCTGTCTCTGCCCATCACAAGGCAGAATCAGGCCCACAAATGATCTCTTCTTTTCACTCCAATTATTTTGTCTGATTTTTTTTTCAAAGATGAGCAATGAACCCAAACCACGGAATGTGCAACTTGAGATTTCTTCCCCTTCCTCCTCCTTGTTTCACAGAGTCCTTTGTTCTTTGTTACACCCTTTGTTTTGTATTTTTTGTTATTTGCTTGCAGTTGTAAACTGTACTGACCCCGGGCACCTGGAAAACAGCATCCGTCAAGTGCAGCCAAGTGGGCCTCACAGATTCAGCTTTGGAACAACTGTCTCGTATCAATGCAGCCATGGATATTACTTATTGGGCACACATGTTCTTTCCTGTCAGGGGGATGGCACGTGGGACCGAGCCCTCCCGCAGTGTCTTTGTAAGTTGTTCGGAGTGTATCCCTTTTCTTTAGGGAATGGCTAAAGAAGTTGTACTCAAATGATCCATTTCAACCTTGCACCCTAAAATGAAGCCTGCTAGGTTTGCTCTAAAGCCCATTGAAGTCAAAGGCCGTCTTCCTATCCACTTCACCAGGCTTTGGATCATGCCTCTAGAGGGGAAAAAATACGCTGTCAGGAGAGTTTAGATTAACCAGGGACCATTTCACCCACCATTGAAATGCAGCTGCCTTTGAGTTTGGATATGTGACCCCATTCTGCTCCAGTGACAGTGTCGTAGGTGGCAACAAGAAGATGCCAGCCAGGGAATTTATAGCAAGGCGGCACGTAATTAGCCAGGGCAGATTTAGCACAGCTCATACACATTTTAACTTCCATACACCCCCTCACTCACATGTCTGTGGAGAAAGGCAGTGTCAGGGTAGTCTTGAAATAAACACCCTCATTGCTTTTACTCTCCTGTAAAATGCATGTGCCAGAGGACTCGCTGCTTACCTCTGGCTGGAAGAGATTTTCCCTCTCTTAAAATAGCCGTAATGCTTGCTGCCTGTAAGCTGGTTACGCAGCTGTTTATAAATAAAGGCACAGGGAGGAGAGAGGGGAGAGTGTGTGTCAAGACTTGGGTTAGGGGAGCAGTTTGATTAGGGAGATGGGAATTCTGAGTTGTGTGGTTTTGGGCCAGTAGCCACACTGCTCAGAGCTGATCAAAACAACCATCTTCAGACACTCTGTGATGTGCAGTTGGGATCCTAAGAACATGGCTCAGGCCATTCAGTCTTGTGCAGCATGCCTAGAATTTGCACCCTGTGGTGCATTACTACTTGTGAGTCCTCTATAGTACGTGTACATACACCCACAGCTGTCCCTTTAGAACTATATTAGACCCAAGAATTATGAGCCCCAAACAGGTATTGGGGATTTGGAATTAGGTGGGATAAGACATAAGGTAAGAAAATCATTTTGTTCCAGTAGTGACAAATGTCAAGTACACAGCGGCATCCAGTCCTTAGATACAATGGAGAAATGATAGTGTACAGAGTCTATCTACCTACCTACCTATCTAGCTCTGTAACACAGTACAGGAAGTTCCTACTAATCAGACAGCTGGGGACACTGTACTAGTAATAACTAATTACTAGCTAGCTCTTCCATAACGCTTTTAATCAATAGATCTCAAAGTAGTTCACAGGACAGCAGTATAATTTCCCCCCTTTTACAGATGGGGAAACTGAGGCACATAAAGGCACAGGCACGATGACTTGCCTGAGGTCACCCATCAGCAGAACCAGGAACAGAATACCTGTCTTCTGAGTCTGACTGCTCCAAGAGACTGATTCCAATCAGAGTCTGACCAGTGATTGTACAAGGCACTGCATTAGCCCTAAGAAAAATGGCCTGAATCGCTATGCCCCAATGGTCCCTAACAGATTATCCAAAGCAGCCGGAATGTGTCATTATAACCCCTCAAAAGTGATTTCACATTAGAGAACAGCTCAGGAAGGTAGGGGAGGAAAAAAGAACCTCACTGTGTATGTGCCCTCTTAAACTAGACACAAGCTTCCTGTTAAAGACTCCTTAGTGGATCCAGTCAATTTTCCATGAAATCCATAAAACACGTAACAAGGAAGAAAGGATATATGGGGGGACAGGACGGAGGGCATGTGCCTTGAAAGGGAAATGTACCAGCTATAGAAAACTGCTAGGTATTGATTTTGATGTTTATTTCTTTGAGAGTAAAGTAATTAGTAGTTATAATTGGTGCATCTGCTGTTCAGAAGTTGTACCTTGCATGACGAATCAGTCCAGCCATCAGAAAAGGAGAGGAACTATCTCTGCTCCTGCCTAGTTCCTTAAATTTAATTCAGCTGAGCTGTTCCAAAGCCTCAATCTTTTGATTTATTTTTAATTCCTTTATCTATTTATCTATCCTTTTTTTACACCAAGTCTTAAAAAATGAGTGTTCGTGACACATTTTCTTTTCCTTTCTTATCAGCATGCCACCATCTTGCATTTACAAGCACGCTGCACCTGCCATGGGAAATTGACAAGTGGTAAACCAGATACCTTAGCGTCTACAGGCACTCAAATCAAATAGCCAACCTTCTAATACCTGCATGCCTCAAGCCAGGCTTCTGAGATTCATAGCCAAGCAGCCAGGGTCACCCTTAAGATTTATGGGACCCTATGTAGTGCTATTACACTGCTGCCTGTATCCCCAACAACAACCTGGGAAGGGACAAAATAACTATTTTTTTATCTGTTTTTATAATCTTCAGCAACACACTACTGAAATATTTTTAAAGCACATTTTTAAGCTAAAGTCCTGTAGAATTAAAGCAGTAAATTCAGGACTTATCTATGCTATGGGGAAGATCAACTCGGTCAGGGTCGATTTTCCAGAGTTTGATTTCACACGCCAGGTAGAGAGGTGCAAAACTGACCGTTCTGGGGTTGGCAATTGACCCTTTTACTCCTTGCTATCCCGAGGAGTGAGGGAGGTCGACAAGGGATTTTCTCCCATTTGACCTCCCTCTGTGTAGCCAGATAAGCTGATTGCAGATAAGTCAAGTCTAGCTACACAAATGCCATAGCTAGAATTGTATATCTACAGTTGAGTTACCTGCCTAGTATAGCCCAAGCCTCAGAAACTGATAGGATGTACCTGGTTTTGGTAAATGTGTGTTAAATGATTTCATTACAACTTGAATGTCTCTTTCATAGGTGCAGACTGGAGCTGTGCTAATAGCTCTGTCAGGCTTTTTCATTTTTAAGTTAGCTAGATCCTACCCAGAGAAAGCAGAGCCGCAGAACAGGGATAGGAAGAAGCAGCTGGTTGGACATTTAAGACCCAATGCTGCCCTAAATTTTTGGATGCCCTACACAGCTGCATATTCTGCATCTGGATAAGGACAGCGTTGCAAGCAACTAAATAAACTCGGTCTCGTTCAGACATGTTGAGCGCCTACTGCTTCCATTGGTTTCAGAGGATTTTATGCGCATTTTCAGCACCTTTGAAAATCAGGCCAGTTTTATTTAGCAGCCTTATTGGATTTATAAGAGTCACTTTTCAAAGCAGCTGGTGATTTATAGAGTGTCTTGATTTTTGGGGTTCAATTTGAGATGCCTGAAAGGGGTTTGTCATTGAGCGGGTGAGTGCTCAGCACCTTCTGAAAATCAGACCCATTGAAGCAAATAGCATAGCTGACGTCGACATACATACCGTGGCATCTTGTGTGCAGTAAGGTTGACAGGAGCTGTGCTCCCATTGACACCAGCTACTCTTCTCATGTTGGTGGAGTACAGGTGTTAACAAGCGTGAGCTTGATTCATTCATCGCATCTATAGTAGACCCAATAAATCAACACCCACTGGATTGATCACTGCCATGTCGAACCACCCCGTAGTGCAGACAAGGCCTTAAGTCACCTGTAATCACTGTTTGCTTTTTACAGATGGACCCAGGAACTTTACTGTGAGGTAACAAAGTTTGAACCTTTTGGTTAGGGAGTATTTTAAAGAAAGTGAAAAAATCTGTTGTCCATTAAGGTGTGGGAGAGGGACTTTGGCACAGTAAGTAAAATCTACCCCAGCAGAATCTGGTATAATGGAAGCAATCTCTTCTGACCATCTGTACAAATGCTTTAAAGCCCCCAACAAGGTCATGGATTTTTAGCTTAGGTGCGTCTGCTGGAGTATTCATTATTGAATTGTTCGTTAGAGTATAAGTTTATTCAGAGAGGAGTCCTGTGGCACCTTTAAAGACTAACCAGTTTATTTGAGCAAAATCTTTCCTGGGTAAAAACCACTTCATCAGATGCATGGAAACCACTTTGTCAGCTGCATCACTCCATGCAGCTGTTAGTAAACCTGTTAGTCTTCAAAGTGCCACCTGTCTCCTCCTTAGTTTTGCAGTTACAGATGAAGACAGCTGCCCCTCTGAGACTAGGAGTTTATTAACCATCAACCCTATTTCTTTTGAAAAAGGCCTTACTTTTAGTCACAGCTCTGTGCCTGTATCTTTCCATGCCCCTGCACATAAAGTCATGCAGTCTCTTCTTTTTCTTGAAGTGTACATCATGCATTCCACCTGTCAAAAGGGTGAACCACATCCATTGCTGATATGTTCCTTCAGAAACACTAAGAGCACGTAGCCCTCGCCTAGTCTCTTTCCCAGCAGATCATATTTAATGGCATTTAGAGCTATCAGCTAGTTTGCAAACAGCCAAGCTTCATCTACCCTAATAGCTAAGCTAAACAAAACGATTAATTCTCGTTAACAGTGTTTTTACTAGCAAGCGCAGGGTGAGTGGTTCTTACCAGCTGCCGGTATCATTTCATCTGGTGTGACATTGCGTCTACTCTGACTGGGTTGACAGAATCCTATGCCGCCAAGGGTGTGTGTGTGTGTGTGTGTGTGTGTGTGTGTGTGTGTATAAATATACATTTTTAATGGGGGGGTAAATGCTAACAAGAATTTGCAAAATGTGTGCCTGGATAATCCTTATTCACATATGAACTTGGCTATTACCACATGCAAACCTGGGACAGCCTCTGTGCAAATATTTACATGACACGCCCCCCCCCCCGAAATCCATTGCAAGGTTTGTGCACCATCAGAGCCTCTTTGGAGCCCCTCAGTGGTGCATGGCTCTTGTGCTGGCTCCTTTGAGTAGACATGACTTGCACCTGCTTGTGAGTAAGGGTATATAAGATTTCAATGGGCAGTTTGTGCTAGGGGCCCATAGGGCCAGATCCCCAGCTGGTTTAAATTGGCATACTGAAGACAATGGCACTGTGCTGATTTACACCAACTGAGGAATCTCGCCCTTAGCTTGTTTGCTCTGTGTATGCAAGTTCCACTTTGTGGGTGCAAAAGGGGAGTGTTTTGCAGTTACACACATTGCACCTTCCTTTCAAATGCCCAACCCTTGCAGTGAAGTAGTAATGCAAGCCATGATATTGTTCTCTTTGTTGCAGTGGTTTCCTGTGGCCACCCTGGCTCTCCGCCCCACTCCCAGATCTCTGGCGATAGGTACACAGTTGGGTCTGTCGTCCGCTACAGCTGCCTGGGGAAGAGGAGTCTGATTGGCAACTCCACTCGCATGTGCCAACTGGATGGGCACTGGAGTGGCTCCCTGCCTCACTGCTCAGGTGAGAAGACCTGGAGACCTGGCCAGCATTTGTGCGGTGACCCTTTGCTTCTTCACAGAGGGGCAATCCGCCATACTTCCACCCAGCCTCCTGCTGGAGAGGAGAAGCCAGGAGCTGTATTCTCCTGAACAAAGGAATGCTCTGGATCCTGCAGGACTTAGAAAGGCCAGCTGGAGCTCAGCTGTAGAGCCTCCAGCATGTTGGCCAGTGGTTGCCATTGAAAAGTAAACCTTGCACCGTGGCAGAGGATGATTAAATCATTCCATCGGATGCTCCAAACATAACACATAATGCAGCAAAGTCGGTACTGCAGCCGGTGTTTTGCTGTTCGGTGGCACCTATGTTGCATCTGTGCAAAGCATTTGTAAACTCAGAGGGTTATGGATTTGCTTTGATACAGAGTCTTCGATGGTTAAGGATACTTTATTAATGCCACCAAGTTATAGCTCTTACAGAATGACAAGCTCAGAATCATGTACAGAGCAAAAGAGTTGGGAGTTACAGGGCTTCTGGCATGTTTACACGCCTCCTACTGCAGGAAGTCCCATCCCCGTCGTCCTCACTTCAGGGGCCACGGTGGACATGGCTCCAGTGGTGGGGAGATCTGGGTACCATCGCGGCTTGGGTCCTTGGTGCGACTTCTCACTTTTGAGACCTCACAATAATTTTATCCCCTAGTTATTTACCGGGTGGGCGCGCGCTGGCTCAGAGCCGTTCTTGCAAAGTGGGAACTGAGGAAGCTGAAACTGAAGAAGAAGTTGAAGCTGGGGGCAGATTTGTTTCCTGCTCAGTAATTTTCCATCTCAAATTTGAGTGCATGGGCTGAGGCCTACACCACCGCACGGATCTGGGGGAAGGTTTCATACTCGCAGATTGCTCTTTGCATTGTTGGTTCCGATTCACCCCTCCTCTCTCGGGCATTCAGATAAATCAGATGCCCTGTCTTGGGCTTTGCACCTCATATTTTGCTCCATGCAGCGGCTCTCTCCCCCTGTGCTGCTCATCACTTTTGATGACATACATGCATGAGGGGATGCCCCATATCCACAAGGGGCAGGGATAGACTCACGGCAGTGTTTCCTGTAAGCTGAGCGCTTGGACGGCCGCCCTGCAAAGATTCAGGTACCACCCAGCTGATTAGCAGAGTGCCCACAGCAAGTAGCATGTATTTCTACTGGTGGTGCACATCCCTATAGGCGTCGTTGCACATAACAAGATTTATTCCACCCAAGATAGTGGGTTTTTAGTACCTAAAAACGGGTTACAGTGAGGAGGGAGGAAAATTTTTCTGCTTGGCCTCTGAGGACAGGACAAGGAGCAATAGGCTTAAACTGCAGCAAGGGAGGTTTAGCTTGGACATTACGAAAAACTTCCTAACTGTCAGGGTGGTTAAATACTGGAATAAATAGCCTGGGGAGGCTGTGGAATCTCCATCACGGAAGATATTTCAGAGCAAGTTTGATAGATGTCTAGCGGGCTGGTCTAGTCAATGGTTGATCCTGCCAAGAGGGCAGGGGACAGGACTCTGTGACCTTGTGAGGCTCTTCCAGTTCTAGTGTTCTATGACTGAAAAAATTAGAAGGAACGATGACTCACAGGAATGGATTTCCAAGGGCTTGTTGCCTGCAGCCAGAGCCATGTTTTCAAATGGTTTCAGGTGTCCAAATAAGTAATAGATTTACAAGACACCTCAGCTCCTATCACAACACTTGCAGGCCAGATTTTTATTTTTTCTTTTTTGCATGATCTGGCTACTCACCTTGGTGAGTCAATGAGAGCTGAGCTGTTTTGAACCACTGCACCAGACTGGGTTCTCCACTGCCCCAGCAGAGAAAAGCAAACACCACATGTGAGGATGACTCAGAAGAGGGGAATCCATCATTGCTCCCACCATGTTCCTCACCCACATCCAAGTCTCCATGGTCGCAAGATCAACTGATTCCCTCCCTGATGGAACTGAAAACTACCAGGGCTGTGTAGAAGCCCTGATTCCCTCCCCGTGCAGCCCGTCGAGAGCAGGATACGCATGAGATGGGACTCTTGCTGGAGCAGAAGCAATTGGGATGGGTGGTTAATTTTTAATTATGCCACTTTAGGCCTAGCAGCTCCACTTGAACAAGTTCAACCTGTGCTTAAGAGGCAATTTCATCCTATTCGAAGGATGCATCTACAGAGAAATTTGTGATTTGCTCAGTGCTTTATGGCCTCTTGGAAAGTTTATTCTTTAATTCCTACCAAGTTTTTCCTTCCATTTTTCGCTGTGCACTTATTCTCAAAAGCCTTCAGCATCAGCCTAACTTGATGCCAATTAGCATCAGTGTGTTGGAAGGTCTTTGGGTGACTTCTGCCCTGAGGTAGCAGAGTGAGGTCAGTGTCATGTGCTTTTGAAAACCCCACCCTCTGCCACAAACTCAGAACCACTTGGGACCTGATTTTCTCTTTCTGGCATGCTATGTGAGTCATTTCTTGCCCTGCAGAGTGAGTGTGAAATAAGACTGCCGATGAACCTGATTTGCTGCTTTTTCATGCCAAACTCAATTTGCACTACAGGTTGAACCTCTCTTGTCTGGCACTCTTGAGACTTGACCAGTGCTGGATAAGAGAATTTGCTGGACCATGGGAGGTCAATAGTGTCTAGCACATTACCAGCATTCCCACTGCTTACTGGGCTCTTAGAAGACATTTATGGGGAAATCAGAGCTAAATAACAGCGCAGAACACAGAGCCAGGACTGGTGACTGGAAACAAACTTTATGGGACCATAGGAAACTTGACCACACACAGGATAAATGCTCATCCAGCTAATTAAAATCATATCAGATTACAGATGTTACCAGGCGAGAGAGTTCTGGATTAGAGAGATTCAATCTGTAGTGCAAAAAAGGATCGAGCGGCCAAAGGGAATCCAACCTTTTGTCTTGTGCCTGCTCTTTAATAATCAGCGGTGCAAACACATCAGTTAAGGGTCTGATTCTCCATTGGCCAGCATGCCACCTCCTTTCTCTGGCACACACCTGTATTGAGGGCAGCATAGGACCATCTGTGCCACCCCTATACTGCTCCTGCGCTGGGGCAATTCTCCTCTAGGGCCACCCCTTGCAGTCCAGAGTGATACAGAGAGGCCAGACTCCAATCACGGCTGTTTCCAATCTAAAGGGTTTTTGCCAGGTGCAGGCAGCTCGTTAATTGTGGTGTTGGCTTTAGCAAATCAGAGCAATCCATTTTGGAATGAGTTGCCCCCTGAGGAGAAAAGTAAGACTAGGCAGAGGGATCCTCTCCACCCTCTTTTAGAGCAAGTATTTTCCTGTATGACAAATGTCTTCATTATTTTTTACATCCGACATGCTGCCGCAGAGCTCATTACTGTAGCAAAACACCCAGGGTCTGGGAGCTGTGGCGTCTGCTCCAAGCGTTGGAGTGAAATATTGCTCCCTGGGTTGGGGTGGGTGTGTTTACAGATATCATTAGCAGAGAGAGCCAAGAACAGATCGCCTCGGCATGTGGGGAGATGTGTTCAGGAAAAAATCCCTGCAAGGCATACTTTCCAGCTGCTTCTCTCCTCACGCCCTCCTAACTTTCTGCCAGCAGCACCAAGCGTTAGCAATGTCCGCGAGTGGCTGTTTCTCGGCTGGGTTCTGAGCACATCTGTGCTACAAAGCCAACAGCTCCTTGCTCTGCAAGGATTACAGGGCTGGTGGGGGAGGCATTGAGCATCTCATCATTTCTGCTTGGAGGGGGACCCACCCACCTGACTGACACTGGTAAACAAACCTCTTACTGCCTAAGCAGCTGTTGCAGAACATCTCTGCAGCTGTCTGGTTCTCTTCCTGGAGATTCAGGAGTAATGGGGAGTAACTGCTTCAAAAACAAGGAGTTTCCAAAGTCAGCAGGCACGTGATGAAATGACCACCTGTGCAGAAGGTCAGCATCGGGGACTTTGCTGGCCTTCTACACTAGGAGCGCTTGTCCTCCCTGTTTACTCCAGTGATGCGAGCGGTATAATGGGACATGCCACACCAGGACCATAAAAGGGGAGAGACCAAGACTAGTTTTAGGCACATGCACACATCCCACACGCACACCACCAATGAGCAAAAGGGAAACTTAGAAACTCATTGGCCCACTATGTAATTCTGGTCCCCAGTGGAGTCCCCAGGAGCTGAGGGTGAAACTGAGGGAGAAAATTCAGGCTGAGAAGAAAGAAAAAATGCCATGGCTGCCAGATCTCTCAGGCTGAGCCTAGTCTCTGCAAGAGTGGAAGGCTCCTCATTTAGGGGTACAGGTTCTTCAGGACCCGAGTGGTCCTGGATAAGGGACTTTGCCAGGCTGGGGAGGTCAATTCTGTCCCCTTGCTGGCCTCTGGCTCTTGTGCCTGGGCTCCCCTCCCCACTATCACTGTGGGTTCCCAACTCCTCTCCCCTCCCCACAGGATCCCTGGCCGCCGGCTCTCAGCCCCAGCCACCCCTCCCCAGCCACAGTTTCTTCCAGCTGCAGCTTCTTGCCTGGCCCCAGATGCAGCTTCCTGGGGCCAGAGCTTTTCTGCCTGACCCCTGCGATGAGCCAGCATGAGCCTGGGCTGCCAGTTTACCAGCCTTGGCCCCTGCTTCCCGCTGCTGGCTCCCCATTGTACTTGCCACCAGACCAGCTGGGGCTGCCCTGCCCTGGGTTTGTGCCCCAGTCTAGCTGGCCCATCCACCTCCAAGCCCCGGGACTCTCCGGTCCTGCAAGCTCCATGGTCCTGCTGGATGATGGATGTTGCTGGACGAGAGAATGCCAGATATGGGAGTTAAAACCTGTATGTA
Source organism: Carettochelys insculpta (assembly GCF_033958435.1). Classification (NCBI taxonomy): domain Eukaryota; kingdom Metazoa; phylum Chordata; order Testudines; family Carettochelyidae; genus Carettochelys; species Carettochelys insculpta. The sequence continues at coordinate 4,869,104 of NC_134160.1, forward strand.
GAACAAACCAACTGGGCCAAACACTAGTAGATCCCTGTCCCTGGAATGGGAGGGAGGATGGGGCCAGGGCCGAGGCCTGCACTGCGGCCTGTGGCTGTTGCAGACACGTTTTTCTCTGCTTGGCAGGAGGCAGCCAGGGGCCATGTGGTGATCCAGGCATCCCTTCGCATGGCATCAGACTGGGCAATGAGTTTGGTGTGGACAGCGCAGTTCGGTTCAGCTGCGAGCCAGGCTACACACTCCGGGGTTCTTCAGAGAGGACCTGCCAAGCCAACGGCTCCTGGAGCGGCACGCAGCCGGAGTGCGAAGGTACCACCCTGCCCCTTACAGGCTATCTTTCCAGGAAACAATCGAGGCTGCTCCATAGTGGAGTACACCGCACCCCTGTGGTGCTGGTAGGTCCTCCATGCTTCTCAACTCCGAGGCAAACACCATGGGTATCTCAACAGCACTCATCCTGGTAGGTCCCAGTAACTACACAGAGATACGGTGAAGGGTGGAGTTTCAAGCAGAGTGCCGCAAGGCTCGGTTCTGGGGCCAGTGTTGTTCAACATCTTTATTAGTGACCTGGATGAGGGACTGGGCTGCACCCTCAGCAAGTTTGCGGATGACACAAAACTAGGGGGAGTGGCAGATCTGTTGGAGGGTAGAGAGAGAATCCAGAGTGACCTGGATAAATTGGAGGACTGGGCCAAAAGAAATCTGATGCGGTTCAACAAGGAGAAGTGTAGACCCCTGCACCTGGGGCAGAAGAATCCCAAGCGTTGTTACAGGCTGGGGACTGACTGGCTCAGCAGCAGTATGACAGAAAGGGACCTAAGGGTTATGGTGAATGAAAGGCTGGGTATGAGTAAACAGTGTGCCCTTCCAGCCTTGAAGGCTAATGGCATACTAGGGTGCATTAGGAGGAGCATTTCAAGCGGATCTAGAGAAGTAATTGTTCTCCTCTATTCGGCACTGGTGAGGCCTCATCTGGAATATTGTGTCCAGTTTTGGGCACCCCAGTATAAAAAGGATGTGGATTTGCTGGAGCAAGTTCAGCGGAAGACAGCAAAAATGATGAAGGGTCTGGAGCACAAGACCTATGAGGAGAGGCTGAGGGATTTGGGCTTGTTTAGTTTACAGAAAAGAAGACTGAGAGGTGATTTAATAGCAGCCTTCAACTTCCTGAAGGGGAGCTCTAAAAAAGAGGATGAGAAACTGTTCTCAGTGGTGTCAGATGGCAGAACAAGGAGTAATGGGCTGAAGTTGAAGAGGGAGAGGTGTAGGTTAGATATTAGGAAAAACTGCTTCTCCAGAAGGGTGGTGAAGCACTGGAATGTGTTGCCTAGAGGTGTGGTAGATTCTCCACCCCTAGAGGTTTTTAAGTCCCGGGTTGACAAGGTCCTGGCTGGGATGACTTAATGGGGGTTGATCCTGCTTGAAGCAGAGGGCTGGACTAGATGACCTCCTGAGGTCCCTTCCAGCCCTAGGATTCTATGATTCTAAGGGCAAGGGTGTGTTACTCAGCTTGGCAGTGCACGTGAATATGAGATGGTCCTTAATAAATAACGACAAACCATACATTTTGTTACCACTCTTTTAATATAGTGCACACACATATCCCACAGTGCGCTGCACATATTAAAGGGTAAGTTATCCCACGTTTCAAGATCACAAACTGTTTGCTATTCAGATATGGGTTGTTCATTGTTGGGCTTTTAGACAGTCACCAAAATATTGAAAATAATCAAAAGGGTTTTACTGTTACTTTGAATTCATAATGTCGGGTCGAAAGCCACAAAGAAGTCCTTAAAGAGCCACATACAGCTCCGGAGCCGCAGGTTGCAGACCCCTGCCCTAATCCAACCACATATCCCCATGCAAGCTCCTACATGCCACTCTGCAAGAGAACCAAAGCCCCAAACAAGGCAGGAAAGTGATGAGCAAGGAGACCTGAGTACGTCCTTCTCCTCAGCTGATCGGAAAGCCAAGAGCTCAGAATGAGTTTGCAAATGAATTGGAAATTTATTCCTTATTCATGCAGCCCAGGATTGAAGACACTGCATCATATTTATTAATATATGAGATCTTGGAGCAGGAGGAACATTATCTTTCCTTCCTGGTTTTTTTGGCAGAGAGGATCAGGAGGGGTAGTATGTATTAATCCTGGGATAAATATCCCCTCAAATTCAGAAGGCACTGAGATGCAGTGGGTTTATTTTATTTTGGAATCACAGCTTTATGAATAATAGTCCCATTATTTCTATAATGTGGTTGCTGAGTGCGAGGCTCTCGCCAATCGAAATAGGCAGGTAATTCACAACGTTGAGCAGAGCGCTGTGTCGCTGTCATTTGTATTGCTGGCAAGATGCAAACGCAGTCAGGTATTTGTGGGCCTGTACTCTCTGAGTCTTAGACTCAACTTTCTGAGGCAGGGGTTTATGGTTTTCTTTTAATCTCATGAGCACGTTTGAGGCCGGGGAGGTTGAGGGCTAACCACACCAAGGCAGGGTTATACAAGCTCTTCATCTGCTGTTATTTCGTATATTCTTACTCCAACACCCTGAACAAGCACAGCTCTGCAAGAGCAACCCTCTCCTAATCAGCATCACCCCTTGCTGTTCCCATGCCAGGCTTGCTGCATGCAACACAACTAATGCCCTGATTTGCTGCGTCAGTGCAGTGCCAGTCTCAGATGCCACAGTGCCCCTCCCCTGGTGATTTGGGACCTGTCTCTACTAAGCAAGCTGCCACTTGGGCCAGATGGTGCAGGGGAGGTAGTTGGGACATAGGCTGATCAGAGACTTCAGCCACTGGCTCACAGGTGCATCAGACCAGAGTCAGGCTCGGAGAATAAGACCAACCATGCGGGCTCTGTTGCCTGCCTCGGTGTGCCCTCTCTCCGCACGGTCATTTTATAAGCCACCACTGCTGTTACAGCCACATGCACAGTCATGTTTATACCGCACTGCCTGGTGGGGGGCTTTAACCAGCGGGGCTTCAGTTATGGGTGGACTTGCAGAAGTCCATTTTGGAAGAGCCAGAAAGCAGGCAGCCAAGTCCCTTCTCCCGTCTCCATGTACCCCCACGAGGAGCAGCCCCAAAAGCAGCTAGTGCTGCTGGTAGCAAGTGTCTACCCAGACAGGCATGCTTGGGCAGGATCAGTGCTGAGCCCAGACCCCAGCCTGCTATCCACCAGACTGCACCTGCGGGAAAAGCTCAGGCAAGTGAATCCAAACTTTGCTCTGTTTCCGTCCATGTCCATGTGGCTGTATCCGGGCATGTCGCCTGCCTCCATCACAACTGAAGGTGCTTTCCCCAAGTCAGTGCCAACAAATCTCATAGGTCACAATCAGCTCTGTGTGTACTTAGCTAAAGATATATACATGGCAAGCAAGGCCAGAGCTTTCAGTGCCGAACAGGAGGTGCCTGAATCCATACTTACAAACCCGGAGCTAGGGCCTGGGCTTTTCAGGAGAGACGCTACAAGTGCTCAGCATGTCTGCAAATCACAGCAGCCACCAAGGACCCAGTTTGGCCCTGTATGTGCTTAAGACCTGTGGGGGTCACGGGGACTAAAGCACAGACTTCCCTGCATGGCAGAGTGGCGGCAGGCTCCGGTGTGTGCTGCAGTCCCGTGGAGGTGCTTTCAAGACAAATGCTTTGCTGTAACAAGGCCCAAACATGGAGGTTTATGTCCTGCATCCCCCTTTGTGTCTCTAGCTGTTGGGTCTGCTTTGCAGGGCTTTTTTGGCTTCTGCAGAATGTGATAATGGCTTCTAAGAAAGGAGCCAAGTTCCCAGACTAATGAAAGGTTACTGAAAAGCTTGTTCCAACTTGGCCGTCCTACGTCTGTAGGTAATTACAACTGCATCAAAGGCATAACTCTTGGATCCAGTTCAGCAGACCCCTTGTAAATAGCCCTAGGTCCCAGAAAAACTCCCAGAGCCAGCAGGCAGCTTTTATTAGCAAAAAGATTTTTTTCCAGCTTGGAGGAGGGTGTACAGCCCCCGCACCCAAATTCCATATTTCTTGACTTGTTAAAAGCTGGTGATTAAAGGCCTGCGCGGTGTGCTACGAATCAGAATGATTAATATGTTCCATATCCCTAAATTGGGGCTAATCATATTTAAAAGCCTGCTAAATTGCATCTCCCCTTCCATATTTCTGAATTAGCCCATTTTAATATATGGGAGTCTCCATGGGAGCCCCATTCAACAGCGGAGAGGCAAACTCCAGCATGACAATGCAGCCATTCAGCACGGTTGTAAGGCATTGTCTGTCTCTGACTCACACCTCCTGCTCCAGGGCTAGGAGCAGAAAGCATGTTCAAGTCAGGTGGGACCTGCGGGGTCTCACTTTGACCCTGCCCCGTGAGTGAAAATCATTCCCTTCTGTTAGCCGCCATAGAGGAGCGCTGGCCGTTCTTGAGCAGACGAAGGTCTATGGTGCAAGAAAAACTTTCTTTGTTAATTGCTTGTAGATGTTGCCAGAGAGGCCGAGAAATGCAAGGGGTCAGTGGTCAAGCTGCCATCTTCCCCCTGCAAAGTAAGTCTGCGCCAGCTTGCTGCAGGACTGCAGGGCGGAATCTTCCATTGCCACTGCCAAGTGGCATGGGTGAAAGTTGTCTAAAGAACAGTAGCACCTAGAGGCTCCACCTGAGATCAGGTCCCCATTGCACCAGACGCAGAAGAAAAGCTCCAAGCCTTGCCATACAAATGAGGGGTTGACAGTAATTTTTGATGGGAGGAACCACTCCAAGAATTTGGTAAATGGTCAATTGCAGCCAATGGGAGCTGTGAGATTGTGCTGGGGGTGGAGGCATTGTGCAAAGCCCTCTCCTTCCTGCCCACTGCATGCAGCAGCGCTCAAAGAAACACATGGCCCCCTGCAGCTGGGCTGCTCTGAGTGGCATGCAAAGGCGGGGCAGGCAGGAGGCCTGCTGGGCTGCAGGCCTTGTCTGGTGGCTGGGTTCACTGAATCCACCCTCGTGGGCTGTATTTTACCCTTTGGTGATCTAAACAGAGGACAAAAGCAGACCTGCAGCAGAAAGAGGAGGTATTCTCATCCTACGAAGCAGCTGAGCACGTGCTTCGCTTTGAAGACCCCAGAACATAAGCATGCTCTTCACTTCAAGTGTTTTGCTGAGACAGAACCAAAGCAGCTCACCCAGCATAACGTAGAAAGCGTGTGGCAGAACCAGGAACCAAATCTAGATCTTCCAAGTGCCCAGCTGGGTAAGGAAGGAGCTCTATTCCATCCATCTGTCCGGTGCCTTTCAGCGGCTTGAAAATTCAAAACAAAAACAGGAGGAATAATTTAAAAAAAAAAACAAAAAAAAACTTTTTTTTTTTTCTTCTTCATAAGGTACCAACGGGTTGAAATCAAGTGAGTTAATTATCATCGGTGGTTGGAAGGCCTCAGTAGAGGCTGCATCGTTTCCGGTAGTAGAACCAGCTTTCCAGGCTTTCTAAAATCTCAGCTTTCAAGCCCCATTTAGCTTTAATTTCCAGCAAGTTTTAAAATGTAAATGTAAATTTGTAAGCTCCCTTCCCGCCCTCCGCTTCATCTCTCCGTGCACAGCACTAAGGAGTGAGGATGAAACAAACCTCCCTTGCTCTCCTTTACAATAGAAATTGCAGTTGCAGTTAAGCTTTATAGTTTTTTCCCCTTCCTTGAAAAGCTTAAATGGAGCATTTGCTTTCCTCATGTTTATGATCATACGAGATGAATTAAACAAAATCTGCAGCCAGAAGGAGACAGGACCCTCACTGGTGCTTGCCAGTTTTAAATAAATAGAAATGTGTTTATTTTAATTGATCCCAATTTGACCACTGAGAATATGCTTGTGACAGGATTTTTTTTTCCCCCTCCACATGTCAGACTGAATGTAGGTTACTATTTAATTTAAACAGTATGTAAATTACCATCTGCAAAGTGAAGGTTTTAGGCCTCCAAAGGCTCTCCACTATGTGTTATTCCAGCAGTGAATTTTGTCAGACATTGTTTGGAGGGTGATTCAGCCTATCTGCTGAAAGGCAGCAGTACTCAAAAAAAAAAAAAAAAAAAAGCGCCCTGATTCTGTCCACTGTAAGCATTAAACTGCAGGGCATGTGTGGTCCATTTTATTTACATGCTACCTACCCTGGAATCCTCTTTAGTAAATAGCTTTAATCTGGAAAAGAAGAGAAGCTTTTGTTGCTCTTCCTGGAGGTAACTGCTGTACTTCGGGTTTCACACCTTAAAATACCACCAGTTCTGTAGGGAAGGGCCTTTTAAAGACATTAAGACACAGCACTCCATGTAATTCACTGGGACTCACCTGCAGGTTGGATGGAATGATAAGACTAGCATTGTAGGTAGCGGCAAACTACAATGAGAACGGTGCCCTAGAACAGTGTTCCAGCCTTTCCAGTAACAAGGCACAGCTTCAGCACACTGGTTGAAAAACCACTGCTCCAGAAACCTCAAATAAATAAATATTATGGCTCCTTCTTCTAATACAAAGGGTAGGCAATAATTTTTGCAAGGGGGACACTTCAAGAATTTGGTAAGTGGCTGAGGGCCGCACTCTTCTATGGTATTAATGCAGGAGGTGGCGAGGTCTGGGACAGAGGTTTGATACAGAAAGGAACTCAGAGTAGGGGACTGGGGTGACGGAGGGAGTGTGAGATTTAGGAAGCAGTTTGGATGAAGGAGCGAGTTGTGGCCTGGAGTAAGGGATTGGGGTGCAGGAGAGGGTTCAGGGTCTGGGTGTGCAGGAGAGGATTCTGACCTGGGAGAGGGGTGCAGGAGGGGGTGGAGGGTCTGGAAGGGAGCTGTGCACAAGGGCAGGGGTACAGGAGGGGATTCAGAGGTTTGGGTTGTGCCTTGGGGCAGGAGGGAGTTCGGACCTGGGGCGGGCAGTCGGGGCACAGTGGAGGAGGATGGGGCTGCCAGGTGCAGACTCCGGCCAGGGGGTGCTTACCAAAGATGGCTCCTGGCCAGCAGCCCAGCGAGACCCTCAACGAGGTTCCCTGTCTGCTGCACACTGTACGCCGCTCAAAGTGGCCAACTGCTGGGGCAACGTACAAGCATGGCCCAGGCAGCTGCTCTTGGCCAGTTTGTGGCCAATGGGAGCTGCGAGGATGGCGCTGGGGGTGAGGGCAATGAGTGGGCCCCATGTGGGTTGTACAGGACATAGGCATCCCAGATTGTCTTAGAGGGCTGGATCCAAAGCTTTGGCAAGCTGGTTCCAGCCCATGAGCCATATTTTGCCCATCTGTGTTCTAACACTTCGAATGCCCCTGAGCCAAATGGTAGCTGATATCTGCAGTTTTATCGCTTGTCTTCCCAATGGAGACTAAATCAGTGAGGTAGTCTGGGTGAATTCTAAATCTGAGGTGCCCTCTTGGTGCACATCCCTCAGTCCTGAACTGAGCATTGCCCAGGCCCTTCTTTGGGGAGTCTCATCCCAACCCCCCATGCCTGGTTCCCTGGAAGCGACTCTGCCTCCTGAACTCTCTAATCAAGCCCAAGGCAGGCCCAGACTCTGCTTTCTCACTTTGCTGGGCAGTGCATTGAGAAGGAGTGGAGCTCAGAGCTCAGACCACAGCTGGCCGCATGGCACTGGGTGCAGCAGCCCCAAGGCAGTTTGGCAATTCCTGCAGGAGAGTAAGGATGTTGCTTCCGCCCTGTTAATGTCTTGTGCAGCCAGCTTCACAGCGGAGCTTGTCTCCTAGCAAAGGGCTATTACCTACCCCATTAGTAAATCTCACGCACCACCACAAATGATCAAGTCCCATTACTTGTCGCTTCCCAAGCAGCTCTCTCGCCTTCCTCATTGTAATTCTTGGCCTGATTTCCTCCTCCCCTCCTGCCAGATCTCTTTCCTTATCTTTAGCAGCCATAGTGATTACTTGTAACTATCTTGTTGGCTTCAAAGGGACATTATCAGAATAATATAGGTGCAAAATACATGTAACAGTAAAAGAAACAAACATAACAATGAGGTGAAGTGATTTACAGCAATTAGCTATTAACAAAAAAAAAATTTCAATTCGATGCATGTGTCTACACATACCATTTTTGGTGGTAAGCGTTCCATTGCTCTGTTCATCAACCAGCGTGTGTTGTGCTAACTATGACCCCAATAAGGCTCTGTTAGGGTACTTCTAGACTACGTGGAAAATCAGCCCAGTCAGGGTCAATCTGCCAGAGTTTGATTTCACACACCTGGTAGGGATGCGTGAAATTGAAATATCAGGGGGCAGCAGTTGACCCATGTACGCCTCAATATCGTGAGGAGTAAAGGAGGTTGATGGGAGATTTTTCTCCCGTCGACCTCCCTCGGTGAAGACAGCCAGGTAAGTCGATTGCTGATAAGTCGATACCAGTTATGCAATTGCCATCGCTTGAATTGTGTGTCTGCAATCGACTAACTGCCTAGTGTAGACCAGGCCTTAGTGGTTAGAGCAGCGGACTGGGAGTCAGGGCTCCTGGGTTCTTTTGCCTTAGCTCTGTGAGCAGAAGAACAGAAAGTGTCTAGTGGTTAAACCAGAGACCAAGGAGTCAGCTTTCCGGGGTTCAATCTCCAGCTGTTCTGCAGAATCACTGTGTGATCTTGGCCAAATTGTTTCACCCTTCCCTGCCTGATTTTTCCCATCTATTATTATCAGTATAATAAGACCTCTCTTGGGGGCCGCTTGCCTTGCTCACCGGAACATGCGCTAAGCCCCAGAGATGAGAGGCGCTGTGGAACGGCGAGGTGTTATCGCTGGAACCTGAAAGCGAAGCTGACTGAACAGATCAATCTAATTGCGCTTTCCGCAGCTGAGAGGAAGCTCAAGGAAATAATCAGCATCAGGCGTGAAAAGTGAATTAGGTTGTTAAATTCCTCTCTGTTTTGACAGTCTGACGAGCAGTAAGAAATGCAGGTGAAGATTTATAAACCCAGATTCAGTGCTGGAGCATGGCTGCTTTGCACCACGACCCTGGCAAAAAGCCAGCCACTGCACCACACCGCACAGGCTCACGCCAGTTTAGGGAGATGGCAAGACAGAGCGAACACAGCAGCTCTGCCTGCCAGCAGCGTGGGGATGTGGCCAAAGGACAGGGATGAAGCCATGGGTTTCCTACATCTTTGCACTCCTTCATGAAACTGGAAGAGCCGACTCTTTTGTTCAAATCTGTCTCTCTATAGGGGCATCATCTCTTGAAATTTTTTCCAGTGGAAGGCAAAGGATGGCCAGCCGTCCCGATCAATGTATTCTGTTTGTCAAATTATTTTCATGTTTGATGGGAAGGAGAATTGATTTCGATATGTGCCTCAGCTAGACCAGTGGTGGGCAACCTGCAGCCCCTGGGCTGCTTGTGGTCCACTGGGGTGCCGCGTGTGGCCCATGGCCACCCTGGGGGCCATCCTCCCCACACACCTCTCGCACACCAGGGCACCAGAGCCACACACTTCTTCCTCCTCACCCTCTGTCCCAGCACCTTCGGAGGAGACATGACAGGCCTGATTGACACTCCATCCCCCCTTCTCCCCTAGAACTGGAATGCCACGAATCAGTTGTTTGTACTATTTCAGCTCTGGGAGGGAGAGGGAGAGACAGGCAGGAAGCATGCTCCTAGAGTGCTGTGAGGAAGAGGGAGGAGCAGCTATGGTGTGGGACTCTGGTGCCCCAGGGCGTGAGCAGTGCATGGGGGAGGAGGGACACAAAGGTGGGGCCAGGGGATTACAGGTAGAGCCTCAGTTTACCTGGGGCTGCTGTGGTTCATTTGTGGTTGCCCATCCCTGATCTAAACAGCGATGCTGCTCAGTTTTCTTCTGTCATCTGTGTGTGCGAGGAGCTGTCACCCCTACCCTTAATGCCATGGGAAGTTCTTTACATGGAGTGCTGCTTGCTGGGTTGAGCCCTGAGTTATTTTAAATATGACTTTCGAGTCTAATCAGCAGCCTGTAAGTTTGTGGTCTCTTACATATCCAGGGCAATGCAGACTTTGGCAGATGTCCCCCTGGAATTATTACTTCACATTCACACAGCTCAGCTCTGCTGTGCCATTGCGCCTTTGTCAGTCCTTTCCCATTGCAACCTTACATGATTTTTGGAGCAGCTGTGTAGTGACTATTTTGAAATCAGCTTTCGCATTGTGGTGTGTGTGCGTATACACGAGACAGGTACGGTAGGGGAGAGAGAGGATGATGCATGGACAAGTCAGTGAAATATTAAGCCAGCGATTTTCCTGAGCTGATGGAATCTGACTTTTATCCCCATGTTTATTGAAAATGACACCATGTATCACTGAGACGTCGGCTGCAGGAGGCCTCTGTAACTAGCGAGCACCCCGAGTGATTTTCGTGCCATGCAAAATGCCTGCGTACGCAATCTGGAACGGTTATTAGTTTCTCCCTGTCAAATAGATACACATCTGACAAGTTCATATGTTAACCTGCTGTCAGTAAACCAAGCAGCAAGGAAAAAGGGGATGTCTCCCTCTCTCTCTGTTAAGCAGCTGTGCACAAGTGCATTCCTGCCATGACCCAGGTGAAATCCATCTACCAGTGCAGAATGACAGGCAACATTCCATTTCCCCAGCTGTCTGGCCTGGGAGGCAGCGAAAAAGCATGGAGACTTGGGCATCTTGCTGTTTCCAAACTGATGCTCTTGCAGTGAATGAGACGGCGCTGTATTGCCCAGGGAATTTCCTTGTCAAACAGTTTAAGCCTTTATTGATTCATCTGATTTCCTTTCATGTACGGTAATTCCACAGTAAATGAGGGCTGGATGCAATTATTGCAGATACTTATTTTGCTATGACAGGGCTGTGTGTACTGCCAGTCCGTCTTGTGCCGTTTTATAGCAGAAGCACCAAGGCAGCTGAGACACAAAACCAGAGCGCTGACAAACCTGTAATTGTATCCTTGCAACATTCTGCCCAGCTGAAAGTGTAATTGGATATACACGGGTAATAAGCGGGAGTGGCTGCCATTACAGAAGTCTCCTGCTGCTTCGGTCCCCTGGAAGTCTGCAAAGATTGGCTTCCAAAGCCGATAGGAGACGCAGCTCTGCAGCTCAGCTCCTGAGAATGTAACTCTCTAAAGATGCAGAGACCCAAGGATATGGCCCAGCTCATTATGGACAAATTCAGAGTGAGATCAGGGTGCAAATTCCCGTGCCCAGATGTGTCGTGACCTGGAGCCACAAGAGGCACCTGAAGGCAAAACAAGGTGTCTCGTGGCCCATATTCACACTCACTTGTCAGTTATCGCCAGGTTTTCTGCTTCCATAGAAACTAGGCTGAGCCCAGAGTTCCCTGTGAGCTGAGTGCTTGGGTGGCCGCCCCGGAGAGATTCAAGTGCCACCCAGCTGATTACCAGAGCACCCACAGCTGGCAGCCTGTGCTTGGTGCACATCACAAAATGTATTCCACCCACACATGGAAAAAACTTACGGGGAACACTGGCTGAGCTCTCCCCGCCCCCTGGTTTCACACAGCTCACCGAGCCATCATTCAATGGCCATCGGTTTTGGTCTCTACCTATCTGGTCTTGGATTCAGACTGGCAGTGAAGGATACTGATAACGGCTGGTTGTGAGCTGCTCGGGGTTCCTCCACCTCCTCCCCCAAGGTGCTTTGTGAGTGCTGCCTCCATCACTGCACCAAGAGCCCCGCTTATCTCTATGAGCTGCATGTCAAGTTCAGGTCATTTAACAGCTCGGGCTCACATAGTGACCAGCATCCAGGGGCAGAAAACCTGCACCTCTTTCAGTTCAGCGGAGACCTGGAATCAAGAGCCTTGCAGACAGGGGTCACTTCTTGAATTCCACTGTGAAATCAGGGCTGGGGAAATCAGCTTCTGAAATGCAGGAGAACTTCTCTGTCACCCACCATAGAAATCAGCCAGCACTGACTTCCTCATGGTTTCCCAGGGCAGGGCGCCTCCATTGCTCTTAGGATATTTTTCTCGCAGTGGTAGGTCCAGGTGACCTTGTGCCAAAACAGCCCATCTTCTGTGGCTTAATCCAGAGGATTTTCCAGCTACTTTGGCTGAGATCAGGACCATCCTCAATTTTGTTCTAATTCTTCTCTTTTGGCTTTTTAGTCATATCCTGTGGAAACCCAGGGACTCCAAGCAACGCAAGGGTTGTGTTTAACGACGGCTTGGTTTTCTCCAGCTCCATTATCTATCAATGCCGAGAAGGGTATTACTCCACAGGAGTGCTGAGCAGGCATTGCACTGTTAATGGAACCTGGACAGGCAGCAGTCCGGAGTGTACAGGTAAGCACCTGAGCGCATTCCTAGAAGACATGGTGAATAGCAAGCATAAGGCATCTAGGGCTAGGTTTTCCAAGAGTTCACAGGAAACACTCCAGTGGAGGAGGACTTCTCCATGTCACCCTTCCTGTTTAACCCTAGAACAGAATCACAGAACTGGAAAGGACCCTGAGAGGTCATCAAGCCCCAGGCTCTGCACTCACAGAAGTGATCAAGCCCTAGATACATCATCCCTGACATACATTTATCTAACCTGCCCCTAGGTACCCTAGCTGGGTGCATGAAATATTTTGAGGTCCCAACAAGGATCAGATTCACAACCTCTAGTTTACAAGGCCAGTGCTCTAACCACTGAGCTAACTGTCTTACTAGTGCAGTCAGCAGTGTAATAAATACTTCCCAGTGGAAATAATTCTTGGTGCTAATGCTTTGAGGGCCGCAAGTCTCCTGTGGAATACTCCAGCTTTGGGTGGTCTTCCCAGCTGAGCCATCATAAGTCTCATGACTAGATGTAAGCCCTGCTAGCAAGGAATCTCACCCAGTGGCATGTCAGCTCACAGAATGCACCCTCATTGGGACGTTGCTCTTCTTGAACATGTATTTTGTTAATTTAGGTCTGTAGAGTGATGGATGAAAGATGCTGGGTGAGGCCAGGCCTATGAGAGGAAAATACATCCTGTCAGCAAATAACATACGGCATCTAGGGCAAACAGGGACAAGTCATGTTGAGCGGCAACATTAAATGGTTATGATTAGCCCTCCCAGCCCCCATCATGTGCTAATTAACACAGCTTGCACAATGCAAGGCCTTAGTACTCTTTCTTATGTATATTGTCTGTTCCAGTGAGCATGGGCCAAGTTTTCTGCACACACCTTTTCCAGACTTTGCCCTGGGTAACCCAGCTCCCTGGTTCACCCTAGAGCTTGTACACCTTAATGGCTGGTAGATCACCATCATCTACTCAAAGATAGGGGAGATGGTCAGGTTTCTAGCCATTTCACTTGCTTATGCTCAAGAGATGCCGTTTGACCTGGAAAATGTAACCGTTGCCTCCTCTCTTTTTCCAGTGATCAATTGTGGGGATCCCGGCCTGCCAGCCAATGGCTTTAGGCTGGGAAATGACTTTAACTACAATAAAACCGTTGTGTTTCAATGCATACCTGGCCACATGATGGAGTCAGACAGGGCATCTTCTCTGGTGTGCACAAAAGACCGAACCTGGAATGGCACAAAACCTGTCTGCAAGGGTGAGATCTTATTTACTGTAAATGGATGTTAGAGGCCTCAGGGTGCCTGTAATTAATGGTGTCTTCGTGGGCTTTGCTGGGGAAGAGGCACAAAACTACATGGGGACAGACTCAGATCTCTTTGTTCTAACTGATGAAGCAATTATATGATCAATCATTGAAACTACTGGTGAGTAACATGTCACCAGTAGGAGTTAAAGGCTCAGGCTCTGCACCTGAACAACTTCTCACTCGTTCAAGCAAATTATGTCAAGTAGGTCCAAAAATAATGACCTTCCGGTTGAACCTCTCCAATCCAGAGCTCTCTGGTCTGGCAACTCTAATCTGGCATGATTTTGGCGAGCTGGATGACCACTTGACATGGGCGTGGCCAAGCTTCCTGCAGTCCCATAAAGTTTTTTTCCAGCCACTAGTCCTGGCTCTCAGTGCTCTGTGCTGTTATTTATCTGTCTTTTACCCCCATGAGTCTTCTAAGAGCCCAGTAAGCAGTGGAAGTGTTGATGATGTGCTAGTGACCTCCAGTGGTCTGGCAAATTCTCTCGTCTGGCACTAGCTGGGTTCCGAGGGTGCTGAACTAGAGAGGTTCAACCTGTACTGTAGTTTAAAAGAAAGAAATGCTCCTGTATTTACCCTGCAGGCATACCGCATATCCTGAAATTATCCAGGGATTGTATGATAGAAACATCACTTGCAACCAGATAGGCACAAAAAGAGCATTCACTGCACTATAATTCAGCGTGGCCGGGGAAGGTAAATCCACTGTCTTCTAGGAGAAACTGGGTCTGATTTTTCCATTGCCCTGCATCTTGAGGGCAAAAAGTTTCAGTTATGATTCAGAAGCATGGTGCTATTCCCGTCCCCTTCCCCGCCCCACAGCCTTACACAGCCTTTGCCTTGGGGTAAATAACTCCACATGGTTTCTGCATACACCCCTGAGTGCCTGAAATCTTGGTACAGCGCCTTGTTGTCATATTTGCCCTTTCCAAGTCACCTGTCAGACAGAAGTAGGGCAAGGTGCACAGAACATGACAAGCTTGCAGGAGGGTGCCCGATAAATGACTTAAAAAGGGAGCACCCACGCCAGCTCCCCTGGGCAGCCCAGTTATACACGTGACACGCAGCAGCAGGGAAGATCAGTCCCATCCTGATTAAAAGTGGCCTGCAGAATCTATCAACAAAAGGATCCAAAGTAATCACTGCAGTGCGGAATCTGCCCTGTGGTTTTGAAGTTATCAGGACAGTAGGCTCCCACCGTACACGATTTCGACTTACACATTCTTTACATTAGCAGGAGTCAAAATTGTGAGGGGAGGGGAGCTGGGAAACTGACCAGCACTGCCGCCTGGTTCCCAGCTCCCCGCCACTCCCTGGAGCCAGGAAACTAATCAGCGCAGTGCTGGTCAGTTTCCCGACTCTGCCAGCAGAGGGAAGCTGGGAACCAGGCTGCCGCCTAGTTCCCTCTTCCCTGTCATTCACTGGAGCCAGGAAACTAACCAGTGCAGTGCTGGTCAGTTTCCTGGCTCCGCAAGCAGAGGAGAGGCGGGAACCAGGCTGCCTCCTGGTTCCTCCCTACTTGTGTGAAATTTGAGCTATTCGTGGTTGCCCAGAAATGCAAACCTGTGCGAACCTCTGGGGTCTAGTGTAATCCATGCCTTTATGTTGCAGTGATACTCTTACTCTGAAATTTCCCACCCACTGCAAAATACCTCACCTGTGCCGTTTATGCTTTAAGTATGACTTATGATTTGCTGATCCAGTTGCATGACTGTCTCAGGGTCCAATAACTGTTACATTACGCTTGTAAGTACTTCTCATAAAAATGATTGATGGTATTATAGCTCTGCCATGCTAAAGCGGGGTAGGGCTGTGTATATATGTCAGTCTGCAAAGGGCCTTTTATACTGAGGTAATCTGTCCGATTTACAGTAGATCAAATTTAAAATTCACACCATTTTCCTGTAAAAACTACCAGGAGTCCTGTGACACCTTAAAGACTAACAGATTTATTTGCGCATAAAATTTTATGGGCAAAATCCCACTTTGTCAGTTGCTGACTAAGTGGTTTTTTGCCTACAAAATCTTATGCCCAAATAAATCTTAGCCTTTAAGGTGCCACAGGACTCCTGGTTGGTTTTTGCAGATGCAGACTAACACAGCAACCCCTCTGAGAGTTTTCTTGTGTTTGCCGCAGTTTCTTCTTTGCACCTTTACTGATTTATCAGGAGGGTTTGATGGTTTTTCATTCCGTCTTGAGGCACTTTCCTTGTGTTAGAATTGCGCTGAGCTGAGCACTAAGCACATCCCACTCCTTTGGTTCCGTTGACAATCCCAGCCTAAGTCTGCCAGGCAACATCTTTTGATCAACATAATAGTGTGTGATGTTAGAGCAAACGCAAACCATTCCTAACAAACCGCAGAACCAGCCTGGTTTCCTTTTGGATGAGTCCTGGTGTGAAAGGGAGAGCTGAAGACCACACGGCTCCTATTAAAGATCAAATATGCCTAATTTAAAAATCAAAAATGTATCTATACGGGAAAGCCACGTTTTATTTGAAACCAAGCACGGGCAGCAGGCTCTGTCACAAACTGAGCATTCTTCTCAAAGAGTGTGCTTCTGAGGATCAGATTCTGATCCCATTTGCAGAGGTGTAGACCTGGAGTAAGTCCATTGACTTAACTGGAATTATTAGGGATTTACACCCTTGTAAAAGAGATTTGAGTCTCATGCATTGTGAAAAGATAAAGCACTTTGCATAAATACGGAAGTCGTCACCTCAAACTCAAATCAAACCTGAATTAAAGCTCTTCTTTGGCCTCTCAGAGGGTCTGGAAAGCTTTTCCACCCCCTGCTTTCAGTGCTGTGATTTTATCTGTCTGCTTCTCTGATTAGAAGGCAGAAGCACTGAGCAGAGAGGCTGATTTTCTTTGCCCATGTTTTGCTGACCCAGGGGTGCCGATGAAATGTGAAGCAGCTTCCGGAGGCTTGTCTGGTCTCAGTCTGCAAAGTTCTTGAGGGCCACCTGTCAGAAATGCGGCCGGAATCTTGCATGCATACTTCACTCCCCTTCAAGGCTGGGAAGAGGAACACTCCCGTCCTTTAACTTCTTGCCCCTTTGAGCTAAAGCAGCAAAACCAGTACACAGTGAGGCTAGATTCTCACTTGGAAGCTACATTGATTTACACCATCAGCTGAGAATCTGGCCCACTGCTCCCATACACTTGAAAACAGAGTACTATAAAACTTTCCAACCAAGTAAAATTCATCCTAGGTGTTGATTTAATTGCAAACTTAAAACTCGTCTGGTTTTTCCAAATCTGTGAAACTTCTAGAGTCTGTGGCATAATGTTCAACTATCTGGGGTCAGATTCCTAATCAGCAGAGGAAACAGCCACAAACCTGGTGATCTGACAATAAGATCTGGGATTTGGTTGACCCTAAAACTCAAGGCAAAATCCCAGAATTCACAAAGACGCATGCACACAACAGCAAAGGTTTATACAGACCCTTTCTGGCTAGATTCCATGTGATCCATTCAGTTCACAGAAGGTAACACGGATCCTATGTGGATTTGTTTGTCAATGGAAATAACTAGGCTGAGAGGTCATTAGCACTGACTATGCTTTTTGTTTGCTGCTCAGCGATCACCTGTAAATCCCCACAAGCCATCCCCAACGGGAAAGTCGTGGGCTCCGATTTCAGCTGGGGCTCAAGTGTGAGCTACGCCTGCCTGGAAGGATACCAGCTCTCGCTGCCTGCTGTTCTGACTTGCGAAGGGAATGGGACGTGGACCGGAGAACTGCCGCAGTGTTTTCGTAAGCAGCCAGCCGTGTATATTGAAGTGAAACTGAGATGGAGCGCCAACTGCCCTGTATCCCACCTCCAGCACTCTCCTGTCCATTGGACTGTTTGGGGCGGCAGTCCAGGACTTCACGCTTTGGTGGGCCCCTGGTGACAACCCCAAATGTCCAGTGAACGGGATTTGTCTGGGAGGGTTGGGGTTTTACCTCGGGGGCCTGGAGCAGGGTGGCAGCAAGGGGCAGTCTCCCCTGCACTCACCACAGTGGCACGAGTCATGGGAAGTGGAGCTACACAGCTGCCTGCTCTACTCTGCTGTCCGTCTCACAGCCGGGTTGCTCCACTCCCCCACAGTGGCAGGAGCTGAAGCTCCCTCACCCCTGCCCTGGCTGGCTCCACTCTGGAGCAGGGGCAGGAAGCGGTGGGGTGCGTAGAGGGCTGGGACAGAAGGGACATTGCCGCAGGCTTTGCGCCTCAGTAGGGGCAGCTCTGCCCATCACCTGCAAAGGGTTAACTTCTTGGTTCAATTAATGCTCCAGCCAATCTATTATCTTCTTTCAAGCAATGGCTAGGACCAAATCTTTGATCTAAGGTATGAAATCTCCAGAATGGACAGTTATGGCATAACCAGCCCCAGGGAGAATTCCTCCCAGACATACGCGAGTAGTAATGCACTTCTTAACCCCCCCAACCCAACCTTCAGGTTGCATCATGGCTCATGCATGCATCCATCCCCGGGAAAAGGAAATCTTCTGAATGAAAGACAATGCACTTTTCTACAAAGCGTAATCTTGGCTCTTTGTCTGGAAGGTTGGCTGGCGTGTAAGGGTTAATTGCACCTTGGAAGGGGATATTAGGGACAGGGATCCAGTTTTTAATACCCTCCTTTAAAGGTGTGCCTTAAGGGAGATGAAACTCATGTATAGTCTGTCCCTAAAATAATGGAAATTAGGTATTGTCCTAGATCAGGGCATGTGCGGTTAGACCTAGACATGAGAGAGGTGTCTGGTGTTAGGAAACAGAGGTCAGAGACAGAGTCAAGAGCCAAACCAAGGGGGAGCTAGAATCAGTAGCCAGGAATGTGGTGTAGAAGCAGGGGTCTGGAATAAGGAAATTGGGCAGGAAGTCAGGGATCAGGAACAAGGCAGGTCTCAGGAGATAGGGTACCCCTACGCTTACCAGGAGATCAACCTGGCTGTGCAAAATCAAACTATCAGGGCTTGACAGTTGACCCCGTCCTCCTCATTATCGTGAGGAGTAAGGGAGGTCGCCAGGAGAGTTTCTCCCATTGATTTCCCTCAGCGAGGATGGCCAGGTAAGTCAATCCTAGATAAGTTAATTCCAGCTATGCAATTGTCATAGCTGTAATTGCATATCTAGGATCGGCTTTCAGGTCTAACATAGGTCTGAGGCACCAGTCCAGAGTTGCAACTAGCCAGAGATTCAGCTAGTTACTCAGACAACTTCCTGTGTCTTCCTCTGGGTTGAAATAGTCAATCTGACCCAACCGAAGAGGCCAGACTTGTCTTCCAGTTGGGAGCCTAAGCTGATGTAGGTGGGGTCCACCAGCCCAGACTCCCATGTGGGAGCTACTGATGATACCTGCAGTTTGAGGACTTCCTGGAGACACAGGTTTGATACCTCCGAAACCCTCACAGCCATGGGAAATACTTGTCCCATCCTCACAACACATGAACTTCCCCAGTGGACCATTTAGCATTCATGTGGTTTTGGAGACCTAACAGTGGTGATTCTTGACCCCTAATGAAATCCAGGTCGCACTGAAATGAATGGGAATTCTACCACCGACTTCAGTGAGGGGCAGGTGTCACTCCACAGGGACAAAGTTGAATGGCAGCATGCAGGGAAGAAGTGTGGTGCTCTGAAAGATAAGGCCAAGAGTTTAGGGTTCTCTCCCTACCCTGCCCCCTGCTTTCTCTGCCTCAGATTCCCTCCTGGAACAGGGAGACAATATTCACCACCTTTGAGGAGGGCTCTGAAGATAACCAAGGAGGACCCAGCTTTCCAAGTGCTCGGCACGCAAAATTGGGGCTGAATTTTCAAAAGACCTCAGCACTTCCCATGTACCCAACGCACTGAGCTCTTCTGAAAGTCTGGCCCCTGAAGGTTGAAAAAGCCCCGTTGTGTTACCGCAGGCCTTGGAACATGTAGCAAAGACAGGGCCCTCCGGCTGGATGACAACATGCATGCGGGTTATAACACAGATTTGCGAAAGGGCTCATAATGATAAAGCCGGATTTTAGCTGTGAGTGTTTGGCAGCGGCATAATAGCCATTTTTGTATTAAACAGTACAAAGGCCCGGCTGCGTTCCTTACACCTTTCCCCAGCTATTATATAATTAACGGGCTTACAAGTGACACGGCACTGTGTCGCAAGTTGACATTGTGCAATTAAAGATACAGTTAAAGTTAAGCAACCCATTGTGCAGAAAAAAGGGGAAAAAACGGATCCAGACCGTGTGTTCCTCCTCCCTGCCAGGAGATGTTGGAAAGTGAAAGTTAATTAAACAGTAATTGACAAAAAGACAGAAGTGAGCAGAAAGCAGCCAGCGTACCTTCTGCCGCTAGTGATTTCCTGAGCTATCTCAGCACTTGAAAGCGGGGGCTGGTAGGTTCAGGCCAGTAATGGAATTGTCTTTAATGCGTTGACAGTATTGGCCCTGGCCGAGAGCCGTCGCCATCCTCTAATCATCCTTTGGCTTTTCCAGCTGTGTTCTGTGGTGACCCCGGCACACCAGCTCAAGGCAGGAGAGAAGACAGAGGATTCACCTATCGCTCATCTGTTTCGTTCTCCTGCCTGCCCCCGCTGGTGCTGGTGGGCTCAGCTCGGAGGTTCTGCCAGTCTGATGGGACGTGGAGTGGAACACAGCCCAGCTGCATTGGTAAGGGAGCATCCTGTACCCAGAACTGTCAGTTCTCCCTTCCCCCATTGGTCTGCTTAGTCCTGGTATGGCCAACCCCAGACAGCGGGAGGGCCATGTGAGTGGCCCCCATTCACTTCAGTGGGCTGCAGCAGCGTGCAGCCCCACATGGCTCCCTGGCCACTCCCCTCCTCCAGGTGTCTCTCAAGCATGGGAGCCCCCGACTTACCCACTCCTCCCCCTCTCTCCCAGCACTTTCGGAGCACTGGGAATCACCTCATCCCACCACCAACAGCTGATTCGCAGCATTCCAGCTCTGAGGGGGACGGGGAGGAGTGGGAACAGAGTGATCTGCAGCTCTGCAGCCCCTGGTAGGGAGGGGTAGGCGTAAGAAGTGTGGGGCTCCAGCGCCCCGATGCACGAGAGGTGTGTGCAGAAGAGGAGCAGCCAGGGCGTCTGCAGATGGAGCCCCTGTGAGCTGCCTGAGAGCCACAGGATGCTCTCTGCTGACTTATTCTCTGCTCCCTGCTTTCTCTTGCCTCCTTTCACCGTCCTGTCCCCATCTCCTGTGGTTGGAACTGGAGGATCAGAGTGGATCTTCTGCAGAGAAGACGAGCACATGGCAAGCTCATCTTCTTCCTGCTAACTTGTCAGACCCTCCTTCCTGTTAAATCTCAGACGATATCTGGGTGTGGGCTTGCTACACTTAACAAGATTCCTAGGCCCCAGATGCTTACATTGCATATTATTCCTCCTCACCAGTCATCAGTATCTCACGGCAATGTCCCAGCCCCTGGAACATGTGGGAGAGTTTTACTTATGTGACCCAGGCCCAGGTTTCCAGCAGCGCTCAGCACCCGCCACTGCAGCCACTTTGTCACAAGAGCTTCTTCTTCATGTGAGAGCACACAGGGTGTGTCCTGTGTAACATGCTGCATTCGAACGGGATCCTCTATGGCAGCTGCTCCAGCAGAACAAGAGACCTCTGGAAAGGGGAAGGTGCTGTCCAATGACTACAGACCCAGAGAAGTGACTGTGTACAGCTGCGGAGTTGAGCTGCAGACTTGGATACAAAACCCGGTATCTCCACCATATCCCTTGTCTGTTGGTTCCCAGTGGTTTCCAGGGACCGATGAAAGCCCAGGGCAGGACGCAGACATTATTAGTCATACCGTTCTGCTCTTGTGCAAAATCTAGCTGCAGTATTGGACTCTGAGGCCTCCGTGGCGATGAATTCCGCAGGCTGATTATATGCCATCTATCCCTCTGACCTGTTCATCTTAGTGTCCATTTCTAATGCCATCATCATCTTATTTTCCAGGTTCAGGAGCAGATCAGAAGAATATGGGTGCACTCCCCACTTTTCTAAGTTTACCTGTCATCAATCATATCCCCGCTCTCATACAGAGAATCGTGTGATGAGAACAGACTAATCAGATTTCCTTCTACTAATACTTTAGCCTAATTATACCTGCACCATTAGCTATGCACGTATCACCGGCAGTCAGAACATCTAGGCTTTTAACTATCATAATTGCATTTGCCTCCAATGTTTCACTTCTTTATGAGTCCTTGCTGAAGACCCTGTCTCATATGCTCAGGATGTGGGATCCGCAGCGTTGGAAGAATATATCAGAACGTACCACTGAAAAATGCAATTACACAGTCATTGATATTACCAAAGACAATTACTTTGCTCCTTCAGATTTGCTTAATGCAGATCAGAGGAAGGGAAAACACTTGTCTGCTTGTGAAAACCCCACAAGTTTATTTCAAGTCCAAGCAGCCACAAAAAAAAAAAAGGCTTTATTTATATCCAGATCCCATCCGATCTTGAGGTATGTTAGATGGCTGGGTTCCCAGGTCCCCAAAATGCAGTCAGAGGCCCTGATTTAATACACCTCACTTGGTGTGATCCATCAACCACCACCTCATCTGGGGGATGGGACTTCGTTTTAGTTAGTTAGTGAGCTTAGATGATGTGATTTATCTTGTGGGCCTCAGCCAGATGCCATGGAAACCGCACTGGTGATAAATGACAAAAGCTCACCCAAGCTGAATAAGTGAAATGAATTAGCTTGTGTGTTGCAGCCTCAGAGCTGTGCTCTGTGTGCCTTGTTTACGGACTCGGTGCAGTTCCCAAGTGAGAATGCTATATGAGGAAGCTGATAAGAAATAAAAATCTAGGCCTGTTAGTTACGGCATCCATGTGCCCTTTCCCCTGAGCCACCTTGTGGGGAGGGCATGTTGTGCTCCAGCTGTGAGTCTGACTGTGAGGGCTTTTCTTACTGTGGGTGTTTCCTGTATCTGGATACATCTGATTCATTTGAGTCTCTTTTTAGCTTAAGGAGTGAGTTACGAGGGAAGGATTGATCCTGCTCAGTGTGGTCTGGAGTACTTTGCCCAGTGGCTCAGATCAAAGAGGGGAAAAGGACTGTGGCCCCAGAAGACCCCAATCTGGTGTTGTGGGGAGTCTGCATGCACTCCCCAATGTCAGATGACATCTGTCTGCCCTGTGCAATTATGCCAGGTGCTCTCCAAGGTGTATGAGCCCCAGTTAGTATTGCTAATGTCATAATCACCCTCCTGGTTTTTATCCTGAGCCCTTGCAAGTGAGGGACCCAGCACCAGGAGCTTGTAGCTTATTTCTGCTCAGTGCACAGGGCTTTGGGTAGTGTTTAAACTTCTCTGCATCCACACACTGCCTTTTCCCACTGACCCCGACTCAGGGACTTGGGATCCAGGGCTGCATGCAATGTTTAGGTGTCTTGTCCGTGTACATTTCCTTGTCTGCGTATGTTGCTCATAGCAGATTTCACAGCCAGCTACTGATCCGTCGATATCAGCTGTTCTCATTGCTCAGCCACGTCCTATTCAGAGATGCTCCTCCCTTTCCAAGCATTTTGCCCATTCTTGGCTCACTTGCACTGCAGGAAAAGGGCTTTTCAGCTTTGCTCTAGTCTGTGAAGCTCCTAGGTTCACAAAAGTTCGCGGGATTTGCCAGGAAACAGCACTTGCTCAGTTAGTACCGCTTTACCAGTGGCTCCGGCAGGGGGCTCCATCCTCAGTTTCTTTGCTTGTGCTGTTTGTTGGGGATTGGTTCGTTTTTTTCTTCTTCCAATCAGCCTTGCTTTTGCTGCCTATGAGGCAGGGATTATAGCTTCTTTGATCAGTTTGGAACTCAAGGGCAAACCTGATGCATGCCTGCCTTCATTCAGCTGATTCACAGCTCTTGTCTACACAGTGGAAGAAGAAAGTGATCTATATTGTAATGGCAACGGCAGGTATTTCTCCTGACTTGCATGTATCCGTCTTCTGATGGATTGAGACCAAACTAGGCATAAAGGGAGATAATATATCTGAAATGCATTAACATCCCCAGTCACCATCTATCACTGTGAAAGAAAAAGGTTCTGATTGAGCATTTGGTGGCAGAGCAGCCAAGCAGAATGCTGATGGAAAATCGCACTGAACAACTTTCATAACATTGTTGATCCCTTGCAGGGGGGCAGAGAATTTATAAAGGGAGCTTATGCCTCTCGGAAGCCAAAACTAAAAGGTCATATCAGAGCACAGCTGCACTGCATATGGGTGACACCGGACCATAATCACTGTTGCAAAGAGGGGACCTACATGTCAAGACTGGGTCCTTTTTCACCTCAGATTATTGTAACAAAATCCAGCTGTGCACAGGCTCGGCACAGAACTTAGAATCGCTCCACTTTGTTATATGAGCCCTGCCTGGAGTGTTAGAAAATGAATTATGCAACCCTACTGATGGAGAGAAAATGAGAGAGAAACCAAGAGGCTTCACATCTGCGTGCAAAGTGACAACATCTCAGTATTATGCGCACAGCCAGGGAAGGGGCTTAGGGCTACCTGAAGTGCCCGGATGGGGGAGACATTACCAACATGCCTTTGAAAACCCCTTTTCAGTCCCATCCCTGCCCATCTGTGAGCCATACCAGGGTGTCAGGTGCAGCTGGGAAGGAACTGTCTGTAAGTTTAAGTTAAGATTGTGGATTGGGCCTTGCATCCCAAGGGCTTGCGGCTGAAGGACTCTCTCTAGGTGGTTGAAAAATGGGAGCCTTTCTGGATGATTTTTTCTACAAACCTGTGTTCCTGTTTTAAGTTACTCCATTTTTCCACTCTCCCTTGCACTCCCCTCAACTACAGCCTAGTGAATTATGAACACCGGCTGCAGCTCTCATGCATGCTACAGTGCTATTGGAATGTGTCCAGTCCAGCCTCGGGAGGCCACAGTACCTGCTCTTGCAGGGATCACAGGTCTACTAATGCATTAAATTAACTGTTCTGAAATAGTGAGAGAGGCATCAGACACCAACGGGCGCTGAGCCCACGGTTATTGATGATGATGATGATGATGAATGCAAATAAGAAGCAGTCCTGTGGCACCTTAGAGACTAACAAATTGATTAGGTCATGAGCTTTTGTGGGTAAAACCCACTTCGTATGCATGGAGTACAAGGTGAAGGGGTGGATGGATGAGTGAATGTATGAAGGGAGTGAATGTGAAGGGTGTGGAGGACTGGAAAAGGGAGAGAAATATCCACCGCAGGTGAATTTTTGGCTTGTTTGTTTTTCCCTGAAGATTGTAGTACTTCCCAATACACTGTGTTGGACTCACCACTGGTTAAGAGACAGAACTGCCTATGTAATTCTCTCTGATGATACCCGTTAGTTCTGTAACAGAATACAGGTTGAACCTCTCTAGTCCTGCACCCTCAGGACCTGACCAGTGCCGAACAAGAGAAATTCCCAGACCAAGGAAGGCCAACACTGTCTAGCAGCATTACTAACACCTCCACTCCTTACTGGGCCCTTAGAAGGCATTACAGGGTAAATTACAGCTAAATAACAGCAAGCCTCCATCTGAAATATATTACACAAACGCCCTCAGTGTCTGAGTCCTTTTAACATTGCTGCATTCATTTCTTTTTTTTCCTGTTTAAGATTCAACTCTCACTACCTGTGCAGATCCTGGAGTGCCTCTCTTTGGAATGCAGAACAATTCCCAAGGTTATCAGGTAATCTAATTCCCATCGCACTCCAATGTCTCTCTATCACATTATGCAAGGGCAAGTTTCATAGACTGCAACCCGTTCTGATCTTGGTAACACGGAATCGCCCAAGAAGTCCCTGGGACCTGAGTTTGGCCAGGGAGGTGTACAGTAGGCATGAAAGTCAATTGTTGAAACACAGTTCTAGCTACGGCAATTGCAGAGCTCGAATCAACATATCTGCAATCGACTTACCGGGCCGTCCTCACAGAGGGAGGTCGGTGGAAAAAACTCCTTCGTCAACCTCCCATATGCCTCATAATATTGAGAAGTACAGGAGCTGACTGTTGATCCCAGATAGTTTGACTTTGTGCATCACCACAAAGTGGGCACCGTCCAACCCCAGAAGATCGACCTGATGGGATTGATCTTCTGTGTAGTGAAAACGTACCCTTAAACTTCCTGTGGATGGGATCTTGCTAGTGTGTGCAGTTATCCCACAGCAAGACTTCAATGTGCTAAGCAGTAGATTTATACTGTTAATTAGGCTGCTGACTAAGATACGCGATAAGGGTAATTGGTATTAGCATCGCGTGCCCTCTTTCCATTACTTTTAAATCCAGGTCACTTAGGCGGCTTTGCTAATCTCAGCCTTGACAGGGCGAGGAAATCAACATAATGTCAGGGAAAGATCCTTGTCATGGTCCACCTGTGGATCCCTATCCTGTGATTTACCCCAGATACGTTAGAAGCAAGGTTAGGCCATGAGGAGGGATTAGTTAATCTGATGTGTATCAGAGAGGGAGCCGTGTTAGTCTGTGTCTACGAGAACAACAAGAAGTCCTGTTGCACCTTATAGACGAGCAGATATTTTGGAGCATAAGCTGTCGTGGGCAAAGGGGTGCTCCTGCGAAAATGGGGTTTTGTCAGTAAAGCTGCTAATCTCTTTCCTTGATCCAGGGGGTTAGAGTATTAATTCTAGGGCCTTGCTAATATTAAGATGCTGCAAGTGTGATTTTTTTTGGGGGGGGTAAGTGATGCTGTCAAGAGAGCTGAGCAGCACTGGCACCTCATGCTGTGAATAAGACTCTGCTCTTCCGCTGGTTTAGGAAGAGCTAGCCATTGTCACCAGCCTGCACATGGTGAAATATCACAAACTCAGGAATTTTGTTGATTGGCTGATGAGGAAATGGGAGAAACTGCAGGGGGAAATCTTCTGTTACACTTGCCCTCCTAGGAGCTGGACAAGATGATTGAATGGGCCACGTTTCCAGCTAGCTTTGAATGCTGAGCCTGCAAAAAAAAAAGATTGGCAAGTCCTCACATGCGTGTAAATGCCAGGCAGTTCTGATAATTAGGGTGTGCTCACCTTTGTGACTCCAATCAATCATTTCCCTCTAATTCCTGTGATCGTGGGAGAAGTCCTGGCAAGATACCAAATTGACTTAAGTGGGGCTAAGATTATATCCCACTGTGTATCTTGACCATCCATGTTTTGTTTTGTTTTTTTTAAAAAAAAGCAAAAGTTGGGGAGAGGGGGCTTGATGCCAGGACTTCCTGGCTCTCAGCCTGTCACCTCTTTGCTATTCATAGAATCATAGGACTGGAAGAGGCCTTTGAGAGGTCATCTAGTCCAGTCCCCTGCCTTGTGGCAGGACTAAGGGTACAACTATCCTTACCAGAAGATCTACACAGTGGCAGTTGATATTCCAGAGTTTGATTTAACACACCCGGTGGGGCCATGCTAAATCGAACACTCTGGGCTCTGCTGTCAACCCTGGTACTCCACAGAGTTGTGAGGAGCAAGGGAAGTCAATGGGAGAGTTTCTCCCATCAATCTCCTGCTGTGGGGATGGCAGGAAAAATCGATGTAGGACACATCAACTCCAGCTGTGCAATTTGCATAATTGACGTTGTATATCTTAAATTGATTTTTCCCCATAGGATAGACCTGGCCTAACCATAATCTCTAGACACACACACCCCGCCCCCCCGGACACGTGTTCATCTGCTTGTTTGTCAAAATGTTTAAGCAACAAGGACCAAACTAAAAAGGAACAGAATCTAAACAGAATTTAGAAGTGAAAAGTGCTCTCAGAATTTGTTTTTCTTTCTTAATCTATTCTGTCTTTGAATGGAAACCTTTGTCTGCAATGATAGAAACTCAAAGGAAAGAGCATCATGCTAACAGCCTATGAGAACGGGACCCCTGAAACTGGCCTGTCTGGCTTTGCTGTCGCCATAGAACAAATGTGAAAAATAATAATGGTGAAAAGCAAATTAGATTTTTAGAATCCATTTCCATGTCAATAAGGTGGCAGCTATAATGTAAGTAAAGGATATTTCCTATTAGCCTTGTTTATTTTGAATGTCCCTTTCAACATGGATCATCAGGAAAATAAACCTTTTGTTCCTTCAGGCAAGGATCATATATCACCTTGCATGCTTGCATTGCATCTTGCATAATGTGGCTCTCATGCTGGCCAGGGCCTCTGAGGGCTGCTGTAGTAAGCACCAGAGTAAGTGAAATATTGACTACCAATTTGAATGAGATTTTATTCCTAAATTTTTTTTATGGACAAAATTTTGATGAATACTCTAATCCACATTTTGGAAAATTTCAATCAGTTTAAAATAACTTGTGATGTAACTGAAAAGTATTGGTTCATTGCATGACAAAGAAGCCACGCTTGCCTCCCTGAATGTAGCAGCACAGGCTGAACCTCTCTAATCTGGCACCCTCAGGATCTGACAGTGCCAGATGAGAGCATTTGCCAGGAGGTCATTATTGTCTAGCAGCATAAACAGCCAATTCCTTTGCTTATTTGTCTCTTAGAAGACATTTAGGGTTAAATTAGAGCTAAATAACAGCACAGAGCACTGAGAACCAGGACTGTTGCCTGGAAAGAAACTTTATGGGACCACAGGAAACTTGGCTACACCTGTGACAAATGGTCTTCCAGCTAAATAAAATCACACCAGATTATGGATGTTGCCAGATGAGAGAGATCAGGATTAGAGAAGCTCAACCTGTACTGTGCCATTTTAAGCAAATGCTGAGTTGCCCAGAGCTCTGAATCCTCTGGGATTAAGCATAGAACACAGCGTGAGTCAACTAGTCCATTTCACCGGATAATCCAGCTCTTTATTTTTTGTTGCGCTAGGTGGGAAGTCTCATATACTTCAGGTGTCAGAAAGGATACCTGCTCCAAGGCTCAACTACAAGAACATGTCTCCCCAACCTGACATGGAGCGGCATCCAGCCTGACTGTGTTCGTAAGTGTCACAGTGGAGCTATGTATGACAAACTCCTTTGGGTATGTCTGCATTCTTTACACAGTGGATCTTTGGCCTTTGTGCATTACAGAGCCAGGGCACTGAAGTATCATGTGGTCCTACTCTGTTACAAAACTGAGACTGCTTCCCTGGCGACATGGACACAGCAGATTGGCAAAAGACTTTGATCTTCTGCTCAGCCAAGGCCTTAATGTGCTTCCTAATTTTGCAGCTGTATTTAATGACTATGAAACTGAATCTCAGGCTGGGGTGAGCAAGTAATTGGGTTCAGTCAGCAGATCTCTTCCATGGCATGATGTTTCTGTAGGTCTTGAATAAACGGCAAGTTATCTTCTTCAGTTCTCCACCGTCGTCTTTCCGTTATGCAGGGAAGAATTTAATTTAACATATTGTGATCTCCAGTTTTCCTTCTAGGATGACTCATTACCATGATTTTATGTAGCAGGGGAAGGGAAAGAGGTGGGAGTGGAGACAGGTAGGTCCTACTGGTAACCTTTTTCCACTCCTTCCTTTCCTCCTTTCCCCCTGCTATATAAACTCTGAATTCTGTTTTTCTACTCCATTCATCTGAGGAAGTGAGTTTTACCCACCAAATCTCATGGCCTAATAAGTGTCTTAGTCTCTAAGTTGCGGTAGGACTGCATGTTGTTTATGTAGCAACAAGATCGTTAGGTTTGTGTAGTAATACCCCAAGGAAATTGGTGGTATGTTTAACAATAGGACTGCATACAGCAGTAAATCTTTCTAACACCTAAGGGCCACATCCTGAAAAATACAGAATAATTTTGAGAATTTAGGTATCCAGCACCTCTGAAGATTGGACCATGTGATTTTGGTGCAGGTAGGTGCAAATTATTGCTTAAAGGGACAGTCTGGTAATCCTTTAAACAGAGGTTAAATACACAGAGAATCCATCATGCAGCCATCATATAAAAACCCTGATATGACTACAGCTGTCATATTCTGCATTAGCAGCACAGGATTAAAGTAGCATTTGCCTTCAGGCTGTTCTCTATCTGCAGGTTAACATGGTGACATGATGCTAGGACTACGACCAAAGGGGACATTGGGGAGATTAAAAGATTTTCTTTCTTGCCTTTTCTCCAGTGCAGTTAGAGTCAGATAAGGGAATGTGTGAAAATGGCCTCTTCTTTCCAAGGGTATTGGCCCATATTCACCTGCTGGCTTCATTGTCTAAAGAAGGTGCGAGCTTTTGCAGAGCGTTGAGAGAATGAACTGATTCCGTTCCCCCTCATGCATCAGCGTCAAAGTTCTGATTTGGGAAATCTTTGTCACTGGGAAGGATGTCAGAGGTGTGGGAAGAGGGCTCGGTTCTCAAATTGGAGAGGAATTAGAGGGGCTGCTAACCATGAAGCTCCTTGGTTGATTTATAAACCGATCGTGCAGGAAGCAAGATTGAAGTTTGAACCCCACAGAGATGCTTTTTCTGGCCATAAATGTGCGTGTCTGAGCATTCCATTCATTGACACTGTTTGCAGATGCGTTTGGGAACACGCAGGTTGCAGCAGAGTCAGGGGACCTGCTGAAAATAATGCTCTGCATCCAACTCTAGAGGCAGGTGTCTTTGGCTTGTTGAATTCCTTGTGTGGCTCCAGAAAGCTTTAAGCAGGACAAAACTTCCCTGGGTTAAATCCTTTCCACAATGAAGTCAATAGCCAAGTTCCTACTAACTTCCATGGAGTAGGGATTTCACCCCTTGTGTCGCTATCCAGACAGGTTTTCTCAGCTCCACCCTTCCTGTTGTTCCAGCTCACCACTGCAGACAGCCGGAGACCCCTTCCCATGCTAATGTCGGTGCCCTGGATTTGCCTTCCCTGGGTTACACCTTGATCTACTCCTGCCAGAGCGGGTACTATCTTACCGGAGGATCTGAACACAGAACCTGCAAAGCAGATGGCAGCTGGACCGGGAAACCACCCATTTGCCTTGGTAAGAGCCCTGAGCCTGCAGGGAGGGAAGGGATCAATTGGCTTGGGCTGTGTCTGGAAGACCCTCCCAGGGATGAGGAGTTGTGATCCCGGAGAATTTTGCTACCTTACATGATCCAGGATACAGATGAGAGGAGCTGGTGATAGTTTTGTTGTTGTATGACTGCAGGTCTCACGTGAACATATATACCCATTTCACTTTCTGATGAAGTCAAGGAAAATGCAGTCAGAGGCTTCAGTGCCAGCCAGGTGAATCGGGATCATAGACCCCAGTGCTTGCAGCTCATGGAGATTCTCTGTTCTACATGCAGTGGCTTATGGATTGGAAGAACCCTAGTGAAAGCCTCAAAGGAAATAGCGAAGCAGATGGATAGGAGGGGAATACCAGACCCCAGGGCTAGGTCATTTGGGGCACCAATTACGGAGCTGAGCCGGCACCCTGCGAGCATGAGAAATGTTAGCTCAAAGTTTATCTCCTCCTCCTACTCCTTTCACAGCTGTAATAAGTATCTGAGCTTTGGGAAGTGAGTGTGAAGCAACTCCCACGCATCCATCATGCATTGCCACAAGGGAAATGATTAAACCATACTTCAGTGCCCGTAATATTAATTTGCTGCGGTTTCACCCATTCTTTTCAGCTGATATACGACCTAGTGGAAGACCAGTTGGCACTGCCAGGGACCCACCACTTGCTAAAGTGTCAGGTACTGTATAGCACAGTTATTTATTCTGTCAGGAGCATTGATATTTAGTCTTAACATGGAAATGCGGAAATAGGGGATGGCAGGGAGCAATCTGTGTCTCCCCTTCCTTTTCCTGCTATTAAGTCAATCAGAAGGCTAACAAATAGCTCTTGGATTGTGCCCTGCAGTTCTTTAAACTAGTGGGCTAGTGGGAACAACCAGAGTCCCCTATCACTGGGTTTGGTAGTAGCACCACGCTCAGACATCTGGGAGAATTACAGCCCAAGGGAGTTAGGCACCTGACTCCTACAGAATTTTTCTTTGGCTGCTTTGAAAATCTCAGCCCTGTATGACCCCTTAGACTAGAGCCGGTCAGAATTTTTCATTCGAAAACTGTGTGTAATGAAAAATTGTGGGGGTTTCCCCCATAAGAAAAACTTACCTGAAAAGCTGTGTGGTTTGTGGGGTTCTGGGGTGGGATTATTTTTTCAGTTTCCAGTGTTTGATCAAAACTGGAAATTACAAAATGTCAGAGTTTGTGTATTTCCCCCGGGGTCTCTCCTCCTTTTTTATCCTTTTTTTCCTTTGTACTGCTGAGTGTAATAGAATGGACTGGGATTTGGGAGTTTTCTCGCTTGATTTTTCTTTTAATTTTCTTGTTGCCACTTCTCAAAACTCCCTCATCATGGAGTGGGTAGCAGACAGAGCGCAAAAGGACAAATTAAACAACATAAGTTTTTGAGAACTGGGGAATTTGCAGCGGCCTCATTCATCGATCCCATTTACTCTTTCTGCACACAAGTTAGGCTCCCTAGGAATTAAATGTGTTAGTCTGTGTGTGGGACCAAAGTCACTTAAACTGCTCTGTCCCCCTGTTCCCAATCTATAAAAGGGGCATAATAACATTTCCTTGCTCCTGCATTTTATCTGTCTTTCACTTGTAATTTCTTGGGGTAATTTCACTGTTGTCCAGATTTTTAAAGGCACTTCCGTGTTATTGTGCAAAGCATTGCAACAGCTAACTAATCTAGGAGACTCGCTCTAATTTTCAATGGATATTTCGTACTAAGGAGCCAAATCTTTGTGACAGTCGATGAGATAAAGGAAAATGAGATGTAGGTTCATAAATCACTTAGGCTTTGCAGTGCTGAGCACAGCACCAGGTATGTACGTTTTGATAATCTGGGCCTGTCTCCTACTACAGGTTGAAACTCACTAATTCAGAACTCCCTCATCCAGCAATACCCATAATCTATCATGAATTTAGTTGGTCAGATGTCCACTTATCATGGGTGTGGCCAAGTTTCTCATGGTCCCATAAAGTTTGTTCACAGACACCAGACCAGACTCTCAGTGTTCGGTGCTTCTGTTTAGCTGAAATGTATCCCAAAATGTCTTCTAAGAGCCCAGTCAGCAGTGGAAGTGCTGGTAAAGTGCAAGACAATATTGACTTCCCATTGTCTGGCAAAGTCTCTCGTTTGGCACCAGTCAGGTCCCAAGGGTGCTGGACGAGAGAGGTTCAATCTGCATGTGTATATGTCGCCCATCTCATGAGGAGACCTCAAACTCAGCTGGGACCTCTGTGCAATGCAAATATTAGTAAAATTTTTTATATTTTGTCCTATTTTCTTTCTGCCTTTTCCCCGATTTAAACAAGAAAACCAGCCTGATCAGCTTCCTTTTAGTTTCTAGACCATCATACTTTGTGTTTCTCATGTGTTTAGCAAGATCTTGGTGTTTCCATGACAATTCCATGACAATTTTCTATTCGTATTAGATTTTTTTTTTTAAAAATACAGTGTTAACCCAGCTGAGATTGCATCATTCCACTGATCTACCTGTTGTTTACCTTTTCTCCTCAAGGGATGTTCACAATATTATCAATCATCCAGCAGTACTGTGGGATAGTTCTGCATTCCTTCCGCTCTCCTCAAAACCCCCTTTCTCTTACCATTTCCAGTTCCCGCTGACGTGTTTGCAAAGAACTCCCTGTGGAAAGGCTCTTATGAGTACATGGGAAAGAAGCAGCCCGCCATGCTCTCTGTGACTAGCTTCAATCCCACCACCAGTAAAGTTAATGCTACTTTGATAGACCACAGTGGCGTGGAGCTGCTGGTGGCAGGTAAGGAGACCTTGCGTGGCAGCTTCTGTGGATCTGTGCTCACCGTGGCAGGGGCAGTTAGGCTTTTGCAGGGAGAAGGTGGCCTTTGGAGTCACAAACTGAAGCCGTGTTATTCTGTTTTGGGAATAATATTGATTGCCTGCTGGATCTTTGACAGAACCACTGGTCTTGGAAACCTCCATTCTCCGAAGTGTTAAAGCGATTGAAACCAAGGTATTGGTGCACCTAGAGTTGGTTGCACAAATAAGACTAGAAGATTGTCCTGGTGTGACTCGGGTCCTTAACTCAAATGATTTTTGTTTTTCTTCATTTATATCATTGCTCTGGGGTGGGGATGGGGGTTCAGTCTGCAGGCTGCCCCAGGGAGGGAGGACAACCCCAGAGCTCTTTCAACACAGCAGTTTGGGGCCACATGAGATGCACCTGTCCATGGTTACTACAGCTGCGGTGGGCTCGGACAAGGGAGGGGTGCATGTCCCCTGAATGAGAGACAGACACACACAAACACACAGACAAACTCTCTGAAGTATATAGTAGATATCTGTCCCTTTTTCACCCTTGCCCCACCGGGGTTGTAGATGTCCTGGTCCCCATCTCTGGCCCTTTGCTGCCCCCTGTGGTCATTATAGAGTTTAACTGTTCCAGCTGGCAGAGCCCTCCCTTGCTGTGGTACAAGAAACAGTCACATTCCAGGCACATCCCATTGTCCTGGACAAACCCAACCCTGACCTTGCTTTAAGGTATGTTAAGAGGAAGCTGTATGCTAAATTTAGTGGTCCTAGCTCTTACTGTTTAAGAGGAGTTCTTGAACAATCAGAGACAGACAGATGGACGGACAGACACAAACTTTCTCAAATGTATAGTTGATACAAACTTGTGTTTGCAGTGATTCCTTCTGAAAGCCCGTCCTGAGCACATGCGTGGTTCCTTCCCCACTGCAGTGGCAGATTCACAATTAGTTAATACAAATGAAGTATAAAAGGCATAAACACTGCCTGCCTCATTATACTCTGTTCCCTGCTTCTTATAATGAACTGATTGTAAAGCTTAAATACTGACAGGCTAGGTTCTGCTAGTCCTCCAGATGGTTTATTATCCTTTGGAGGTCTTCGGGTGGTTTTTTGTTTTGGTTTTACCGCTCTGCAGTGACACTTTTATATGGTGCAGGAGTTGTTTCTTGCTTTGGGAAGAAGCAATTAGGGTGCCCCTGTCTCTGGCTCAGGCAGAAAATTCTCTAAAGCTACTTTTATAAATCCAAGGGTTGTCCTCATGTTAGACCACTTGTTTTGCTGGTTGTGACCCCACATCAAAACAGGGCACCTGACAGGTTTGGTAGACAAAGAATGTCTAATTGCTAAAAACCCCGTGTTCTTGTCTAGGCATTTACAAGAGAGAAGAGATGTATCTACTGCTCCAGGTTTATCAAATAACAGGACCAGTGGAGATCTTTGTTAACAAGTTCAAGAATGATAAATGGGCTTTAGATGGGCATGTAAGTATATCAGCACCTGCAAATGTGTACTCTCAGTACACATCTCTCTTGCGTGGCAGTGTCTGTTAGCATAACAGCCCTTTGTGGGTTATCAGCAAAGTCTGACCTCGAGAACCACAGCACAGACCTCTGCTACTTGAGCTGAAAGAGTAATTCGTGTAGCTGGTGACAGTAGTAGGCAGAGGTGGGAAAGGTACCCCAAAAGTTACTTAAGTAAAAGTTCAGGTGCTTTTACTTCTGGATACTTGAGTAGAATCAAGATGGAGGTGTGCGTGCATGCATGTATACTTTTACTTGAGTAGTTTTGGGGGTGATTTGCACTTAAGTACATCACACGCATGTGCACACACACACACCACCCATTCCTCCCCAAAAGCAGCTGTATTTTTACTCAAGTAACTTTTAGGTACTTTTTCCACCCCGTTAGCTGGTTGTTATCCTCTGCCGCCTGAGCTGAAAGGGTAATTCACAAGTACTCAACTTCATGTCCTGCAGCAAATGGTCCATGATGAGAGTTTGGAAACTTTGGTCCTGTTTTATATCAGGATTTTTTCCTCCATCAGACTTGACTGTGTGGTTTAGTGCCACTCTGCACCTTCAACTACAATCGCCTGACAAACTAGCACTTTGCACGGCTTCAGGACACCCCCGTGGTTGCACATCACTGTGTTAAATCTCACCGGATGCCAGTATCCTGGGAAATGAGGGTATATCTATATGGCAAAGTTGTTCCAGAATATCTTATTCCAGAATTATTATTCCAGAATAGTGTATCTACACTACAGAGAAGACTTGGAATAAGCAAAGCTTATTCTGAAGTAGTGTGTCTACATGCAATAGAGCCTATTTTGGATTAGAGCCCCTGGAAGCAGTGCAGAATTATTTTAGACTAAGCTGTTCTGAAATAGCTTCTTTCAAAATAGCCCCAATTCCCTGGCTACACAGCCCCTATTCCGAAATATCTGTTTTGGAGTAGACACTATTCCTCTTAGAATGAGATTTACCAATCTCAAAATAAGCCATCTGCTATCTGGAAATTATTTTGAAACAGCGGTTGCGTTGTATAGATGCTTACAAAGTTATTTCAGAATAACAGCCTTTATTCCAAAACAACTTTGCTTGTGTAGACATACGCTTCGGCTAGGCTGTAATGTAGCCCTATCTCAAAATAACTTACTCAATTTGCATTGTGCACATTGTGTAAGTTATTTTAAGGGAACCCATTTCAAACCCAGTGCCAGCTACACTGTACCACTGTTCAAAATAAGTACTTATTTGGAACTTCCTGCTACCCCTCATATGACAGGAATTAAAGACCGCACTCAAAATAACCCTGCTATTTCAAGTGCAGTATTTGGCTGCAGGGTTTCTAGTTCAGGATACAAGTGTTGAAAGCAAGACTAGCAAGAAAATCATTGGCAAGCTTTCCTTCTCTGAATAACTGCCTTGGTCAATTAGCAAATCTTACACCTCACGGGATTTGATTGCTAGCTGCCATTTCTACAGGCTCCATCTGATGTTAGAGAAACACTGTGGGTCCTTTCTGCCTCTACTTACCTCTGATAAACATTCTGCAGCCTAACACATTAGCTGGCAATTCTGTTGATCCTAGCCAAAGCAGAATAGACTCCGCTCATTCACCCAAAGCTGGGTTGGCTCTGCAGGATCGAAAGGTACAAACCATGGGTTTTGTCAGTGAAGTTATCTGCTGAAGTGGCTAAGATTAGAATTCAACCCTGTGCAAAGGGCCCACATGAGCCCTATACACCACTTCAGGTTCAAAATTAGGCTCATATTGAAATTCCATCTCTGATGTGTACTCCCTGTGAGGCACTGGGATGAATTTCGCCCTCAGGAAGAATATATATTCCGTAGGCAAGAGTGTCATTTATACTTGGCTGTGCTTCTCATCTTAACCTAGACTATCACTAATATTACTCTCCAATATTTAGCTACCTTACCTGTGTGTGAGTCTTGTGCTGTGAATGTATTTATGGCCTTATCCCAAGCGTTGTGTGACAGCTGTGGTAAAATAGGATGAATGTTTGTTGCTCCATTGTAAATGTGATTTATTTGGGCTCCCACAATTGCAGGTCTCATCTGAGTTGTCAAGCGGCACTTTTGTGTACCAGGGCTTTGTACGCGGCAAAGGGTTTGGGCAGTTTGGCCTTCAGAGACTCGGTAAATTTTATTTTTATTCTTATTTCAATGTGCAGATGATGTAAGCTGGATCCCACTATGTGCCTATGGCTCATGCTATACATTGGAGATGGGCCCTTAAAAATACTGATATGAACAAATTCACACAAGCTAATTAAGCACTGGAATAAGTTACCTAGAGAGATTTTGAAATCTCTGTCACTGGAGATTTTTAAGAGCAGATTAGACAAACAGCCATCAGGGTTTATGGTGCTTGTCCTGGTATGTGTGCAGGGGACTGGATCTGATGCCTCTCAAGGTTCCTTTCAGTTCTATGACTCGAAGGACACTGGTTCAATCTGAACTGTGAAGTTTGGGCACATATTTAATATATACACAAGAACCACTCCTACGACCACTGAAATGCAGCTACCTCTGGGGGGGAACTCATCACTTGTTTAACGTGCTCAATGACACAGCACACCCGTTTGACAAAAGGCAACCATCACTTGCAGTTTGGTGCATATAATTTCTTTGCACCAGCTTGTAGCAGATGCTGTTTGAGACTAAAACTGCAGGCCAGTGCTTTCAAATTTTCTTGTCCAAAATTAGTTACCTAAACCCATATTTAAGGAGCTAGAAAAGTGGTCTGGGTTTCCAAAAACACTGAGAATAAAGGATAAAATTGTAATAAATGACGGGTTAGGGGCCTTAGTAACAGTGACTTGCAGTGGTTCCTGAATCACTTATGTACTTTGAAAATTTTATCCTGAGTACTTGCCGCACCTGTTGATTGCAGTGGTTGTTCCAATCAGGGCACTTTTATTTATGGTTGTACAGGTTGAACCTCTCTATCCAGAACTCTCTCGACTGGCAGCATCCGTAATCCAGCATGACTTTAGTTAGCTAGATGACCACTCATCAGGGGTGTGGCCGAGTTACCCACTGCCCCATAAAGTTTGTTTCCAGCACCAGTCCTGGCTCTCAGTGTCCTGTGCTGTTATTTAGCTGTCATTTACCCTTAAATGTCTTCTAAGAACCCAGTAAGCGGTGCAAGTGTTGGTAACATGCTAGACAATATTGACCTTCCATAGCTCAGTAAATTCTCTCGCCTGGCACTGGTTAGGTCCCGAGGCTGCTGGATTAGAGTGGTTAAACCTGTACAGCTTTTTGACTCCATTTAGCCTGCTCAGAAGAGGGCAGGATTCAATCTCCTTCCCCCATATTCATTTACGAATCTGAATAATCAATGAAATTGAGATTCCTAAATGCCTACATGCCTTTTGAAAAAGGAAAAATGGTACCGCTCATGCTTATTGCCTCTGCTGGCTATTGGATGCCTGCAGTGGAGCTGACAGCTACCACAGGCTCTGGGGCAAAGTGGTAGGGGTGGCCAGGCCAGGCCAAGGGTGGAAGGAGTGGGGCCAAAGGCAGTCAGCCTTTGCACCACTGCCAGGTCCCAAGGCAACTGCCCGCATTGTCTCGCCATTCAATTCATGCCTGCTGTTGGTGCCTTTGAAAGGCTGTACCTTTAGGCACTGACGCTAGAGCATCAGAAGTTTTACTTCAATAAAATCTTTGCCATGGGATTTTTGAAACTGTGAAATCCATGTTGAGACCACAAACTAGGCTATCTTACGTGTTGTGCTGTAGCTGCAAGTATGTCCTGCCTATGAATACAAGATTTTAAATTATCTTTTCACTGAAGCATGGCTCAAACTTTGTCCTAGCCTGACTCAAGCAAACCCCATTTCCCAGCAGCTCTGGTTTTAATGTATTTACTTCCGTTGTCTTTCAGACATCAGCATGATTGAAAACGATCCTGAATCAATAGGGCATCATTTTGCATCAAACAGCAGCTCTGTGGCAGCTGCCATTCTCGTGCCTTTCGTAGCCCTGATTATTGCAGGGTTTGTGCTTTATCTCTACAAACACAGGTAGGTTGCAAGAGCGAAGCCATTTAAAAAAAAAAAACAGTCATCAGTGGGCTGCAAGGAGCAACACATGGCAAAAATGGGATCAACTGGAGCTCACTGCTGAGGGGAATATTAATATCTGCAAGCTTATCTTAAAAGAGCTCTTGATAGTTTTGCTTTCTGATGTGGCTGGGAAGTGAGGAAATCCTGTAGCAGCATTTTTGCAAAGGGCTGGGTAATTTAGCAACTGCTAACAAGATTTGCAGCAATCCCAGGGTAGGTAAGGCAAGTAAATCTCATGCTTCACCGTTTAAGATGGATCCTGCAGGTGTTGCAAAGATATTTTTTTTTTTTTTTTTTGCCTTGAGATTTGTGCTTTACCGCTTTGAAACCTGAGACTTCACTGGAGCAGGTCAGACACAGGATAGGGCTGCCGGTGGGCTGCTCTGGGTTGGCACATCTCTCTGTAGTGATGCCACTGGAAACGTGCGCATTGCAATGACAGGAAGGCTAAGGGTGAGATTGTCAAAAGTACGTGAGGGGTTCAGAAGTGCTGATCTCAGAGAATCCCTGTGAGATTGGTGCTACTGTCTTTGGTGCTTTTGAATGTTGTCACCCTCAATTCATACGCTAGTGAGCCAAGGATCACAGCTAGCAGGCTGATGCAAATGGCAGAAATGTACATCTTAGTAATGCTAGTGCTGCTCTCCACACATGGATGACTCGATGACCTCTCGAGGTCCCTTCCAGTTCTCGTGTTCTGAGATTCGGCGATTCTGTGACTCCTGTTCAGGTGCACAGGCAGCTTACTCCTTTGAACCGAGACACAACCTGGGAAAATTGTGGGTGCTGGGGGCTGGAGAACCTGGCCTTGGGCTCTTCTCCAAATGCCACCCCACCCAAAATGCCTGGTTAGGAGTACTTGAATTACCCACAACTCCAGCAGAGGATGGGGAAAGCTCCGTCTTTTAGGATTGGCCACTAAAAAACAGGCTCAACCTCCTGCAAACAGATTTCACCTTCTGCTGGTTTTTGTCTTGGATTCTGTACCATTTCCTCAAAGCCCTGTGTCTTGAAAGGAACAAAGCCAAAAATGTGGTGGGATGCAGGGGAGCTGAGTTTTGTTTTGCCTTACAGTAGGCAATTGGGTGTGTCTGAAAAACCTAGCTCCGTTAGCAAGACCTCTTTTACACACCTGTGCTGCTAACGATTCTGGGCCAAATCCTCAGCTGGTTTAAATCAGCATAGCACCCTACAAGTCAGAGGAGCTACACTGATTTTAACCAGCTAAACATGTTACCCCCAACTCCTGCTTAATACCTTCAGGGCACCGCCGATAAAGTTAGATTCTGACAATGAAGGAAGCTCCTGTAGATACCTGCAGGCCATTTGGGTACAGCTGGTCCTCTCTGAGTGTAGTGAGTTCACTAGATTCTTCAGTGAGACAGGGCACGAGAGGTGATATCTTGTGCTGAATCAACTTTTATTGGAAGGAACCAGCTTCTGCATTTCAGTGAGCTCTTCTGCAGATCTAGGGTAAGTAGTATCCAAGCCATATATAAGATGAGACAGATTGTTGGTAAGGGGTTTGCACATGTTATAGGACACCACTTAATATGAAGTAGGCAGAGGGTGTTGTCCACAAAACTAGCATTGTGTCAACAAAACCTATGGAGCATCTACACACAAAAGGCATTTTGTTGAGTCTTTCGACCAGACTTGGCACTTCTGCCGACAGCGTTCTGCCTCTCCACAATGAGGAATAATGCCTTTGTCAACACAAAAGCTGTATAGATGCTCCGGGGGGCGCTGTGTTGACAGACAGGGCTTCTGGGTCCCCAGGCAGCTGTTTGCTGTGCCTCCAGTTGGCCATTCTGTCAAGAGAGCATCTGGGCAGTCTGGCCACTCTCTTTTTGACAGAGCAGATTGACAGCGTGATCTGCTTTTGCACATGGACATGATCGGTCAACAGACATTTTGTTGGAAAATCTCTTCTGACAGCAACTTCCGTCGACAGTGTAGATGTTGCCTTAGGCTGTGTCGACGCTAGCTCCCAGCTTCGAAGGGAGCATGGTAAGCAGGGTGCCGGGAGATTATTAATGAAGCACTGCACTGCATATGCAGCATTTCATTAAGCTAATTCTCCCCCCCCGACAACCTTGAAGTGGCAAACTTCAAAGTGCCGGCTTGTGTGTAGCCACCGCTAACCCACTGGTACTTCCAAGTGCCCAGGCTACTTCGAAGTCCCTTTACTCCTCAAAATTTTGAAGTACCTTTGGGTTAGCCGCAGCTACACGCAAGCCGGCACTTCTAAGTTTGCCACTTCAACGTTGCCGCGGGGGAGAATTCGCTTAATGAAGTGCTGCATATGCACTGCAGCACTTCGTTAATAATCTCCCAACACCCTACTTACCATGCGCCCTTCGAAGCTGAGAGCTAGTGTAGACGCAGCCTTACAGTCATAGGATAATGGAGGTTTAGCTGGCAGCAATGTTCCCTTTAATCTTTTTCATCCATGCGCAGAATAAAATTATGTGCACTGAGGCATGTTTGAATGTGCACCACTAGTGCAAATGAAAAACCTAGCCATGGGCAATCACTAATCAGCTGAGTATAATCTCAATTTCTCCTGAGTGGCTGCACCATTGCACAGCTTTACAGGGAACACTGGCTGGCAGTGGAGAGTGTTAAAAATTATTGTAATGAGCCATAAAATCAGAGTCTCCCTTAAGGCCACAGTTTTCAGTGTCCAGCAGATCCTACTTCATGGACATTCCCAGGCTCCTCTTTTAGACCTCTCGGTATCATTTTGGCTCATCATCTGAGCTGGGTTAAAAGGTCCCAAGCTAGATACTGCACGGGACTAACTGTGATCTCTTTGGATTCTCTTTCTGGCACCTTGCAGGAGAAGACCAAAAGTTCCGTTCAATGGTTATGCCGGCCATGAAAACACCAATGTCCGAGCAACGTTCGAAAACCCAATGTATGACCGAAACTTGCAGCCCACGGACATCATGGCGAACGAGACAGAGTTCACTGTCAGCACCGTGTGCACGGCGGTATAGCACTCGTCCACTTGTGCGGTGAGTGGGAGAAAGGAGAGCTTGGTGCTTGGCCATTAAAGGCGCTCCCAGATCTAGCTACCTTCACGTGTTTTCTTGTCCACCTCTTTAACCCAGCCTGCCATGTTTGTCATCTGCAAAAGCACTGAGGAGTCCTGTAACACCTTATAGATGAACAAATTTATTTGGGCATAAGTTTGCGTGGGCAAAAACCACTTTGTCAGATGCATGGAGTGGAAATCACAGCAGCAGGGAAATACGTACATGTACAGGTGTCAAGCACATTACCAACACTGCCACTGCTTACTGGGCTCTGAGAAGACATTTAGGGGTAAATTGCAGTTAAATAACAGCACAGAACACTGAGAGCCAGGACTGGTGGCTGGAGACAAACTTCGTGGGACCACTGGAATCTTGGCTGCACCTATAATAGGTAGTCATCTGGCTACCTGAAATCTTGCCAGATTATGGATGCTGCTGAGTGAGGGAGTTCTGGATTACAGAGGTTCAACCTGTACTGCAGTCCAAATCTGAGGAAGTGGATCTTACCCATGAAAGCTCATTACTAGTAATTAAATTAGTTAGTCTTTAAGGTATGGTAGGATGGCTTGTTATTTGTGAAACTACAGACTAACACAGCTACTCCTCTTAGCATATCAAGTATAGGACCGGTGTTAATAAACCCAATTCAGTCAGAGTGGTTAAGATTCACTTCCAACAGTTGATGGGGAGGCGTGAATATCAGGAGCGAAGGAAAGCTGCCTTTGTAATGAGATAACCATTCTAAGTCCTTCTGCAGCCTAATTTGTATGTGTTAAATTTGCAAAACCAGACTGCAAAGAAGAACAGCAGAGCCACAATTCATTGCAAATTTAACACAATCTGACTGAATTAGCCTCGTTTCCATGCATCTGACAAAGTTTTTCTACCCCACATGCTTGTGCCCAAATAAGTGTGTTAGTCTGTAAGGTGCCCATGGGACTCCTCATTGTTTAGGACAGTAGTTGGACTGACGTGGTCAGTTGATCCATATAGATGCCTGTTGGCCTCTGAGAGAGCTTGCCACTCTCAAGATGGCCAGAAAAATCGAAAGTTTAATTGGCATCTTTTGGCACTCTAAGTCCGACTCCTCCATCCGTGGGGAGGGAAATGCTCACCGTGGAGTGGAGTGGCGGGATTGTGTCATTAGTGGCAAACCACCCTTCATTTTCCTCCTCTGTCCTCCCCACCCGCCCCCCCGAGAATAGGTGGTGAGTGCAGAGATGGGCCCAACCCCTGCTGCCAACACCCGGGGTCCTGCTAGAGCCCAGGGCAGTTTCCCCAAACCATTCTATGGACAGCAGAGCTTTGACCAAGCCTTTTCCTGACACAGTTCCCTTCCATACAATAGGGGTAGCAGCCCTACCCCACTGCATAGGAACGTTGGAAGAATAAATACATTGCAAGAATGTGAGGGGCTCAGATACCACAGCAATGAGGCCCAGAGAAGCACCGAACAGAAAGTTACTAGAATTAGAGTCAGACCTATGACTCATCTCTGCCTTTGTTGAGGTGGGTAGAAAGAGATTCAGTCACTCAGTGCCACTACTTGTACTCAGACCCATCACTGGTGAGCAGCCACAGCAGGTGGATTCGGGTGAGG